>NC_057417.1:1465473-1835122 GCF_019320065.1 Cervus canadensis | reverse complement strand
GATCATGGCATCTTGTCCCATCACTTCATGGCAAATTGATGAGTAAACAATGGAAACAGTGACAGATTTTATTTTTTGGGACTCCAAAATCACTGCAGATGTTGACTGCAGCCATGAAATTAAAAGACGCTTGCTCCTTGAAAGAAAAGCTATGACCAACCTAGACAACTTATTAAAAAGCAGAGATGTTACTTTGCCAACAAAGGTCTGTCTAGTCAAAGCTATGGCTTTTCTAGGAGTCATGTATGGATGTGAGAGTTGGACTGTAAAGAAAGCTGAGCACTGAAGAACTGATGCTTTTGAACTATGGTGTTGGAGAAGACTCTTGAGAGTCCCTTGGACTGCAAGGAGATCCAAGCAGTCAATCCTAAAGGAAATCAGTCCTGAATATTCATTGGAAGGACTGATGCTAAAGCTGAAGCTCCAATACTTTGGCCACTTGATGAGAAGGACTGACCCATTGGAAAAGACCCTGATGCTGGGAAAGATTGAAGGCAGGACGAAAAGGGGATGACAGAGGATGAGATGGTTGGATGGCATCACCAACTTGATGGACATGAGTTTGAGCTAGCTCTGGGAGTTGATGATGGACAGGGAATCCTGGTGGCAGTCCATGGGGTTGCAAAGAGTTGGACAGGACTGAGTGACTGAACTGAACTGAACTGAACTGAAGGAGCTGCCATATAACAAAGAGAGCCCAGCCTAGTGCTCTGTGATGACCTAGGTAGGTGGGACAGGAAGGCAGAGGGAAGCTCAAGATAGAGAGGATATTCATATATAATTATCACTGATTCTCATTTTGTACAGCAAAAACCAGCATAACACTGTGAAGCAGTTATCCTCCAATCAGTATTTTTTTAATGGCACACTTTTTGACCCAACAATCTACACTTAAGAATCTGTTCTAAGTAAATGTTTCAGATTCATAAAGAAAAAGGTTGTTAGTTTCAGAATGGTTATACAGGAAAAATGGAGACAGGAAGGGAGGGAAGGAAGGAGATAAGAAAAGTAAAAGAGGACAGGAAGGAAAATATTTATATTATATTTTATTATGTGCTTAGTCACTCAGTCATGGCCAACTCTTTGAGACCCCAAGGACTGTAGCCCGCCAGGCTCCTCTGTCCATGGGGATTCTCCAGGCAAGAATACAGGAGTGGGTCACCATGCCCTTCCTCCAGGGGATCTTCCAAACCCAGGTATCCCACATTGCAGGCAGATTCTTTACCATCTGAGCCACCAGGGAAGCCCCATATTATATTATAAATATATATAATATACATTATATTGTTCAAGGCTGAATAGTATTCCATTAGAGATAGGTGGATAGATAGATAGATAGACATGAGTTTGAGCAAACTCTCGGAGATGGTGAAGGACAGGGGAGCCTGGCTTGCTGCAGTCCATGGGATCACAAGAGTCAGACACAACTGAGTAACTAAACAACAATAAACGGCATACTCTTCGGGCTTGAAAAATGATCACACAGAGCTATAATTATTGACATGTAAAAGGGTTCATGATACATCACAAATTTGAAAACAGGTCACATGTTCAATATTCTTATGTCCTATAGGCATGCTCAGTGGCATCTCAAAGATATCATGTGCATGTGGGTGCATGTGAGAGAGAGAGCTGGACTGGGGGGGAGGGGCGTGGAACATATCTGCATGAAGGACCACAAAATACTTGAAAATATGTAAAACTAGCTTCCTCCCCATCCCCTCCTCCTTTGCTTCTGTGTCACCTAAGTTTTCTACATTCAGCTTAATAAAAGAACTCAATTCCAGAGGAAAAGCAGTAACTTTGATATACCTAGCCATCCAAACAAAGTGCCCTTTTAATACCCTTGACTGAGGGGAAAGAATAGGATCCCCAGGCTAGATCCCAGAGAAGCAGAGCCTCCTGCATCAGGGGAATTTGGCAACTGGTTCTTCCCCTTCCATTTTCCTCCGCTTTGACTCCTATCTTTGCCTGGATGACTCCTCCCATCCCCCCGTCCTCTCCCTACACACAACTCCATGAAACTCCAAGTTCTCCTTATATCAGAAAGAAAACACAGAGATCAAACTCCAAATTAAGAGGTTCTCCCTCTTCCCCACTCATTGTTAACCTTTCAAGGTTATAGTTCATTTGAGGTACCAAAGCCCCGTTTCATCTGCCCCACTGTTAGAGCTGTCCTGAGGAACCAAAAGGAAACACCAAAAGGAGATAAGCCTATGTTTGTGTGAGCTGAAAAATTGTCCTATATGGAACAGAGTCAAAATAAATCAATAAAAGCAGTTTCAGACATGCACTGCAGAGAGAAACTGTTAATTACTGGTATTATCATTGATATCTATTCATTTGAGACTTTTGTTCAGCAAAGGCAACTGCCTGGCTTGGTTACATAAGCAAAATCAAGAGAATTTACAAAGAAAGAGGGGGGAAAAGTGTTTTCAACTTAAACTCATACAAAAGGATTGAAGGGAAATGAGACGAGTGATATTTTCTGGGGATTTACTGAGACAGATCAGCTCAGAGAAGAATACAAACCTGCCGGGCTTCATCCCAATATCACCAGTTCTCACATGGTTGTCTTCTCTGCATGTAAATTTCCAGTTTGAAAGAGCCCAGACAGAGACCCTTTCAAGAGCATTCTCCACAATCAAAAGGTTCCTTCCTGATCAAAAGGGATTTTGTTCTTAGTTGAATCCTTTGAAAATATATATAATAAAACCACAGAGCTTCATGGTTAAGAGTGAGAATTCTGGAGTCCCACAGACCTGTGTTCAAGACCCACTTCTGCCCCATCATAGCTTCAGTGACACTGGCAGGTAACCAAAGGTTTCAGAGCATCTCTCCTCACACTTAAAATGGACATAATACCAATCACTACCTCACAGAGACACATAAGTCAAAATCAGTGTGAAGCAATCTATCAGTGTCTAACTGGGGAAGAGAAACCACTCGAGTATTTAAAACAGCAAGGATTTAAGGCTGGGAATTTGGTGTTCAGGTGACAAAAGACCAAGATTCCAAATGGAACAATGTGGAAATTCTACTTTAATACATATAGTCCTGACTATCAGAATCACTGCAGACGGTGACTGCAGCCATGAAATCAAGACGCTTGCTCCTTGAAAGGAAACCTATGACAAACCTAGACAGCATATTAAAAAGCAGAGACATCACTTTGCTGACAAAGGTCTGTCTAGTTAAAGCTATGGTTTTTCCAGTAGTCATATGCAGATGTGAGAGTTGGACTATGGGTGCAACTATGGCTGATTCCTGTTGATACTTGACAGAAAACAAAATTCTGTAAAACAATTATCCTTCAATTAAAAAATAAATTAAAAAAAAAAAGAAGGTTGAACACTGAATGGTGGTTCCGGAGAAGACTCCTGAGAGCCCCTTGGACAGCAAGGAGATCAAAACAGCCAATCCTAAAGGAAATCAACCCTGAGTATTCATCAGAAGGACAAACGCTGAAGCTGAAGTTCCAGTGTTTTGGCCACCTGATGCAAAAAGCCAACTTACTGGGAAAGACCCTGATGCTAGGAAAGATTGAAGGCAAAAGGCGAAGGGGCAGCGGAGGATGAGATGGTTAGATAGCATCTAACCGTCCAACCAACTCCATGGACATGAATTTCAGCAAACTCTGGGAGACAGTGGAGGACAGAGCGGGCTGGCATGCTGCAGTCTGTGGTGTGGCAAAGAGTCAGACACGACTTAGCAAGTGAACGGGAGAAATACAAGTCCTGACTTAACGATAGTTTGACTTCAATTTTTTTACTTTATGATGGTGTGGAAAATGGTACACATTCAGTAGAAATCATATATCACACTTTGGATTCCAATCTTTTCCCAGGCTAGCCCTAGGTAGTGCAACCCTCCGATGGTGCAGGGCAGCTGCCAAGAGCATCTCTTAGTCATGTGATCACCAGGTAAACCGCCAACACTCTTACAACCGTTCTGTACCCAGACAACCTTTCTGCTCTTCACTTTCACTGTCATATTCAATAAATGACAAGAGATATCCAACACTGTGTTATAAAATAGGCTTTGTGTTAAGTGATTTTGCTCCCCTGTAGGCTAATGGAAATGTTCTGAGCTCATTTAAGGTAGGCTAGGCTCAGCTATGATGTTAAGCAGGTCAGGTGTATTAAATGCATTTTCAAATTACAGTGTTTTCAACTTATGATGGAGTTATGTCCAGATAAATTTGGACATAACTCCATCATAAGTTACGGATATTAACACATACATGTGGAATCTAGAAATATGGTACAGATGAACCTATTTCCAAGACAGGAATAGAAATGTAGACATAGAGAACAGACATGTGGCCCCAGGGGTGGAGATGGGGAGGGGGGAGTGAATTGGGAGATTAGAATTAACATATACACTACCATGTGTGAAATAAATAGCTAGTGGGAAACTGCTATAAAGCACAGGAAGCTGAGCTGGGGGTTCTGCGATGACCTAGAGGGGTGGGGTGAGGAGGTGGGGTGTGGAGGGAAGAAGGTCCAAGAGGGAGGGGATATCTGTATGAATATCACTGATTCACTTCATTGTGCAGCAGAAACTAATGCAACCTTGTAATGCAACAATATTCCAATAAATTTTTTAAAAGTCTAGACTGATGCAGAAAAAAATCCATGATAAAGCAAGTATCAAAATTTTACATAAAGACCGAATCTGACCCCATATTTGCATGACTCAGCCTCACTTGTTTCATCCTAGTCTTGGTCCTGCCAAAGATGAATATACAGCAGGAACCTACTACAACCCCGAGGAAGAGGAACCAAGGGAGATTGGGTGTCACTAAAGTGCAGGACAAAAAGGCTCTGTCCCACAGGACCTGGGGCCAGAGAGGAGATACCGCTGCTGCAGAGATGCCATGAGAGGCAAAGGGAGAGAGAAACATTGAGTTTACCAGTTTGTTCATTCCGGTTTTTCTATACCACCTTATGGGAAATCCGAACAACAGTTTTGGCCAACCCAAAACAAGGCTTATCCCTTCCTCTTGCCTGCCTGTCTCCCATCACCACCTCCCATTGGCCAAACTCAGCTGTAACTCTGCTGACATGGGACTCTGGGAACCATGGTCTGCAGGGGGAGGACAAAGGATGGATATGAGGCCAAATAAGCCCAAGGTGGCCCAGGTGCCTCCTTCGGTCCTTCCCCACCAGAGGGCTCAGAAATGTGAGGACGGGGTCTCCCTGAGCCTGATTTCTGGAAATCAGGAAGGAAAATGGGCTTATGTATTTGAAACTGCCATCAAGACAATGAAAGATGCTGGTGACTGGCAAAAGATCCTGAAGTTTTTTGTAACACTATGTCATTTCCTATGTGATTGTTCATATTATAATACAGGCACATCTCTAGACATAATGGGTAATGACAGGGACAAAGAACAAGACCACTCCCACCCTCTGGGGGTTCATGAAGTTACCAAGCCAGAACTGCCCCAAACCGAGCCCCTTCCAGGGAACTGGAGAGACGCACATAAAGAGAGCGTGCACTGGCAGCATACAGACTCCTCAGAAGCTGTTCTTAGACCCTTCAGCTCTCAGAGGGAGGGGGTGACAGGCAGGAAGTGGGAGCAAAAGGGAATGGGCCAACTAGGGCAGAATTTCCCATCTGGCAGTTGTGCTGGTCAGGAAGGTGGGATTGGAGGTCAAACAGGTTGAAACCTTGATTCTTCCCTCAAATGCAATATGTGACCTTGGGCAAGTGGCTGAGCCTCCCTCAGCCTCCATGAATCAGTAGAATGAGGATAATCACAGAACATGGCTCAAATAAATGCTGCTGTGTGGACAGAATGAAATGTGAGTGATAGCAATGCCAGCTCAAAGCAAATACTCAATAACTGGTAAATGATACTGTCTTCATTTTTCGGATCATCGAGTTAAAGACAGGGATGGAGGTCCCACTACAGAAGGTAATACAATAGTTCGGTGACCTCCAGGATATATATGACAGTATGTTCAGTGATTTATACAAAGTTCAATGGTATGAGTTCAGTTCAGTCGCTCAGTCGTGTCTGACTCTTTGCAATCCCAAGGACCACAACATGCCAGGCCTCCCTGTCCATCACCACCTGCCAGAGTTTACCCAAACTCATGTCCATTGAGTAGGTGATGCCTTCCAACTATCTCATCCTCTGTCATCCTCTTCTCCTCCCGCCTTCAATCTTTTCCAGCATTAGGGTCTTTTCCAATGAGTCAGCTCTTTGCATGAGGTGGCCAAAGTATTGCAGTTTCAGCTTCAACACCAGTCCCTCCAATGAACACTCAGGACTGATCTCCTTTAGGATGGATTGGCTGGATCTCCTTGCAGTCCAAGGGACTCTCAAGAGTCTTCTCCAATACCACAGTTCAAAAGCATCAGTTCTTCAGTGCTCAGCTTTCTTTATAGTCCAACTCTCACATCCATACATGACTACTGGAAAAACCATAGCTTTGACTAGACGGACCTTTGTTGGCAAGTAATGTCTCTGCTTTTTAATATGCTATCTAGGTTGGTCATAACTTTCCTTCCAAGGAGTAAGTGTCTTTTAATTTCATGGCTACAATCAACATTCGCAGTGATTTTGCAGCCCAGAAAGATAAAGTCTGTCACTGTTTACATTGTTTCCCCATCTACTTGCCATGAAGTGATGGAACCAGATGCCATGATCTTAGTTTTCTGAATGTTGAGTTTTAAGCAAACTTTTTCACTCTCCTCAACTTTCATCATGAGGCACTTAAGTTCTTCTTCACTTTCTGCCATAAGGGTGGTGTCACCTGCATATATGAGGTTACTGATATTTCTCCTGGAAATTTTGATTCCAGCTTGTGCTTCTTCCAGCCCAGCATTTCTCATGATGTACTCTGCATATAAGTTAAATAAGCACAGTGACAACATACAGCCTTGACGTACTCCTTTTCCTATTTGGAGCTAGTCTGTTGTTCCATGTCCAGTTCTAACTGTTGCTTCCTGACCTACATACAGAATTCTCAAGAGGCAGGTCAAGTGGTCTGGTATTCCCATTTCTTTCAGAATCTTCCACAGTTAATTGTGATCCATACAGTCAAAGGCTTTGGCATAGTCGATAAAGCAGAAATAGATGTTTCTCTGGAACTGTCTTGCTTTTTCGATGATCCAGTGGATGTTGGCAATTTGATCTCTGGTTCCTCTGCCTTTCCTAAAACCAGCTTGAACATCTGGAAGTTCACAGTTCACATATTGCTGAAGCCTGGCTTGGAGAATTTTGAGCATTACTTTACTAGTGTGTGAGATGAGAGCAACTGTGTGGTAGTTTGAGCATTCTTCAGCATTGCCTTTCTTAGGGACTGGAATGAAAATTGACCTTTTCCAGTCCGGTGGCCACTGCTGAGTTTTCTGAATTTGCTGGCATATTGAATGCAGCACTTTCACAGCATCATCTTTTAGGATTTGAAATAGCTCAACTGGAATTCCATCACCTCCACTAGTTTTGTTCATAGTGATGCTTCCTATGGCCCACTTGACTTCACATTCCAGGATGTTCGGCTCTAGGTGAGTGATTACACCATCATGATTATCTGGCTCATGAAGATCTTTTTTGTACAGTTCTTCTGTGCATTCTTGCCACCTCTTCTTAATATCTTCTGCTTCTGTTAGGTCCATACCATTTCTGTCCTTTATTGTGCCCATCTTTGCATGAAATGTTCCCTTGGTATCTCTAATTTTCTTGATGAGATCTCTAGTCTTTCCCATTCTATTGTTTTCCTCTATTTTTTTGCACTGATCTCTGAGGAAGGCTTTCTTATCTCTCCTAGCTATTCTTTGGAACTCGGCATTCAAATGGGTATATTTATGGGTTCCTTTAATCCTTTGTTTCTCACTTCCCTTCTTTTCACAGCTATTTGTAAGGCCTCCTCAGACAGCCATTTTGATTTTTTGAATTTCTTTTTCTTGGGGGATGGTTCAATGGTGTAGTGGGTTTCATAGACAGAGAAGGGTTTCAGTTTCTTTCAGGTAGTATTACTCAGACTAGATGTAGACACAGGTGGTGGTATAGATGTAGGTGAAGACGTAGGTGTCAAGTAGATATAGGTGTAGGTTATAGGTAGATACACATATGGCTATAGTTTATATAATAAAATGCATACTTTAAGGAATCATGCTAAGTGTTCAACAAAACTAGATCTAAAATCAGTTACGTGTTACTCTCACACACAATTATGACCAATTCTCTCTTCAAATTAAGTATTCATTGAGAAAACATGAGTGCCAGGCACCATAGTAGGCATTACAGGTGAGGGATACAAACAAGAATAAGACACAGTTGCTACTCTCAATAGCCCCCTAATCTTTGTGGGAAACAGATATTTACAAAACTACTTCACCATTTGACACTGAGCGACTAAGTTCAACTTTGAATTCTTCCTGGAAAAAGCAGCATTTGAACTGGTCTTATTCAATAAGCTCACAAAAAGAGAAAAATGGAGGCTAGGATTCAAAGAGCATGTCACTTTCCTTTCTGTGGGGAGAATGGCACTGTCTGGCCCTGGAAACACTTTCCTTCTATTTGTGTTAACAGTGTTATCAGCCTTTTTCTCTTAGCAGGAGGTGGGTGCCTACAAAGCTGTCACTATAACTAATGTTTCCAAGGTTTGACCACAGTGTAGCATGCACTGGTACTTCTTCCTTTATGTGGTTGAATAATATTCCATTATATGGAATTTTTATCCATTTTACTTATTCATTCATCTGTTGATGGACATTTGAGTTGTTTTCCCCTTGGCACTATTATGAATAAAGCTGCTATGAAATTCATATATAAGCTTTTGTTTGAGCACTTGTTTTTAATTGTTTTTGGTGTTTTTCTGGAAATGGAATTGATGAGTCATGTTGTCATCTATGTATAATTTTTTGAGCAATCATCTGATACATTCTTAACCACCAGAAGAATAGAGTTCCTCCTTTCAGAAAGATCCATAAAAGTACTGGAATCAAGTCTCATTGGCCCAGATTGGGTCACATGTCCATCCCTGAACCAATCAGGGTGGGCAGGAACAAGGAAAACCATGACTGATGAAGGTGTATCTACCTCCGCAGTAAAGAAAGCTCTCTACCCAAGCCACATGGACTGAGATGGGGGAATAAGTGGTTTTATTTCAACAGAAAATCAGAAGAGTGTTTAGTCAAGAGGAGGGGAAAGATACTGGAAGACAAAAAGAAGCATCCACCACCTCACAAAGGAAGCAACAAAATAACTGCTTTTGATTGTAATGTGGAAATGTGTCATGGATATTTCTTGAGCACTTCATATACATCAGACACTATCCCAAATGTTTCACCCAGAGAATATGTGACCCCACGGCACAGATGAGGAAAATGAGGCTCAGAAAAGTTAACTTGCCAAAGATCCACTGTTAGAAAGTGGGTGAGCTGGAATTTGAATCTCTCCAATGTCAAAGCTCCTGTCGTTCCCTATATACCTTGCTGGTACTTCACTGGGTAGAAGGCATCAGGCATGAAAAAATCTGGATGACCTCTTGGTAAAGGATGAATATCTTAATATTTACCACACTAGGTATCAAAGTTTGCACCTCCATGTGCACAAGTATACTTACACACATTGCCCAGTGGTTTGAGAATGAACACGACCCTCTCTCTCCAGTCACACAACACAGAAAGCCAAGTAAAACATAGTCTTCTTTTTCCTCCTTAAAATTAAAAAGACAATGTATCTTACTAACTAATGGATCTCTTAAAAATGGACACAATGCCACTTGGGAACACTCTTCACTGCACAATGGAGTTTCTGATTTCTTCAAAGAAAGTGGAAATCAAATTTCATCACCAAGGCTTTTCAGGTCCATCAGAAGAGAAACTTTGGCTGTTAGGCCATATTCTTTCTCTTATACATCAAAACACCCTTTTCCCTGAAGCATTTAATTTTACTCAATCCCAAAGAATTGTTTTTCTGAAATAGCAGGGATCTTTCTGTATTCTGGTTAAGATCACTTTCCTCTTGTTCACATGGTACCTTGTCTCCCTCCTCTGTCTGAGCTGGGAACAAGAAGAAACCTTTACAAAGACAGTCTCATAATAGGATTGCATTTTTTCTGCACATTACATCTCAGGGGATCATTGTCATTTGTCTCCTGTAAATGACAGTCCAGCTTCTCTAGGTCCCCTGGATGCTTGGGGAGAAATGCTACAGCACAGCTTGTCTCCAATGATGCTTTATAATTATAGCAGAAATCCAGTGCTAATAGAGCTGTCTGGCTAAACAGGGGCACGAGCCCTTCTGTACCCACACCAGCACCCAGCAGCTTGAAAGTATATCTGAGGCTTTTTCATTCTGCTCGTATTTTGTGTACATACATACAAATAAGACTCAAGTCTGGTCATTGATGAACATGAGTCTCCAGGAAAGAAAAAAGTCAGCCTGTTTATTCCCCACTAGACATTTTATAGCTCCCTACCTCTGTACTTTTTTTCTGTGCTCTTTACCTTTTCCTGAAATACCCCCACCTTATCTACACTCAGACAAATACATCCTTCCATTGTCTCCTGAGACCACTGCAGCTTACAATGATTTCACCCTCCAGTGGCATTTGACTGTACCTTCCAGTCGGCAATTAATCATGAACTTCCTTGTGACATTGCACATATTCTGCAACCCAACTCTTTTAAACTATTCACATTTACTGTCAGGACCCTGGCCTTAGTTTTAATATTATCCTGAATTAAAGGAAAATGGGAGGTTAGAGGACAAACCAATGGATTATGAGGAATGAGAATTCTCCCATTCCTCTATACTCATCACTACTCCTCCACCACCCTGCTGTATGTTCTATTTATCAATGGAAGCTCAAATTACGTCAATATAGACATCAAGAGTTCTTGAGGGCATTGAAAATGATCCCATGAATTCTGAGGTGCTAAGCCAAGCAACAAGTGAGTGAAGGTCAATTAATAATAAAAATAATGGCTAGGAGACATTAACCTTGTTTGAAGATAAAGGCTTTACCTGACTTAAACAAACTACAACCTCCTTTCTAGGTGGCTGTCCATGGTTCTGAAAGGTCCACTGCCATGGACAACTTATCCCTATCCTTGTCTTGACCCTCAGCTCCCTAACTGCAGTTACTGTTGAACCCTCACTTAGCCTGACTTCAACTAAATTGTCTTCTGAACTATCTGTGTCCCAGATCAACAGTCCTGGGGAGCGATGGTAGTTTAAAGAATAGACTCTGGAGTCTGACTGCTTGTCTTTGAAGCTCAGATCCAGTCCACCATATAAAGGAAGCTACTTGCCATCATTTGTCAATTTGGAACAGTAGTACTATGTACTTCATGGGGTTGCTGAGATAATTAAATGAGAACTTCTCTACAGAAAGTTGAGCAGAATCCCTGACACAAAATAAGTTCTCAACCTTTTATTGTGATGGTTATGTCTTAGCTCTTTATCTACATGTAAGGTATCCAAAGAAAAGAAGTGAATCTTCCTTTGTGATACCCTCTAGTGGCTATAAAGTAACAGAATGGGTAGAAGCTTTGAAGCAATTCAGACTCAGTCCGAATATGGTTCCACAACACACTATCTACATGGTATTAAACAACTTACTTAATCCTCCTC
Source organism: Cervus canadensis (assembly GCF_019320065.1). Classification (NCBI taxonomy): domain Eukaryota; kingdom Metazoa; phylum Chordata; class Mammalia; order Artiodactyla; family Cervidae; genus Cervus; species Cervus canadensis. The sequence continues at coordinate 1,823,523 of NC_057417.1, read as the reverse complement.
ACTTTAGCCTCCTTTTCCTAATTTACAAAGTGGAGTAAATTATATCTATTTTTTCAGAGATGCAAACATTCTAGTGAAGTTGCTCAGTCATGTCCGACTCTTTGCGACCCCATGGACTGTAGCCTACCAGGCTCCTCTGTCCATGGAATTTTCCAGGCAAGAATACTGGAGTGGGTTGCCATTTCCTTCTCCAGGCGATCTTCCCAACCCAGGGATCGAACCCAGGTCTCTCGCACTGCAGGCAGACGGTTTACCATCTGAACCACCAGAGGAGCCCAATATTCCAGCGGATGTACATAGATAGCTAGACTAAAATGTATGTGAAATAAATAGTGATCATTGTGTTTATGGCTACACATTTGAGAGGACTGCAAACGATTTTATTGTTTCTGCTCAACTATCAGCAATAGTCTGTGAGAGTCAGGAGTATATACTGAGGAAAAACAGTAAGGCTTTAATGCTTTCTCCTGGGAGGCCCATTTCTCTGGGAAGCTTCTATGACATTTTTTTGTACGGTGGATCAATTATTTAAGACAGTTAAAGCTTTGGTCATCAACTCAGTTTTGTTTCTTTTTTTTTAACAAAGAAAGGAATTTCATATAGAGAACTTCTGATGTTACCTCTGCATCATTAACCTGGCTGTGTAATATGGGTAACATAGGTCTAAATGAGACTTAAGAAAGACTATAAATGATTCTGTATCAGAAAACACTACCTTTCTAATTGTGGATCAGGTGCAATCACTGTATTCAAAGCCCAGCATGTTGAAATGAAGTACTCTTGTTCATTAACACAGTTTTGAAGAAAATCTGGAGACCCTCAAAAATGTATTCATAAATTACAACTCCTGGAATTATTCCTGTACAGAGAAACCATTCTCAAGGCACCTTCTCTAGGAGACAGTCCTTTGGAGGTTGAAGAAACCTCCAAAGGAGGTTAATTTGTCACTGCACTTCACAGCACCAGCTGTGTGTTAACTGGGACCTGATGGAAAATGGTAAGAAAAATCAGGACAAAATGTCCTCTCTCCTTTGTAGATTATCTGCCAAGTGCAGAAGCTTCTGAGTCAATGCACAGTTATTTTACCAACTAGGGAACACCCCCCTCCATTTAACAAGATTGATCTAAAAAAAAAAATAAACTTTTGACATGTTTTTAAAGAGGTAAGACTTCAGAGTTCCTGCTGGTCATTCTGCTCCCCTAACAAATTACTCTTTCCCTTGGCCTGTGGGAAGCACGACACTGTTGTCTGCCCAGTCTGTTTAGCCCTCAGAGTTTCTGCCCTGCCCATAAGTAGAGCTTACCAACCTAAGGCTTCAAATGCCTGATAGACCAGGGAATTAAAACTTACCACATCAGGAGGTTGGCTCCCGAAATACCTTCTGCTATTTTCACTACTCTGAGCTGCAATGCTCCAAAACCTCTTTTCAGAAGGCAATATTAGGCATGCCATCTACTAACATGTCACCAAATATCATAACTTATTTCTAAATTCCACAGTGGTTTGGGGAGAAGCAAAAGCCAAAGAACATGGAAGGCAGCACAGGAATGGGGTTAAAAGTATGGACATGGGCTCACAACCCATCACCACCACATCTTGACTGAGTAACTTACCTCAGTCTCCTCCTCTGTAAAACGGGACTACAAATATCACCTAACTTACAGAGCTGTAATGGGCACTAAACTATATAATCCATATATAAAGTGACAGACTCCTGTGTCCGTGAGATTTTCCAGGCAAGAATATTGGAGTGGGTTGCCACTACCTTCTCCAAGGGATCTTCCTGACCCAGGGATCGAACCAGGTCTCCTGCATTGCAGGCAGATTCTTCACCATCTGAGCCACCAGGGAAGCCCCAATAAAGTGCTTAACCCACTGCTAAGCACGGTAAATGGTAAACAGGCAATAAGTTGTTAATGTAACATTTGTGAGTGCATGATTATGCCTGACCTCATTGATTATCTCAACCTATGAAGTAGACATTGCATCCCTCTCCCAGTTTGTCAACAAGAGCAGTAAGGCTTAGAGAGGAACAGGAATTTGATTTGGATTCTGCTGCTAAGAACTGGCAAGACCGTGATTCAAACCTAGATCAGTCTGACCCAGACAGTCTTGGCTAATTTAATCAACTTTCATGCGGAAGACCCAAGCCCTTGGCAATCTCTGACCCCAGTTATTCACACCTCACCAAGAGATAGATTCAGTCCAACAGTGAGCCAAGGGGACAACTGCTCTGATTTCCAAATTGCAGAATAAAAACGATTATTAATGTTTTATATAATCACACCCTTACAACAAAGTCCCCATAAGGCACAAATGCAAGCCTCAACCCACTCAGCAAAAGTGCCTCCAGGTTTCTAAAGGTACAACTGTAAAATTGTGTGCTTTGTAAAACCAAGATCCCAGGGGACAGGGCTGGTCAGAGGACAAGTTCATGTCCCCTTCTTTGCACAGTTCCCAAAAAAGGGAAAAGGAGAGGTGAACTTATACTGACTGAGCATTTCCTAAGTGTCAGGCCTTGTGGTGAATGTTCTACAGATTTTATCACTTCATCCACCAAGTAACACTAAGACATAAGGATTCTTAGCTCCTTGTCACCGACGAGTAAGCGGAGAGTCAGGCAGGTGAAGGTCACTCAGAAGGAAAACCAGCATTAAAATATAAGTTTGATTAGTTATCTACCCCAAGGACGGTAGCCCACCAGGCTCCTCTGTCCAGTATTCAGGCCAAAATACTGGAGTGGATAGCCATTCCCTTCTCCAGGGGAGTCGTCCCAACCCAAGGATCAAACCCAGGTCTTACGTGTTGCAGGCAGATTCTTTACTATCTGAACCACCAGGGAAGTCCAAGAATACTAGAGTGGGTAGTCTATCCCTTCTCCAGCATGCCTACCTGACCCAGGAACTGAACCGGGGTCTCCTGCTTTGCAGGCAGATTCTTTACCAGCTGAGCTACCAGGGAAGCCCTATCTGTTACGTATATAGTATCAATAGTGTGTACATACTATAGAGAACAGGGAATCAACAATGCACTGGGGTGACCTGAATGGGTAAGAAGTCCAAAAGGGAGGGGATTTATGCATATGTGTGGTTGATTCATTTTACTATACAGTAGAAACTAACACAGGCTTCCCTGGTGGCTCAGATGGCAAAGAAACGGCCTGCAGTGCAGGAGACCTGGGTTCTATCCCTGGGTGGGGAAGATCCCCTGGAGAAGGAAATGGCAGCCCACTCCACTATTCTTGCCTGGAGAATCCCATGGACAGAGGAGCCTGGCAGGTTACAGTCCACGGGGTCACAGTCAGACACGACTGAGTGACCGAGCCCAGCACAGCACACAGAAACTTGTACAACATTGTAAAGCAACTATGCTTCAATAAAAGTTAATTGAAAATTAAATTTTAAAAAAATACATGTGTCTAAACCACGTACCGTCTCAGGGACACCATTCACAGCCTGTGATGGGATTGCCCCCCTGCAGATTTCCTGAATGCTCCTTCTGGTGTCTCCCGCTGGACTTTCCCAGAGCCAGCATTCTTTAAGAAAAATTAAATTCACTAGTCAATGGCACTGGTGCCATCACGGAGACCTGGATGGATCTGAAGTCTCAGACACACAAACCCTTTCCCAGAAACACTGCTTTTGCTTCATGTGTCCTGACTCAAGTTAACAATTCTGAATAAAGTAAAAGCTTTCTTTTTAAATCCTTATTAAGCAATCCATTCCTCTCTGTAACTCCTGTGTTCTCCCTCTTTCTGAGCCTTGCCTAAGTATTAATCCTCTTTCCCTGTGATCTCTATACCCCTCGAAAGTACAGCACTCTGAACATGAGGTTCAATTATTGAAAGGGGGTGTATTATGTAAAAAGTTACACCTGAGGATTTGCCATGCAAAGGACAGACAGATACCACCTAGTAGAACAATGCCTTTTGCAAGAGCTATAGGATTATAGCAAAATTGCATGCCAGGGGAAGATATCAGAACTTTTTGAATAAGCCTGCTTTATGGATTATTAAGTTACCTCTAAAATTTTGCCCTGGGATAAAACCTGGCTTGCAAAATACAGTTTTTAAGTTATGCAGCATTTAAGGGCACCAATCAGTCCTTCCTAGCATTCATCACCACACTAAAATCCTTTCCTTTTTTAATGAAAGTAACTTTACTTTTCATTTAATGCTGAGGTGACCTCTTCTACACTGGGAGTTTGCAAACACACCTGTAGAAAACAAAATTAAATTATCAACCATATAGAGTTTTCTAGGATGTACAAAGCTGGAAGGAGCTTCACTCCCATCCTAACAACAAGAAAAAGGCAGGAAAAACTTCAAAACCATGATGTTTCTTCAATGCATCTAAAAGTTGAGGTCACAGGGAAGCAAGTAGCTTGAACTTTACAGAAATGTGCCTCTAAAGATCAACTGTGCAAAGTATGGAATGGAGAGACACCAGGCATGCGAGTAAGGCAAACTCAGATACATTTTTTTATTATTATTATTATTTTCTAGAGGCCAAGTGTGGGCTCCATTCAGTTCAGTCACTAAATCATGTCCAACTCTTTGCAACCCCATGGACTGCATGCAGCACACCAGGCTTCCCTGTCCATCACCAACACCCGAAGCTTGCTCAAACTCATGTCCATTGAGTCGGTGATGCCATCCAGCCATCTAATCCTCTGTAGTCCCCTTCTCCTCCCACCTTCAATCTTTCCCAGCATCAGGGTCTCTTCCAATGAGTTGGCTCTTCACATCAGGTGGCCAAAGGTTCAGTTTCAGCATCAGTGAATATTCAGGACTGATTTCCTTTAGGATGGACTGGTTTGATCTCCTTGCTGTCCAAGGGACTCTCAAGATTCTTCTCAAACACCACAGTTCAAAAGCATCAATTCTTTGGTGCTCAGCTTTCTTTATGGTCCAACTCTCATATTCTTACACAACTACTGGAAAAACCATAGCTTTGACTAAATGGACCTTTGTCAGCAAAGTAATGTCTCTGCTTTTCAATACACTGTCTAGGTTGGTCATAGCTTTTCTTCCAAGAAGCAAGCGTCTTTTCATTTCATAGCTGCACTCACTATCTGCAGTGACTTTGGAGCCCAAGAAAATAAAGTCTCTCACTGTTTCCATTGTTTTCCCATCTATCTGCCATGAAGTGATGGGACCAGATGCCATGATCTTCGTTTTCTGAATGGTGAATTTTAAGCCAGCTTTTTCACTCTCCTCTTTAACTTTTATCAAGAGGCTCTTCAGTTCCTCTTCCGCTTTCTGCCATAAGGGTGGTGTCAACTGCATATCTGAGATTATTGGTATTTCCCCCTACAATCTTGATGCCACCTTGTGCTTCATCCAGCCTGGCACTTCGTATGATGTACTCTGCATATAAGTTAAATAAGCAGGGTGACAATATACAGCCTTGACGAACTGCTTTCCCAATTTGGAACCAGTCTGTTGTCCCATGTTCGGTTCTAACTGTCACTTCTTGACCTGAATACAGATTTCTCAGGAGGCAGGTCAGGTGTTCTGGTATTCCCATCTCTTTCAGAATTTTCCACAGTTTGTTGTGATCCACACAGTCAAAGGCTTTGGCGTAGTCAATAAAGCAGACGTACTTCTGGAACTCTCTTGCTTTTTCAATGATCCAATGGATGTTGGCAATTTGATCTCTGGTTCCTCTGCCTTTTCTAAACCCAGCTTGAACATCTGGAAGTTCTTGGTTCACGTACTGTTGAAGTCTTGCTTGAAGAATTTTGAGCATTACTTTGCTAGTGTGTGAGATGAGTGTGATAGTGCAGTAGTTTGAACACTCTTTGGCATTGCCTTTTCTTGGGACTGGAATGAAAACTGACCTTTTCCAGTCCTGTGGCCACTGCTGAGTGTGGGCTAGCATATGATTATTGAATCCCTGAGAATCACAGGCACAAGGGAAGCTTGTACACATCCACAAGCTCTTCTCCATTGACCATTAGAGGGTGCTTGAGAGAAAGATCAAATAAAGGGTGAGATACTGAAAAGGTCTTCCTTGATGGTATAGCCCTATTGTGCTGCTAGGGTAAATGCAAAAGCCTTCACTGAGATCCTTTTGCCCAACAGAATGCAAACCTCAAGATGAGGACTTCTTTGGTGGTCTACTGGTTAAGAATCTGCCTTCCAATGCAGAGGATATGGGTTTGATCCCTGGTGGGGGAACTAAGATCCTACCAGTCTCGAGACAACTAAGCCTGGGCCGCAACTACTGAACTGGAGTGCCACAACTGCAGAGAAGCCCATGTGCCACAGTGAAATATCCTGGGTGCTGCCACTAAGACCCAGGGCAGCCAAACAAATATTTAAGAAAAAAATCCTCAAGACGATGGAAAGTGAAAGTGAAGTTGGTCAGTTGTGTCCACTCTTTGTGACCCCATGGACTGTAGCCCACCAGCCTCCTCCAACCATGGAATTTTCTAGGCAAGAGTACTGGAGTGGGTTGCCATTTCCTTTTCCACAAGATGATGGAAGCAGAGCAGCAAATCCAAGGCCACAAGTAGAGACCCACTGCAGCAGGAGAAAAGTATCTTCTGCCCCTGAGGCAGGGGCATGAAACAAGTCATGTAACACTAGAGGGATCTGTTTACCCTTGTTACAAGGATCCTAAATGTATACACAAATGACAAAAGAGTCTCTGAATATCTGAAGGAATAATTGATAAGACTGAAAGGAGAAATGGATAAATGCGAAAATACACGTGGTGCTTCACGTTATTGCTATTCAGTCACTAAGTCATGTCGCATTCTTTGAGACTCTATGGACTGCAGCACACCAGGCTGTCTAACCTCCACTGTCTCCCAGAGTTTGCTCAAATTCATGTCTCAGAGCTACTTGATAGGAAAAGTAGGAAGAAATCAAGTATGGATGTAGAATACTTGGACAAGACTATCAATAACCTGACCTAATTGACATTCATAAAACATTTTACCCAACAACAGAGTATGCATTTTTTTTTTAAGTACACAGGGAACATTCCCCAAGATAGATCACAGTTCTTCTACAGACAGGTCTACACAGGTTCTTCTGGAAAACAGGAAAGAAGGAAAGACTTTTCAACTCATGCATTGGGCAACCATCATACTATACCAAATCAGACAAAGAAATTAGAAAAAAAGAAAGAAGAAAACTCTAAAACTGCACTGTCCAATAAGACTTTCTGCTTTGGTAGCAATATCTGCACTATTCAATATGGTAGCCCCGAGCCACATGGGGCTATTGAACACCTGAAATATAACTAGTGTAACTTAGGAAATAAATGTTTAATCTTATGTAAGAATTTCATCTATTTATATTTAAATTTATATAGCCCATATCTAGGAATTACTGCACTGTATAGTGCAGCTCTGGACCAACATCCACAGTGAATACAGATGCAAATATCCTCAAAAAATAGCAAATGAGATCTAGCAATGATAGAATGATACAAAAAAAAATCAGGAATGAATGAATGAATGAGGTATCCCAGGAATATGATCTTGGGAAAGCAAAGTTAGTTCAACCTTCAAAAATCAATCAGTGGGACTTCCCTGGTGGCACAGTGGATACAAATCCACCTGTCAAAGCAGGGGACACGAGTCCAACCCCTGGTCCAGGAAGACTCCACATCCCGCAAAGCAACTAAACCCATGCATCACAACTACTGAGCCCTGTGCCCTAGAGAAAGGGTCAAAGACTTCAACAGTACTTTCCCCCAAAGAAGTTACATAGGGAGCAAACAAGCTTGTAAAGACATTCAACTTCATCACATAAATTCAAATTAAAGACACAGTGAAATAATAAAATGAACCCATCAGAATGGCTTTATAAAAAAAAAAAACCTAACATGTCCTCATTTGCTTTTGTTAGAAGTGCTAAATGGTACAGACTTAGGAAAACAACTTGGCAATTTCTTGTGAAGTATATACCTACAAAACCCAAAGGTCCCACTCCTAGATATTATCCAAGAGAAATAAAAGGTTATGTTCACACAAAACCTATACATAAGATGTTATAGTGGCTTTACTTATGATTGCTGAAAACTGAAAGCAGCCAAGTTAAAAAAGGAGACTCAAAGGGCTATATCCATTTTACACTGGAAAAAGCAAAACTATAGGCACGGAAAATAGACCAGAGTTTGCTAACGGCTGGGTATGTGGCAGGTGGGGGCATGGTTAAGTGAGGATTTGATTATAAATGAACATGAAGGAAGTTTGGGGAGTGGGGAAATCTGTATCTTGTTTGAGTGTTGTTTGCGTGACAAATGTGTTCGTCAGTACATATAGAACTGTTCACCAAAAATTAAGCTGCAATAAACCTGACAATAATAACAGCAATAAACAAAAACACTGTATGCTCAAGTGCCTAGGTTATACCCCAGATCCATATCATCAGAATCTTTAAGATGGTGTTTGGACATCAATATTTTTTAAAGCTTCCCAGGTACAGCCAAGGTTGACAACCACTGACCTAAAAAGGACTGAGATTTAAGATACTGAACAGGTTAAATGGCTGTTCTGTGCTTATTTGCTTATAAACATCTCTTCAGTAAATGCCCCCAGGTGTGGAAGAGAAAAAATAAACCAATCATGTTGATAGCACCTAAATATATGATGGTTCTGTTTTTCCTTTCCCATGGAAAATTTCTGCAACTGAGACTATGCATAGCCTTAACTGGTAAAGAGAACTGCCACCCAAAAGAATAAAATGTACCATCCGGGAAGGCAGCACTGACATTCTCTCAAACACCCCATCTTTCCAAGTAGTAAACAAAGTCCATCGCCCTTTGGAATGACATAAACCTCTGAACTGAAACCTCAAATTAGGACTTCCTTTGTGGTACAGTGGGTAAGAGTCCACCTGCCAATGCAGGGGAGACAGGTTCGATCCCTGGTTCGGGAAGATTTCACACGCCACCAAGCAAATAAAGCAGTGCACCACACGGGTTTGCTGAGCACGCATGCTACAGCTACTGAAGCCTATGTACCAAGAGTCTGTGCTTCACAAGAGAAGCCACTGCAATGAGAAGCCCCTGCACCTCAACTAGAGAATAACTCCCATTGACCACAACTAGAGAAAGCCCGAGTGCAGCAACGAATACCCACCATGGCCAAAAACTAAATACATCTTTAAAATAAAAGCCAAATAGAACCTTGACCCCTTCTCTCCCCTAAATGACTTCTGTGACATTTCTTTTGTCTTGCATTAAAGACCTTAGCTATAGTACATTTGTATTTGTAGCTCAGTTGGTAAAGAATCTGCCTGCAATGCAGGAGACCCAGGTTCAATCCCTGGGTTGGGAAGATCCCCTGGAGAAGGACATGGCAACCCACTCCAGTACCCTTGCCTGGAAAATCCCAAGGACACAGGAGCCTAGTGGGCTGCAGTCCGTGGGGTCGCAAAGAGTCGGGCACGACTGAGTAACACTTACTTTTACAGTACATTTGTCTTTAATGCTTATGCAAAAAAGGAGTTCAGTATGGTTTTCCTGTTTGTTGGCTTGGTGATTTTCAGAGGCTCCAAACTCAGACTAGAATATAACAGGACAAGCGTTGTGGTTCTTAGACTGAGGTCTCCAGACACAGAGTTCATATATAAGAGATTCATTAAAGAGATGGTCCCAGAAAAAAAAAAAACAAAACAGAAAAAGAGAGGAAGGGCAGGGAAGGGCAGGAGAGAGACTTCAGTAAGTGCGGAAACCCAGGCAGAAGCCCACAGAGGGGGCTTAGGCCTGGTGTCCAGTCTTTGGTTTAAGGCTGCCTTCTGGACACAGAGATACCTGTACCTCCCTTTTCAGGCTCCCTAAGCCAAGAGCATGGGTCCCTCCAAGGGATCAGCAGATGTGAGCTGCAGGAAGTAAAGGCAAACTAAAGCTGGAGGTCATGCAAAAATGGGATCCAAGTGGACCTGGGCAGAGCACCAACCTCATTTCTCACCGCCATTTACTGAGCACCCACTTTGAATCCAGGGTCCTGCTAGGCTCTCTACATCCCCAAAAGAGCTGTATTATTACTCCCATGTTCTTGTTTAACACTGACAACTACTCTATAAGGTAACTATTGTTAATTCCACTTAAAAATATTAGAAAGCTAAGGCTCAGAGAGACTCAGTATCTTTCTCAAAATCACACAGCTGCTAAGTGGCAGGGCTGAGATTCAAACCAGGGTCTGCTGGCCTCTGCCAAGTTTGTTGCTGCTGTTCTCCCTTTATGTGTCTGTCTGCCTCTTCTCTGGCACATTCCCTGCTTTAGGTACTGAGGACCTTCCTGCTGCCGTTGCCTATGGCCATAATTCCGTAAGTAATATCCCCTATTTTGACTCTTGTCGCTGTCCACACTCTGCACCCCTATCAAAACTTACCATCCTGGGGACTTCCCTGGTGGTCCAGTGGCTAAGACTCCACACTCCTAATGCAGGAGGCCCAGGTTCAAATCCCTGGTCAGGGAACTAGATCTCACATGCTGCAACTAAGACCCATGCAGCCAAATTATATTTTTAAAAAAAAGAAAAAATCTTACCATCTTGGATCCCAGAACAGGTTCTGTCAATGCCTTGTTCCCTGCTGGTTGCCCAGTTGAAAAAGACTTCATTGAGAGAGTGCCAGGCAGGAATTCATAAAGGGGATGGGAAGGTAGAACTTTGTCTTAGCCCAAATGAATGAATTTCCTCTAGTCTCAAGAATACAAATTGGAACCTCGGTGGAAATCAGCATATAAGAGGATCCTGATTTGACCACAAACAACAGACAAAGGGGGCTTCCCTCGAGGCTCAGCAGTAAAGAATCTGCCTGCCAATGCAGGAGGAGACAAGGGTACAATCCCTGGGCAGGAAGATCCCCTGGAGAAGGAAATGGCAACTCACTCCAGTATTCTTGCCTGGGAAAGCCCACGGACAGAGGGGGCTGGCGGGCCACGGTTCATAGCGTCGCAAAGAGTCAAACACAACTTAGCAACTAAAAATAACAGGCAAGGAAGTGAAAGTGCTCTCTGAAAGATCTTTTACCGACCATCCAAGGGTTCTCCCTCTAAGTGTGGCATCCCCCTTGCCCCAGTCCTCAGAGTTTCCTCTCACTCTCTCAGGCCCCCGGACACAGCCAGAAGGAAGTTCTCTAAATTCTCCATCTAAGTCCCTCACCTCCTCCCTGGACGATAAACCCTAAACAATTAACAGAGCAGATCAAATAAGCAAGCAGTTTTCACCATGCCTCACTTGCAAGCAGCAGAGAATCTTCCACTAGACATGGCCAAGGGTTAGAGACTTCAGGAGTTTTCTGTGTAAAATATGAAAGCTGCCACGTACATGGAGGGCATAGACAGACGGAAGGAGGAGGCAAACACTCCAGACTGGAAGGGGGCAGGTTTACTAACAAGCCAGGGAACCTAGGAAGTGTGTCTCAGGCCCTGCAAGACAAGTAGATCTCAGCATTCGCCCACCAGAATCTTAACAGTTTATAGAGGACTTTACAGGGCTTAGTCTTATATCCTGTATATCCCGTCCAGATGGTCAGAACAACATGCTGCTCTCTCAAAGCCACATCCTTGAACCAACTCCCAGTGTGAGAAGAGTGAGCAGAATGTACATTTCAAGGACGGGGAAGGGTGAGCAGCCTCCGATTACCCTCCTGCTAGAGAATCGACCAGTGGTCACGTCTTCTACATGACCTCCTCCAACAAGAGCATTGGGAACCAAAAAAGCTAATATAATTACTTAAGATGAGGTCAGTAAGGTAGGTCCTCATCCAGTGTGGCTGGTGATCTTGTGCATATAAGGAGGTGTATATAAGGTAACCTGTGCTAGGGAAGAGCCTCTAAGAGCCTCTGCAGAGTGGCTACAAAATAGCCATTGTAAGAACAAAATTGCATCTCGTGAGATTGTGCTCATTGGTGTCCAACTCTTTGAGACCCTTTGGACTGTAGCCCGCCAGGCTTCTGCCATTTCCTATTCCAGGGGATCTTCTCGACCAAGGGATCGAACCCATGTCACTTGGGTCTCTTGCATTGGCAGGCAGATTCTTTACCTCTGTGCCCCTGGGAAGCCCCTGTTGTGAGATTACAAACACTAATAAAAACAGTCTGAGGATACGTAAGCAGAGAAAAATGACTAGCAGCCATTGAACATTTCCTGTGTGCTATGGGCTTCTTTGTTTCTTGTATTATAGATCCTCTTTTATTTGTATATCATCTTCACCTTCTCACATCACTTATAAAATGGTTATCTTGTAATCCCCACTTTATACAAGTGGGAAGCAAGGCTCAGAGAGGTTGAGGAACTTGCCCAAAGACACACAGCATACAGAAATTTTAGTCAGGAATTGTATCTGGTTCTGTCAGGCTCTAAAGCCACTCTTAATCTTTATTATAAAGTTATGATCAGAATAAATAGCACAACAGTTAAGTACCCAGCCTCTGAAATCCTGTCTTTCAACCTCTGCTATGCCATTTACTGGCTGTGTAACTGCATTTGTTTGCTGGGGCAGCTAAAACCAAGTACACAGATAAGGTTGATTAAAGAAAAATTGGGATTCCCAGGTGGCAATACCTGCCAATGCAGGAGATACAAGAGATGTGAGTTCAATCTCTGGGTTGGGAAGATCCCCTGGAATAGGAAATGGCAACCCACTCCAGGATTCTTGCCTGGAAAATTCCATGGACAGAGGAGCCTGATGGGCTACAGTCCATGTGGCCACAAAGAGTGGGCACAACTGAGTGACTGAGAAATTATCATCTCATAGTTCTGAAGTTTTAAAATCAACATGTGACGGACAAGTTGGTCCCTTCTAGGGGCTGTAGCACAGAAATCTATTCCACATGTTCTGCAGTTTCTAGTGATATCCTGGCAATCTTTGGCATTCTTTGTTCAATTGAAACATCACCTTGATCTCAGCCTTCATCTTTATACAGAGATCTCCCTGCATGTATTTCAATGTCTAAATTTCTTCCTTTTATAAGGATACCAGTCATATTGAATCAGGATCCACTCTAATAACCTCATAATAATTGTATCTGCAAAAACTCTATTTCCAAACAGCATCATATTCTATGGTCCTGGATATTAGGACTTCAACATATGAACTGGGTGGCAGCACAATTCAACCCACAAGAGCGACTATTGACAATGAATTTTTCTCTCTGTTCTTGCTCTTATGTCAAAGTTATTATTACAGGGTTTGGAGAATAAAAGAGCTAACATACAAAATATCTAGAATAGGGGCCAGGAAACAATCACCCAAGGGCCAAAGACAGCCTGCCACCTGTTCTTGCATTGCCAGCAAGCTAAGAATATGTTCTATATTTTTAAAGACTTGGGGGAAATGAGAAGAAGATTTCATGACACACGAAAAATGAAATTTGAATTTCAGTGTCCAGAAATAAAGTTTTATTGGCACTCAGCCACACCCATTCATTTACATACTGTCCTTGGTTATTTTTACCCTACCAGAACCCAGTTAAGTAGTTGCAGTTCCTACAAAGACCATATGGGCACAAAGCCTAAAATATCAACTGCCTGGCCCTTTATAGAAAACATCTGCCAACTACTAATCTAGAAGGTTACCTAGGATATAGTAAGAACTACATTAATATTACTTATTACTATGTTTTTCCCTTCTCTTTTGCCTTGGTAAGTCATCTGCCTCTGCCATCTTTTTGGTAGCAATGAGAATTCTCAGCCCACATGATGGAGGGGGGCTCCCGATTCACAGCCCCCCCGAAGTGCTCAGTCCTCATGGAGTCTTCTGCACTGGCTGATCTCAACCGCCAGGGCTCATCGGCTGCTCCCCTGGCTGAATCAATCAAGTCCAGGCCAGTAAGCTCACTTCTCTCCCTCCTGTCTCAGCAATTTTCTTTCCCCCCACTGCACAAGTTCCCAACAGCTTCATTGGGTCCAAAGGTGAGCACTTCCAAACCTTAAATTATTTACATCTGAGCAACACAGGGCTTTCTCTCCCTCTCAATCACATCAGCCATTGGCACCTCCTCCTTCCTCACTGCCTTCCTTCTTCTGACACATTGTGTGAAATATGCATCTTTAAAAAAGAAGTGTGAGCACTTTTCCCCACCATTTCTTCAGTGGCCAAAAAAGAAGACAAATAAAGCCTCATTTTAGTTCCACGGCTCATCTAGGTTACCTGGGAGGAAGAGGGCAGAGGAAGACACAGGTAGACCAGCCAGAGGTCTGAGGGGGGTGTGGGGGGGGGGGGCCGCGGGGAGGAGGGATGTATTTCCTGCTGAGTCAGCACAACTGGGGAGCTTGCAGAAAAATGTGCAGCTCAGACCGGGAGAAAAAACATTTTTTCTTGCCAGATCTGAAAAGTGGAGAGTTTAATTGCCCTGGAGACCACAATTGTTTTGGCTTAACACGTTCGCAGCTTTGTATTAGATGGCATTTTTGTTCTCTCAATTGCTTTTTCTTTTCAGAATTGTAGGATTTAGGAATAAAACCGAGTTAGAGGCAGATTAAAGTCTTTAACTCTTAATTAAAGGTTTTTATTCAGCCATTCACATCCAGCCTCGGGATTTTTCATTTCAGTTGCCGTTGAGGAGAAATGAGAAATTCTAAAAATAAGTCAGTGGCATGCACAGTCCCTCTGGGGTCAGACCATTGTCCCCAAGGAGGACACAGCTGCTCTTGGTGTGACTGTTCTGCCAGTCAGACTAAAGTCATCCTGGGGTGGGGGCATGGCCCTGCTGGAAATCTCTCCCCAGAGAGGACCCTGGAATAGTTCACAAGTGCCAGCATGTCCTAGAAAATTCTCTCTGCAACTCCCATGTTCTCTTCATCCCAACAATCCTGCAATTTCCCCATCTCACTCAACGTCAACTCCAGCTTCAGTTGCTGAGACCAAGACCTTTGCATTATCTCTGACACCTCTCCTTCTCTCAAACCACACATGCAATCTGCTGACAAATCCTATCAGTCTATCCAGGACCAGGTCCATAATTTGTGGGGCTTTGGATCAAATGAAAACGGAGGGCCACATCCAAAGATTATTAAGAATTCCAAGACGATGAGAGCAGAACATGAAACCAAGCAGGGATCCTTCTGAGTAAGGGATCCAGTGTGACACCACAGATCACTAGGACATGATGCTGGCCCTGGTTTTAACTGCAGACACATCTCAAACCTGACTACTCAGATACTAGAAAATCGAATCAAAGTCAAAGTCAGTTGCACAGTCATGTCTGTCTCTTTGTGACCCCATGGACTGTTGCCTGCCAGGCTCCTCTGTCCATGGAATTTTCCAGGCAAGAATACTGAAGTGGGTTGCCATTTCCTTCTCCAGGGGATCTTCCCCACCGAGGGACTGAACCTGGGTCTCCTGCATTGCAGGCAGATTCTTTACCAACTGAGTCACTAGAAAAACCCAGAAAATTGAATACAATGATACATGTTTAAAAAAAAAAAAAAGAATACCCTAGGGCAAAATGGAGTTTATTCCAGGAATCCCAGACATGTTCAATACTTAAAAGTCATTCAAGGGACTTCCCTGGTGGTACAGTGGCTAAGACTCTGTGTTCTAATGCAAGAGGCCTGGGTTTGACCCCTGGTCAGGAAACTAGATCAGATGTGCTACAACCAAGAATTCATATGCCACAACTAAAGATCTCATATGCCACAACGAATGTCAAAGATCCTACATGCCACAACTAAGACCTGGTGCAGCCAAATAAATAAAAAGTCAAGTAAATATTCTTTAAAAAATCATTCAGTGTAAGCCATCAAATTAACAGACCAAAGAAGAAGATCCATGTGATCATTTCAAAGTGAGATAACAAATGTATGTGAGCTTGTGTGTGCCACTCGCTAAGTCATGTCCAACTCTGCAATCCCATGGACTGTAGCCCACCAGGCTCCTCTGTCCATGGAGTTTTCCAGGCAAGAGTACTGGAGTGGGTTGCCATTTCCTCCTCCAGGGGATCTTTCTGACCCAGGGATTGAACCCAGGTCTCCTGCGTCTCCTGCACTGGCAGGAAGATTCTTTACCACTGAGCCACCTGGGAAACCCAAAAAATGTATGCTGTTTTAAAAAAACCTGACCATCTCCACTGCTGATCACCTGGCCTGAGTTCTCCCTTTGGCCCATCAGGCAATTCAGAGGACAGCAGCCAGAATACATCGGAAGATGTCCCTTCTCTGCTCAAAACCCACCACTAGCTCTTCACTCGGCCCCAAGTAAAAGCCAAAGTCTTTACAGTGGCTGACAAGTCTGTTCACACCCCCCAGGGCCTGCCTAGGCTCCTCTTGTTCATTTTGCTCCAACCACACAGCATTTCCCACTGTCCTCAAACAAGTCAGACCTGTTCCCTCCCTGTGACAGACCTAGCCCTCCCTGATGCCTGGCATCTTTGACCACAGCTGCATACTCTCTACACTCTTCCTTCCATCTTCCAGGTCTTGTTCATTCAACGAGTATTTATTGAGTATTAATGATGTGCCAGACACTGTTCTAAGCACAGGTGGTTGGACTTAACCTTCCTCTGCTCTTTACTGAAGTAAAGCATCTTTTCATAAACTAACTGGCTATTTTATAATTATTTTGCTGAGTATTTGGGATTCTTTTTTCCTTTTCAATGGGTCAATTCAATCTCTTTTAAACAACTTTATTGAGATATCTTTTTAAATTATATATATTTAAAATGTACAACTTGATTTTTTTCAACTGGATGTTCTGACATATACAATTGACCCTTGAACAACAGGGGTTTGAACTGCACAGGTCCACTTCTACTTGAGTTTTTTTCATTAAAAATATTGGAAAATTTTTTGGAGATTTGTGACGGTATTTTAAAACTTGCAGACAAAACATGTAGCCTAGAAATATTGAAAAATTTTAAGAAAAAGTTAGGTATGTTATGAATGCATGCTAGTCTATTTATCACTACCACAAAATATATACAAAGCTATTATAAAAAGTCAAAATTTATCAAAACTTATGCACACAAACACATACCACACATGGTACCATCAATTACACTAGGCTTACACTGCTGCTTCTTTGTTATCAATGCATGAATTATTATACCCGTAAATAAATATGAATTTCTTCTTCATATTACCTTTTTATGTTTGAAGTTTATTGTTACTGTTGCAGTGAAAAGGATAAAATGTTGCAGTGAAAAGGAAAAAAGAGGAATGAGTTTTTGTTTTCTTTCCTGGGAACAAAGAAGATAAGAGTGAGGAGGCCTGATGACTCCTAGTTTTTACTTTAACTATTCCTAATCTGTAGTCTGTAACTACATTTGCTTTTCTTCCCCCTAACTCTGCATGAGCTACATTTGGCACCTATTATTTTTCCCTCTCTCTGTCTGCCTCCTAGAGACTCAGTCATGTCTGACTCTTTGCATGTCTGACTGTAGCTTGCCGGCTCCTCTGTCCATGGAATTCTCCAGGCAAGAATACTGAAGTAGGGAGACATTCCCTTCTCAAGGGGAATCTCCAGGGATCTTCCCCAACCCAGGGACTGAACTCAGGCCTCCCACATTGCAGGCAGATGCTTTACCATCTGAGTCACCAGGGAAGCCCATATTATCCTCTGACTCTATGCCAACTGCATTCTTTGTCTGGGGCTCACCTTCACAGTGCTCTCTTCGCAGACCAGCCCCTGCAGCTCTTCTCTTTTTGCACTACAGAAACGAGGCCTCAGTAAAATACACAGAAGACAACGGATCCAACTATTGGGCTACGGGAGTACCAGACCCAATGACCAGGCTATCTGATGGCAACCTATGACTGTGTTTGAAACAATGCAAGAGGAAGAATACGAGATCCTTCCACCTTTGTTCTTCATCATCCACCCTTGTCTGTGAGCCTTCCTATTAGTTGAGCCCATAGAGCCACCATGGAAGGGGGGCACAGTTCTTGTGGCATGAGTCTACAGTGTTCTTCCACTCCACCAGCTACAGATCAAAGCCACTTCTCTATTTTCTCCAAACTCCGTCTCAGTATTTTTTTATTCGGCTTCGGAGGACAGAGAAAGCCCAGATTTTGATCACGATATTAGCAGTACATATAACATACACCATGTTTTGTATCATATAAGACTGCGTTGATGCAGGCTGTTGGCGTTCAGTTGCCCAGTCATGTCCTACCCTTCGAGACCCCATGGACTGCACCACGCCAGGCCTCCCTGTCCCTCACCATCACCTGGAGTTTGCCCAAATTCACGTCCATTGCATCGGTGATGCCATTCAGCTATCTGATCCTCTGTCGTACCCTTCTCCTCCTCCCTTCAATCTTCCCCAGCATCAGGGTCCTATCCGATGAGTCAGCTATTCGTATCAAAAGACCAAAGTATTGGAGCTTCAGCTTCGGCATCAGTCCTTCCAATGAGCATTCAGTGTTGATTTCTTTCAAGACTGACTGGTTTAATCTCCTTGCTGTCCAAGAGACTCTCAAGAGTCTTCTCCAGCACCACCGTTTGAAAGCATCTATTCTTCGGCGCTCTGCCTTCTTTGTGGTCCAGCTCTCACAACTGTACATAACTACTGGAAAGACCATATCCTTGACAATTCATTTTATAAACAGATGGTGTAAACTTACAGTATCAACAAATATACTATAGTACTGTGCATATATTTTCTCTTCCTTATGATTTTCTTAATATTTTACTTTCTCTAGCTTGTGTTATTGTAGGAATACAGTATATAATGGGCTTCCCTGGTGGCTCAGATAGTAAAGAACCTATCTGTAATGCAGGAGACCCAGGTTCGATCCCTGGGTTGTGAAGATCCCCTGGAGAAGGAAATGGCAACCCACTCCAATATCCTTGCGTGGAGAATTCCATGGACAGAGGAACCCATTGGGTTGCAAAGAGTAGGACGCAACTGAGCAACTAACACTCACACACACACAGAGTATATAACATATAAATCATATAAAATATGTGTTAATCAACAATGTATGTTATCGGTAAAGCTTCCAGTCAATAATAGGCTGTTAGTAGGTAAGTTTGGGGACAGTCTAAAGTTAAATGTAGATTTTCTACTGGGCAGGGATTGGGTGCCCCTAACCCTTCCCAGGTGGCTCAGATGGTAAACAATCTGCCTGCAATGTGGGAGACCTGGGTTTGATCCCTGGGTTGAGAAGATCCCCTGGAGGAGGGCAAGGCAATCCACTTCAGTGTTCTTGCCTGGAGAATCCCCATGGACAGAGGAACCTCATGGCACACAGCGGCCCTAAAGGGTACATTAGCTACACTGTGGATATGTACATACACATCTTGTAATATATACATCACAATCAAGCTAATTAACATACTCTTTACTTCTAATGGTTACCAAGAGTGTGTGCCTCACCCTCAGGCTTGAGCTCAAGCAAAAGTTTTAAGATCTATTCTCTTTGCAAAGTTTAAGAATTCAATATGGTATTGTTAACCATGGTCACCATGCTGTGAGATTACATCTTTTTTATTTTTTTCTTGACTGCCCCATAAGGCTTTGGAGATCTTCCTGATGAGGAATCAAACCTTTGCCCCCTGCAGAGGAAGCATGAAGTCCTAACCACTGGATCACCAGAGAAATCCCTGAGATTACACCTCTAGAACATATTCATCCTACATAACTGAAAATGTGTACCCTTTGACCAACATCTCCCCATTTACTTCACGTCCTCCACTCCCACCCTGATGACCCCCATTCTACTTTACTTCTGAGCTTGCCTATTTTTTGATCCTACATATAAGTGAGACCATGTCATATTTCTCTACGGAAATTTATCTGTTTTACGTAAACTTACTTATTACTTACTCCATGCCAGGCATGACTTCAACCAATCTGTAAAAGTTTTGCAAGTTGGGAAACTGATGACATGATTTACCCATAGTCACACACTCATTTTTCTACTGGGTAATTGATCTTTATCACAATGATTAATAGAATCTCTTTACACACAATGGCTATTATCCATCTGTGTGTTAGTCTACTAGCTGCATAATACAGGAAAGACTCACCATGCTGCCTTAGTCCTTGTAACATGCTTTCTATCCACTGAGCTACATACACTAACTAGCAAGAACATTTTATCTAATCTTGTGTCTTAGTTATCTATTACTATGAAACAAACTGTTTATTTCTCCCTTCAAAAAAGTCTGACAGACTAAAATCACAAACATGTTATCTCACACGTGTTCTAAGGGTCTGGGGTTTAGGAGCAGCTTAGCTGGGTGGTTCTGCCTCAGGGTTTCTTACTCGACTGCAATAAAGCTGTCAGCCAAGGACACAATCATCACAAGACTCTATTTGGGTGGAAAATCCACTTCTAAGCTCACTCACATGTTTGTTGGCAGGCCTCAGTGTTTCACTGACTTTTGGCCAGAGGCATTGTAGTCTTGTTTCAGTGAAAAGGAAAAACGAGGAATGAGTTTTTCTCTTCCCCTTTCCTGAGAATGAAGAAGATAAAGAACAGAGAGTGGGTCTGAACATTCCTAGTTTTCTTTACTTTAACTGCTCCTACTCTGCCTGTCTATAACTTTGCTTTTCTGCCCCTTAACTATGCAGGAGCTACAATTCACATTTTTTTCTTTGACTCAATGTTAAATACATCTCTTATCTGATGTTTACCTCTACAACACACTTCCCCTTGTAGCTACATATTAGAAAGAAGGCTGCAGAGCCACTGAAGTGCCAGATTCAATTTCTGGGTTACTGTGGCCAGTTTATGACTGTCTTTGAAACAACGCAAGAAGAAATCAAGATCCTACCACCTTTATTCCCCACCACCGACTCCTGACTGCAAGCCCGTGCTTTATATAAGCCCTGAGACTCCTCAAGGGTGGGGGGGGAGGGTGGACACAGTTCTTGAGGTGCAAGCCTACTGTCTTCCCCTCTCTGCCAGCTGAGAATTAAAACTGCCTTTCTATTTCCTCCAAACTCTGTCTTTGTTATTTTTCATTTGGCTTCGGTGGACACAGAAGGCCAAGATTTTGGCTGCCAACAGTCTCACCATGTGGGCTGCTCCAGAGGATGCTCACAGCATGGAAACTGGCTTTCCTGCCAGTGGATGATCCAAGAGCAAGTGAAAGAGCATCAGGATGGAAGTTACAACCTTTCATAATCTAATATCAGAAATGCCATCCTTCACTTTCGCTACGTAGGGGCTTCCCACATGGCTCAGTGGTAAAGAATCTGCCTGCCAATACAGGAACTGCACGAGTCATGAGTTCGATCCCCAGGTCAAGAAGAGCCCCTGGAGGAGGAAATGGCAACCCACTCTAGTATTCTTGCCTGGAGAATCCATGGACAGAGGAACCTGGCAGGCTATGGTCCATGGGGTCACAGAGTTGGACATGACTGAAGCGACTTAGCACGCATGTGTGCACACAAAGGGTGGGTCTGTGTCCCAGCTGCATGGAAACCTAGAGAACAGGTGCTACCATTTTCAGTCTCTGAACGAGGCAGGTTATGCCTCATCATTAGGAAAGTTAGTTAAGTCGCTCAGCCGTGTCCGACTCTTTGTGACCCTGTGGACTGTAGCCCACCAGGCTCCTCCGTCCATGGGATTCTCCAGGCAAGAATACTGGAGTGGGTTGCCATTTCCTTCTCCAAATATTAGGACCTCATATACTGAGCAGCCAAAAAGTATGGCAAGTATTAACTACACCTACAGACCTTGGTCAGAAAACCCAAGGGGTCTCTTAATCTCCTTAGTGGTATGAATCGCGTCAGCAATTTGGTGAAGCATATAGACTTTCTCAGTGTAATAATTTTAAATGGATAAAACAAAATACATTGGATTCCAAAAGAAGCAAATTACACTGAAGTATAGTTATCTAAATATTAAAACAAACTTGTGATATAGCAATATACACGCAATGAGCATTGTTCTTTATTAGCACATTAAGGAAAAAAAGTCTAACAGTAGGCTTAACAACTACTGTAATTTCAAAGAAGCAATAAGCCTAAAGGATATTTGAAGATTCTGCAACAATTATAATGAGATATGAAAAAAGCTATGGCTCCCAATGGCAACCAAGTCACAGGAAGTGTTAATTCTACTGTGGTTTGTGGCCTACAATCATAACCAAAGAAATACTAAAAATTAGTGAGAGATCAGCGAAAAAAACTTTTTTCCATTCCAAACTGACTAATCCTTTATATTCTATCCACAGACCTATAGGGAATAAGGTTGCCATCTCTGGCTAAGGACTCCTGAAATATATGACAAATATTCCAACCTGCCAAGCCCTCTAGTTACACAACAGAAAAGCAGGAGTGCTCAAAATGACCAATAAAGTAAGTTGAAATTGATCATGATGGTGAGTTTCCATACCAGTCCTCTGGTTTGTAAATAGGTACTGTGTGTTTGTGTGTGCATGTACATGTGTACATACATGTGTGTGTTTTCATGTTATGATACAGTCCTATGTTTACAGACAGAGCTTCCCTGATGACTCAGAGGTAAAGAATTCGCATGCCAATGCAGGAGATGCAGGTTCAGCCCCTGGGTCAGGAAGATCCCCTGGAGAAGGAAATGGCAACCCGCTCCAGTATCCTTGCCTGGAGTATCCCATGGACAGAGAAGCCTGGCATGCTACAGTCCATAGGGCTGCAAAGAGTTGGACATGACTTAGTGACTGAGCACACATATTTACAGGCGTAGAAAGATGGCATGATAAGTTATTAAAAGGAGAAAGCACATTATGGAACCACATGTAACAATAATAGCTAACATTTACTGAAGCACTTGCTACAGGCCAGAAAGTATGATAAGCACTTTACATATATCATCTTATTGAATCCTTTCACCAACACTTGGACATAGCTATTTTTATTATCACATTTTATAGATGAGCAAAATAAAATGTGGGGAGATGAAATATCTTGCCCAAAGTCACAGAGCTGCTAAGTGAGGGAGGTGGCATTCAACTCCAGAGCTTGGGCTTATATCTGCCCTGAAGATCCAATGTTTGTAAGTAACTATTTAAAATTCTGCATGGGGCTTTGCTGGTGGCTCAATGGTAAAGAACCCACCTTTCGATGCAGCAGACACATGTTTGATCCCTGGGTCAGGAAGATCCCCTGGAGAAGGGAAAGGCTACCCACTCCAGTATTCTTGCCTGAAGAATTCCATGGACAGAGGAGCCTGGTGGGCTACAGTCTATAGGAACACATAGTCAGACATGACTAAGCAAGTAACACTTTGACTTTCATGTATGTATGTGAACATGGATACATACTTTGGAAGAGAAAGCTGAGGGCATTATAAACACCAAACCCCTATCTGTCTTTACCTCTGAGGTCAGGGAATGGGGAAAAGGCAGAGATGGGACAGACCTTTTTATTCTTTTTAAAAAATCCAAACAGACTGAAGACAAAATGGATAAACAAGAAGTCCATGGATCAGCCTGGGTGTGGTCAGTCTCTCAGTCATGTCTGACTCTTTGCAGCCCTCTTCTGTAGCCCACCGGGCTCCTCTGTTCATGGAATTCTCCAGCCAAGAATATTGGGGTGGGTTGCCATTTCCTCTTCCAGCGGACCTTCCCAATCCAGGGATCAAACCTGTGTCTCTTACATCTCGTGGACTGGCAGGTGGATTCTTGACCATGAGGGCCACCTGGGATGAACCCTCAACCTGCGTGAATCTCACAAAGAGCACTGAGCAAAAGAGAGTGTGCACAGTATGATATGGTGTGAAAATGTGCAAAACAAAATGATACATTATTTAGGTACACAAACAAGCTAGAAAAAATATGGCAAAATGCATGGAGTTAATAAATATATACCACACTTGGGGCAGGGGAGGGATGGATCAGGGAAAGGAACATATGAGGTTGTGACCATACTGATGATGCTTTATTTCTTAGGCAGTGTGTTGGGCACCAGCTGTTCCTTATATTATTATGCATACTATTATGTTTTACTTCATAATAATTTTAATTGAAAGAATCATTACTAATAAGAAATGCTTACTGTGATCAACCATTCATCTTTAGCTTTGATACTGTTTGAATTTTTACAATGTCATTTTTTAATTTAAAAAAAAGTTGATTTGCTTTATTATTGGAGTATAATGCTTTATAGTGTTGTGTTAGTTTCTGCTGAATGAAGAAGTGAGTCAGTTGTATGTATACATATATCCCCTCCCTCTTCCACCTCCCAACCCAACCCCCATGCCACCCACCTAGGTCACCTCAGAGCAAGGAACTGAGCCCCCGGTGCTTAAGAGCAGGTTCCCACTTGTGGTTCAGTCGCTCAGTCACGTCCGACTCTTTGCAACCCCATGGGCTGCAGCACACCAGGCTTCCTTGTCCTTCAGCATCTCCCGGAGTCTGTGCAAACTAATGTCCATTGAGTCAGTGATGCCTTCCAACCATCTCATCCTCTGTCATCCTTCTCCTCCTGCCTCCAATCTTTCTCAGCATCAGGGTCTTTTCCAATACGTTGGCTCTTTGCACCAGGTGGCCAAAGTACTGGAGTTTCAGCTTCAGCGTCAGTCCTTTCAAAAAATATTCAGGGTTGATTTCCTTTAGGATTGACTGGTTTGATCTACTTGCTGTCCAAGAAACTCTCAAGAGTCTTCTCCATCACCACAGTCCGAAAGCACCCATTCTTCAGCAGTCAGCCTTCTTTATGGTTCCCACTAGCTATCTCTTTTACACAAAGTAGTGTATGCGTGTTATTTTTGAAATGTATAAAAGAAAAAGAAGCTATGAGGGGGCACGATAGTGGTTATGCTTGAGAAGGAGGAAGTAGTTTATTGGGAAGGGACACACAAGGGCTTCTGGATGTCAGAAATGTTCCTTTTCACTAGCCAGGTAATGGTTAAACAAATGTTTGCTTTGTGATGTTTCATTAAGCTGTGGGTGTGTGTGTGTGTTTTTTTACCCTTATCTGAATGTGTGTTATACATCATAATATAAATGTATTAAGGTCTTAATGAGTAAACAAACAGCAGAAGGGACAGCTAAGGCATTTGAAAAAAAATTTCAGTCTCTTGCGTTCAGCTGGGACCACACCATCACCAGTCCGCTCAGCAGCTTACAAGCCCCCTCCACAGGCTGCAGGAACCAGGTTAAACTACGGCGCTGTCATTCAGGACCTTTTAAATCAGATCTCTGAGCACACCCCAGCCTCCAGCATACCTCAGTGGGGTGACTTTTGTCAAATGGCTGTCTGCATCACAGGAGCCCAGAAAAACACTGCCATATGGCAAGGCTCTTAAGTGGGGAAGCCTGAGGCACTGAGAGAGAAAATGAGATTCCAAGAACCACTTAAGAGCGTATCCATTTTCTGTTTTGGGGGGATTGGGGGTGGGGGTGTTCTGGAAGCCACAGCAAGGTCGGTTCCCTGTTTTCTTTAGTGATGCATACACCAGCCTCTCAACAGGAAAGGAGAGGACTTCTAAAGGCCCCAGGACACTTGCTCTTACAAGCAGGAAAAGAAAGAAAAAACTGAAATGAAGAAGGAGACATGATCTGTATTAATTTCCTATAGCTGCTGCAACAAATCACCACATGCTCAGTGGCTTAAGCAATACAAATCTAATTTGTTACCATTCTGAAGGTCAGAAATCCAAAATGTATCTCACTGGGCTAAAACCAAGGGGTCAGCAGGCCCTGTTCTTTTCTGGGGGCTCTAAAGTAAAATCTGTTTTCTTGCTTTTTTGAACTTGAAGAGACTTCCTATATTCTTTGGCCTCTTCCAAGTTAGTAATGGCTAGTCAGTAATTTCTCATTACACCTGCTCTCTCTCTGAGTGTGAATTTCTGCTTCTCTCTTTTTGGGGCTTCCTTGGTGGCTCAGATGGTCAGGAGTCTGCCTGCAATGCAGGATACACAGGTTCAATCCCTGGGTAGGGAAGATCCCTTGGAGAAGGAAACAGCAACCCACTCCAGTATTCTTGCCTGGAGAATTCCATGGACAGAGGAGCCTGGCGGGCTACAGTCCATGGGGTCGCAATAAGTCGGACACGACTGAGCAACTAACACACACCTTCCATGTGTCAAGGTCCTTATGATTATACTGGGCCCACGTGCATAATCTAGGGTCATCTCTCTGTTTTATTAATAAATCAGTTAGTCAGGGGTTCCCCTGGGGGTCCAGTGGTTAAGAATCCACTTTCCAATATAGAGGACACAGGTTTGATCCTTGGTCAGGGAACTGAGATTACCACATGCAGTGGGGCAAATAAACCCACGTGCTACACCTACAGAGAAGCCCGCATGCCTCAAGTAAGACTCCCCGCTAAGACTTAACACAGGCAAAAAACAGATATATTTTTTAAATAAAAATAAATCAGTTAATTAGTCACCTTTATTCCATCTGCTACCTTAATTCTCAGTTGCCATGTACCGTAACATAATCACAGGTTCTGGTAATTGGGATGTGGAGATCTTTGGGGGGGACATTATTCTGTCAACCACCTCACTCCTGATCCGTGTCTGTGCTGTCTGCCTCCACACTGGCTCCATAAGTGCTGGAAGCTTTTACCCCCCACTGTTGTCTTTCCAGCATCTAGAACAGTGCTAGTCTCAGAGCAAGTTCCCAACAAGTGTTTGTTTGAAGATGGTAAACATCTTCTGACTACCCATGCAGTGACTAAGAGCAATTAATCTCAAGAAATCTTTCTCACATGACATGAAGTGTTAGTCACTCAGTCGAGTCCGACTCTGCGACCCTATGGAATTCTCCAGGCAAGAATACTGGAGTGGGTAGCCGTTCCCTTCTCCAGGGGATCTTCCTGACCCAGGGATAGAACTCAGGTCTCTCTCATTGCAGGCAGATTCTTTACCATCTGAGCCTTCAAAGAAGCCCCTCATATAACATAAATGTGTTTGTATATGAATGCACATGGATCAGATAGAAGTCAGAGGAACAACAGTGGATGGGAGGGAAAAGGGAAATTTCCTGTGGAAACTTTAGAGCCTTCAACAACCAACTTTCAAGTTGATTTGGCACTTACGGGGGCATTGGCCTAGGGCAGACACAGTGGCTAGGAAAATAGGCAGACTTTTTCTTTTTAGGCTTTGCTGGGTCTTCGTTGCTCTATGGGCTTTTCTCTAGCTGTGGTGTGCGGGCTTTTCATTGAGGGGGCTTCTCCTGAGCAGAATCCCAGGTCCTCCTTGGTCCCTGTAATGCTAATCCTTGGGGAACAAACAAGACATCACAAAATAGAAAATTTACCTCTCCTTCTCATCTTCTGTAATCCTTTTTCTTTTTTTAGCTTGGTAGCAATTGTTTTTTTTTTTTTAGATTTATTTTATTGAAATATAGTTGATTTATAATGTTAATTTCTGCTGTATAGCAAAGTGACTCAGTTATACATATATATACATGCTTTTTCATATTCTTTTCCATTGTGGTTTATCTCAGGACACTGAACATAGTTCCCTGTGCTATACAGTAGGACCTTGTAGTTTACTTATCCTATATAAGTTTGTATTTCTGCAGTCCTTCTTAGTAGAGAAAACAAAATCTGCTTGGGATTGCTGTGTGGTTAACAGCCTAACACTTGCTGATCTCTTTTTTTAATTGAAGTATAGTTGATTTACAATACTGTGATGGTTTCGGGTGTTCAGCATAGTGACTCAGTATTCCTGCACACTCCTTTTCAACAAAGAGAGAGCAGGCTCCACCTCGCTGTGCTGTTTGCGGCCAAACAGCACAGGTGGCTCCAGATGGCTGGTCTGAGAAGCCTTGGGGCCAAGTCCCTCTTTTCACACTTGAAGAAACACAGAACTGGTCTCCGGAACCTCATCTCCTGAATCCTCGTCCTGTGTCCACCTCTGATGTGAAAGGGTCTCCAAGAAGTAACAGGAGAAAAAACAGACCATCACTCAAAGGATGAGAGGAGAGAGGGAAAAGAGGCAGGATGGCAGCTGTTTCCTCTCTGGCCAGGCTGCTGAACACCAGGTCTTGGAGGGAAGATGGAAGAATGTGAGGGAGCAGAAGGGAAAATCAATCAGTCAAACCCCCCGCTGTCAGGGAAGCCTGCTTGGTTCTGGATGCACCCACCGGCAGTGAGAATATTCTAGATGCGAGGAGGGAGGAGGAGCTGAGCCAGGAAGCAGTTGGGGGTGAGCCATGAGCTGGGGCACAGTACTTGAACTTGAGGAGGGGGTCCTGGAGCGACTGTGAGCCAATCATACCCATCAGAAGTTTTCTCCTGCACTCCGCACCCCACCCAAGCCCCAAGAAAGCCAGCCCTTGCCCCTCCTCCAGCCAAGCCAGCCTCCTGGCACACGAGCAGAGAGCTCTGACTTAACGACAGCCAAAATTACCTTTCCAGGAAAACGCTTCCACCTTCTGAAAAGGATTCTGAGAAAATACTGTACACAGCAGTGGATTTCAGACTTGTTTTGTAGCAGACGAATCTTTCTGTCAGCGAACAAACAGGTTCACCAGTTAATGGTCTGGCAAGCAGAGTTTCTAAAAAATATTTGACTGGAACACAACGAGTACTCAAAAATGTATTATCAAAATAAATGCATATATAGACAAATAAAATTAGAATTGCTCTGATTAAAGTTGGGGTGGGGGGGTAAGGCTGGTAGGTCCCAGAACTCCAGCTCCTTGCCCCACCCCAACTCTGTCATCTCTTTTAAGCAGCTAATTTCAGATTGAAAAATACTGAAACCATCCATCCTGCTCCCTTCCCTGCCATGCTGGAAAGGATGCAGTTCCTCAGCTTTTGAGGGGGTCTAAAGACTCTCATATTTGAAGAATTAATGACAATAAATGATAGGAAAATAGAATAAAAGCGTTCCTTACACAGAAAAGTCTTGACTAGATGTCAGAGATGCAAAATCAAAATTGGCTGGCTGTTTTGACTGGTTGAGCTTTGGCATCCATCCCTACTTGGTCCATGTAGTGGTTATCTTCTGCTGTGGAATAAACCACTCCAAAACTTAAGAGGTTCAAAACAGTGATTAATTATTTCTTTCACCATTCCATGGGTCAGCAATTTGAACTGGGTTCAGCTGGGAGGTTCTTCTGACCTCAGCTGCCTTAGCTGAGGTTCCTGTGCATGCCTGTGATCAGCTGATAGTTAGCTGGGGCTGCCTGGGGATGGCTTCACTCATATGACTGGTGGGTAGCTGGCTGTCACAGAGGCAACAGGGGTCTCTGACCATGTGTCCCTCATCATCCACTAAGCTGTCCTGGGTTTGTCCCACGGCAGTGGATGGTTCCCAAAACATTGAGAAGAAGCTACAAGGAGGTTACTTTCTATTGGTCAAGACAAAGCACATGGATATCTCTAATTCAAAGGATAGATTAGTAGGTTCCACTGCTTGATGACAGAAGCACACAACTAGATTTGCAATCTACTATAGAGACGTAGAAAAACTTGCCAGAAGTGCTGGGAAGGAGGAGAGTTTATTTTGAAAGACCCAGCTGCTCAGTGGGTGAATGATTCAACTGTTATCCATGGATTTGTAGCTATAAGGTCCATGAGACTATGAAACAGGGTTCCCAAGCGTCTCTGCCCAGCCAGCACACCACACCCCATATGAAGCACAAGGCACTCTGTCTCATCTGCTTCCTGCCACCATCATCCCCAAGAATAAGAAGCAACCCCATTCTTTCACCAAAGCCTGGACCAGGCCCCCAGGACTCCAGTCTTCCCTCAACTTCCCCTACTCACAACACAGCCCCTCATCCAACTCTATATTCTGGCTTTTCTGGTAATGCCCCATGGTCCTACCTTCTACTCATCAGCCCTACACATACAGACCAATGGAAAGGCTAAGAAAACTGACCACAGTAGGAAGGCATTAATGATGCAGTCTATGATGTGGAGTAGATTCTGCATACAGTGATGCCCACAGTCCTGAATTCAATTCCCCAGCTACACCACTTCCCACCTGAATGACTCGGGCAAGTTACTCAGCTTCCCTGATCCTCACTCTTTTTAACATGGAGCTACCTTACTCAATTATATTAATAATATAAAACATAAATAATGTAGTGAGTGCTTAATACATGCCAGCAACAGTTCTAAGAGCTTTTTATATTTTAACCCACATAACAACTCTACGATGTAGGGATCTATTTTTATCCTCACTTTATAGAAGAGAGTGAGATTCCCTAGAAGCTCAGTGCCCTGGTCATAGCCACACAGCCATTAAGGTCAAAGCCAGGATTCAAACCTAGATAGTCTGGCTTCCAGAGAAGGCCATGGCACCCCACTCCAGTACTCTTGCCTGGAAAATCCCATGGATGGAGGAGCCTGGTAGGCTGCAGTCCATGGGGTCGCTAGGAGTTGGACATGACTGAGTGACTTCACTTTCACTTCTCACTTTCATGCATTGGAGAAGGAAATGGCAACCCACTCCAGTGTCCTTGCCTGAAGAATCCCAGGGATGGGGGAGCCTGGTGGGCTGCCGTCTATGGGGTCGCATAGAGTCGGACACGACTGAAGCGACTTAGCAGCAGCAGCAGCAGTAGTCTGGCTTCCAAGTGTGTTCTAGCCACTAGATTTAATTCTTTCATGGCATGTAGGTTTTGTTGCAATGTGAGTTCCATTTACCCATTAGCAGTGATGATTACCTTGGGGAAAACTGTGAGATGAAGCCCATGATCAGCGTGAAGAAAGTGTGCTGAGATAGACTGGCAACGCCTCCTAAGGCACAAGGCTGAGGAGGAGGAGTATGGTTCCAGCCCATAGTTTGTATCTGCCGTATCTTCACTATGCTGCTTCCAGATACTCTCTAACTCTAAAATGAACCCCCACTCCAGGTTGCAGAAAACAAACACCTACACAGAATCTCTACCCAGGAATTCACAGTGCATATTTGCACAATGAACTCACTCCCCCGTCCTCTCTGCCCCCTTGACTTCTACATCACTCACATTTGGGTTCCCATGCCAACACCTCTGGTTTCCGTAGTCTGCTCTCACGGTGGATTAACAACCCACAATACTAATTGGGAGAATGGACATGTGACCAAACACACACCACTGGTTTTCAGAAGGCGGTCCCATGCGGCACTCTGACAACTGTCGATCGCAAAGAACCAATGCTTCGAGGTTGTGAGGAAAGGATTTTGAAACAAACAAGGAATTTCTCTGACATCTTAAATGTTATCTTTAAAACTCCTATGACATTTGCATGTCACTTTACACTACATCTGTGTTTAATATAAGCCTAAAAATTTTTTAATTACTTTTCATCAGGAACAAATGATGCTCCAGGGTGATGGGTCTCATTATCTCATGGCTTGTTGTTCTGCCAGGAAGCTGGCCTCATTCCCTCTGCTCTAGATAAACCTCAACCTGCAAATCATGATGTAGTGAAAAGATCTTAAGATGAATGAGCCCTACAGACCCTACATCCCGCTCCCTGGCTGGATGACCTTGGGCAAATTCCTCTACTGTGTGAGCCTCAGTTTCCTTATATGCAAAATGGGGGTGTTGTTAAGAATTAAGGAAAATACTTTTGCAAAGGTCCTAAACCTAAAAAGCATTTAATAAATGCTGCTTCCATTTCCCTCTTTTCACACATTTAGGTTATTTCAAGTTTTGTCTACAAATTTTTGCTTATGTCAAGGTACCCCACTGACAATCTAAAGTGGTAAAGGAGTCAGAAATCTCTCACTGCCCCGCCCCTTTTCCTCTCTTCCTGCCATTTCTTTGGTTCCTCCAGGATAACACATTTTGGATTCAACCAGTTGGGGGAAGAGGGAGCCTCTCTTTGTATCTACCAGTTTAGAAAAGCTGAAAATCTTCAAGCTGCAATCTAGTAAAAACTAGATTCTGCTTGTTAATTTAATTACCTTCAACCCTAGGTACTGTGTATTTATGTGCAGCTGGCTTCTTTTTCCCAATCAGGAAAACATGTATTTTAATCCAATCATTTCTAATTTTTTGGAAAAACAAGTAATATGTGAAAATATTTATTTTTAAAACAAATAGAATGGAAGAATTTCAAATGAAGAATAATTCTTCTCTGTGTCTGCTTCCCCACCTATACTATCCCTCAGTCTTCTCCCTGAGGCAACCAAGAGTATTAGATTCCTATAGCTTACCAGAAATATTCTGTTTATATAAAAGCAGCAAAATAGAAATTAACATTGTTTTAGATAGGTGTAGATATAGATACAGGTAAGAATATATAATATACCCATATGGATTTATAGATTCATTTTATATGAATGAAAGTATATGTAAATGCAGAGTTCTTCATAACATATCTTAAAGGTTACTTCATTTTAATATGCGTAGCTCTCTTTCCCTCTTTTAATAGCTGCATTATTATCATGTATATTATTATTCCATTATTTGGATGAACCATAGTTTTTTCACTAGTTTTCTACTGATGGACTGTTTGTATTTAATATTTTCCTGTTATATCAACATACCTGCATATGGATCTTTATGCAAAGATTTTTACAGTTCATATTTACAGTGTAGGATGGTTTGGTATAGCCCACTGTGTTAACATATATAGTAAGAATTTAGTAGAGCAAAAGCACTCTCATATCTAGACAGTTCTTATGAATTGTATTTTCTTGGCAATGGTCCAGATTCAAACAGCATAGAATGTTGGTACATTCCAGAAGGCTGATGAGTGCAAATATTACCTAAAGAAACACCTCTGTCAGTAGAAGATGAAAATAAAATGACCTTCCCCAATCCTCTCCCCACCAACCTAAAGGAGCCAAACTTCATTGCCACAGCCCTAGAATGCCCATTACTATTTATGACAAGCAAAATATTTGCTTGCGAGGTGCCTGGAGCATCTTAACTTTTTTGAGATCATATACCTGTTAAAGAAGGGACTTCCCAGGTGGCACAATGGTAAAGAATCCACCTGCCAATGCAGGAGACGCAGGCTCGATCCCTGGGTGGGGAAGATTCCCTGGAGTAGGAAATGGCAACCTGCTCCAAGAATCTTGCTTGGAAAATTCCATGGACAGAGGAAGCTGGCGGGCTACAGACCATGGAATCTCAAAGTCAGACACAACTGGGTGACTGAGCACCCATACACACCTGTCAGAGAAACTTAGAAGAGTTCAGGACCCTTATTATTCCCCATCTCTCCAAAAAATAAGGAACATACAACTGATTTGGGGTCTCAAGTTTACACACATTACTTCTCAGACATGCAAATGAAGTGCAGTTTATTACTGACATGGCACTTCTCATCACTGACTATGGAGCAGCCCCACTGACTATGGAGCAGGAATCAAAGAAAAAATAAATTTTAGTCCAAGGACTTCCCTGGTGGTCCAGCGGCTAAGACTCTGCACTCTCAGTGCAGGGGGCCCAGGTTTGATACCTGGTTAGGGACCCAGATTCCACATGCTGCAACTAAGATCCAGTGCAGCCAAATACATAAATATTTTAAAATTTTAATAAAAAATAAATTTTAGTCCAGTTGGATGCAACAATTTAAATCATTTCTTCAGGTAATGTGCTGCCTCTCAGGTTGCTCACCTTTCACCCACAGGCAGTCCACCTCTGGCTTCTGCCTGGAGATGATCTCAATCCTGGCTGTGACAGTGGGGTCAGGTGAACTAGCCCTGGCCGTATAGCACTGGTCCTGAGTCACGGGTAACCCATCAGGTATGCATCACTGGATATTTCCAACACAAGTGTTATCTCACTTACTCATATACAGAATTTTTTTTAAAGGAAAAAGGGACTCCCTTCCTCACTTCCTTCAGGTCCTTATCAAATGTCACTTTTAAAAAAATAAAACAAAATCCTGTCCTGATGACTTCTTTTTTATTATTGAGGAAAAAAATTCATATAACAGAAAATTACCCACTTTTTTAAGCATAGTTCATTGGCATTTATATTACAACTGCAATGTTGTATGATCATCACTTCTATATAGTTTCAAAGCATTTTTATCATCCCAAAAGGAGACTCCATAATCACTAGGCACTCATTTCTCATTCCCAGGTGATGACCTTTTTTAAAACTAAAATAAAGAAATGGGAGTATTATTATCCCCTTCCTTGCCTTATTTTTCTCCATATGACCTACCATCATCTCACACTCTAACTGGCTTTATTTATTTATCTTGTTCTTTGTCTGCTACTCCTCTTACCTCCTCTAGAATACAAATACCACAAGAGAAGAAAAAAATTCTTTTAACTGTTTTAATCACTGTTCAGTCCACTGTACCTAAAATGATACCTAAAACATACACGTAAATATGCCTCAAAAACTAAATGTGTTTCTTGATTTGCTCAGTGAATGGCTTTTGCCTTGTGAATCCATGCTAGATCATTACTTCTCTTTCTACTTACTTAAAAATTGTGTTTCCAAACCAAATCTGAAATTTACCTAGAAACTTATCAGTGAGTTCTACAGTCAGTAGTTCTGAGAACGGAGAAGGAAATGGCAACCCACTCCAGTATTCTTGCCTGGAGAATCCTGTGGACAGAGGAGCCTGGTGGACTGCTGTCCATGGGGTCACACAGAGTTGGACACGACTAAAGCGACTTAGCATGCATGCATGCATTGGAGAAGGAAATGGCAACCCACTCCAGTATTCTTGCCTGGAGAATCCCAGGGACAGAGGAGCCAGGTGGGCTGCCGTCTACGGGGTCACACAGAGTTGGATATGACTGAAGCGACTTAGCAGCAGCAGCTGCAGTTCAAAGAATGCATCTCTTTTTTTATCTTAAAAAATAAAGGCCAGAAAGAGGATACTAAGTGAAGTAAATCGGACAAAGACAAATATCATATGATATCACTTATAACTGGAATCTTAAAAAAAAAAAGAAGATACAAATGAACTTATATAAAAACACACACACACATACACAGAAATAGTCTTGGACTATTGTTACCAAATATATTGTTACCAAAGGGGAAATGTAGCGGGGTGGGGGGGGTGGGCAATAAATTAGGAGTTTGGGACTATCACCTATACACCACTATATATAACATAGATAATCAACAAGAACCCACTGTATAGCACAGGGGATCTACTCAATATTCTGTAATAACTCATATGGAAAAGGAATCTGAAAAAGAGATAGATGTGCTTGTGAAAAAGAATGGATAATTAATCACTTAGTGTACACCTGAAACTAACACAACCCTGTAAATCAACTATACTCCAATATAAAATAAAAATTAAATTAAAATCTTAAAAAAATAGAATAAAATAGACCAGAGAATTCACCTCAAGCAGAACTGCATGAGAGTTTTCTCTTAATTAAGAAACCAAGCCAATTTCAATCGAAGTTCAAGCTCACAGCTGAGTTCATAAACTACCTAAGATTCTACTGAATCTCGTTCCTGGAAGACGTCCATGTCTCCATTAGCATGGGACCGTCTTGCTCTAATCATGGAGCCCTATTTGGGCTTCCTTTGCTAACCCTACAATACCACTGGAAATACCCCACTGGTACTGGAAATACCCCACCAGTCACCTGGCTGAGTCCTGTTGATTTGTGGACATGAAAACCAAGGTTCAGAGATAAGAAGCCCAAAGCTAAACAGTCAGCAACTACAAAAGCCATGACTCAGTTCCCCAAAAGACAACAAGCTCTCTGAGAACAAGCAATGTGTCTTATTTATCTTTCCACTTCCATTACCCAGAAGACTGCCCAGAACACGGTGGTATTCAACAATGTTCACTAAATGAGTAAATGCCTCTGCAGTCTATTTCTAGATGACTAACCATCATAGTTTTTTCCACCAGTTTTCTACTGATGGACAAACACTGTATTTTATATTTTCCTATTATGTTATATCAATATACCTGCATAAAGATCTTTATACAAAGATTTTTTTACAGTTCATATTTACAGTGTAAGATGGTTTGGTATGGCCCTTGTGTTAACATACACAGTAAGAATTTAGTAGAGCAAAATCACCTTCATAACTGGAACAGTTCTTGTGCATTGCGTTTTCCTGGCAGTGTTCCTGGTTCAAACAGCACAGAATGTTGGTACATTCCACAAGTCTGATGAGTGCAAATATTACCTAAAGAAACACCTCTGTCAGTAGTGAATGAAAAATACATAATCTCTCCCAGTCTTCTCCCCACCACCCCCAAAGGAGCCAAACTTGATTGCCACAGCCCCAGCACAGCTATTACTTTCCCTCGGATGAAACTGCAGAATAATTTACAAATTTTTTTTCCTTCCAGTTTTATGGAGATATAATTGACATGGAACATTTTATAAGTTTAAAGTGTATAGCATCATGATTTGATTTACATACATCCTGAAATGATTATCACAATAAGTTTAGTGAACATCATCTCCCA
The DNA here is from genome assembly GCF_019320065.1 of Cervus canadensis. NCBI lineage: Eukaryota > Metazoa > Chordata > Mammalia > Artiodactyla > Cervidae > Cervus > Cervus canadensis. Next base: position 1,787,361 of record NC_057417.1, on the reverse strand, counting down.
TAGATGCAAAATGAAAGAAACAGAAAAAAATTGTGTGTGATGAGAACTCTGAGGATTTACTCTCTTAACAACTTTCATATTGCTTCTCAGCCTTTTGGCTAAGATGAAGTGTAGTATATAATATACAGCAGTATTAATTATAGTGTATTCATCATGTTACATGTTACATTCCTAGGACTTGTTTATCTTATAATTGGACATACGCAGTATCTTCTGACTGCCTTCATCCAGTTCCCCTCCCCCCAATATCCCTGCCTTGGTTAACCACAAATCTGCCCTGCCTTGGTTAACCACAAATCTGAACTTTTTTCCGGTGTGTTTGCTTGTATGTTTTTATTAGCCGGTGATTTAACAGATTTCTTATCTCAACTGCTGGAAGCCAGTAGCTCCCAGACATATCTGTGCTCACACAGTTCCGGGACAGTTTCTGGGGGAGAAACTCAGCTCTGGTTTTTGGCAGAAGCCAATCAAGGGTTTAGGAATTTTCCAAAATTGAACAGCAGTCCAAACAGCCCTCACTGATAATAAGTCTGTTCATCTCCACATTGAATTTGCTCCCAAGTTTCTGATTAGAACCTGGATGTTCCAGACTGACCTAATCTAGAGTCTAGCGCTGTTTGGCAACCCGTAATTAACAGGTTGCTGTTCAATAGAGGGGAAACGCACAGATGAGAAGCTGGGGGAACTTTGGCCAGAAAACCATTTAAGAAATGTCCTTGCTGTTCCCTCTGTCCTCACGTCCCAAACCCTTCCCTGGCTGGCTGCCTCTCATCACTCTCCACTCAGAAGGCATCACTCACAGACCTCTTTCCTGGTTATTTTGGTTACTTCAGATGCACAGACTTTAACCCAGAAATTCCATTTAAGGATGTTTATACTAAGGAATTAATAGTATGAGTATCAGAAAGAATAACTGTACAAAAACATAAGCTCTAGCTTCTTAAAAAGTTTAAAAAATTTTCAAATAGCCTAAAATTTCTATGGTTGATTAAATAAAGTATGCTACTATGGAATACCATATAAATTTTTATGTGTTTGTGTGGAAATTATTTATTGATATAGAAGATGTCCATTTAGTTAAGTTGCCAAAAAAAAAAACCAAATAGTTAAAAAACCAACAAGCAAGAAAGCCAAGAGATCATTTTAGACAGAAATCAGCATAGAATGTTGCCCTCCTTTGCCTGCCTCTATCACTGTCACACCACTCCACTTAATTTTCTTCATAATGCTAATTTCACTTGCTTCCCAAGTGGCCCTACTGGTAAAGATGGTAAAGAACCCATCTGCCAATGCAGGAGATGTAAGAGACTTGAGTTTGATCCCTGGGTCGGGAAGATCCTCTGGAGGAGGAAATGGCAACTCACTGCAGTATTCTTGCCTGGGAAATTCCACAAACAGAGGAGCCTGGTGGGCTACAGTCCATGGGGTTGCAGAGAGTCGGACGTGACTGAGCACGCATGCAGATCAGATCAAACACTCTCGAAGATGCACGCAGGGATGTCGTGTGTGTGTGTGTGTGTGTGTGTGTGTGTGTGTGTGTGTGTGTGTGTGTGTCCCAGGAGAGGGGAACTGGGAAGTCCCTGCTGTCTATGACACAGAAATAAAAAATTCCCAAAGGCTCACTCTGATACCAAGTTATTAACATCTATGGCTCAACCATTTATCACAGACCTCCTTTCCCTTTTCAGGCAAGACATCCTCAAAATGTCCTGGCCTCTGCCAACAGCACCCCAGATACTTCCAAGCACTCAGAACTAGAGAAGAAATGCCAGGTTTTGGTTAAATGAGTTACACCACATACAAGCAATAAAGCATTCAGTGCTGAAAACCTACTGAGATGTTTAAGTAAATCTTTTGCAATCCAAAAGGCACTTTAGGATTTTTTAGAGCCTAAAATCATGGGAAGAAATCTGATTTTGGATCTCAAGAGATACAGGTGATTGGACGGACTTGAAGAAGGTCTCTTCATTGAACAGAAGAGTCACTTCTTGCAATAGAGTTTCAAAGGAAGCTGGCTTCATCTGCCACCTTCCAGAAAAACAGAGCAAATGCATAGTATATCTTAAATTCTAGTTGTTTACCAAGTTTTTAAAAAGGCAGGCATAGGAAAATGACTAAAAGAAAACAATTATTCACCAAATTTTTAACTGGGCCTATCTTTTGGTCAGGATTTCTACTTTCTTCTAATGTACTTTTTTATATTTTCCAAATTTTCTACAATAAGCATGTATTTACTGTCATAAATTTTTTACAAAGATGGGCTTTGCATTTATTTATTTATCATTTCTTTTGGCTGTACTGGGTATTTGTTGCTACACATGGGCTTTCTCTAGCTGTGGTAAGTGGAGGCTACTTTCTAGTTGTGGAGCGTGGGCTTCTCATTGCAGTGGCTTCTCTTGTTGCAGAGCACGGGCTCCAGAGTGTGCAAGCTCAGTAGTTGTGGCACACAGGCTTAGTTGCCCTGTGGCATGGGGGATCTTCTTGGACCAGGGATCAACCCTGTGTCCCATGCATTGGCAGAGAAATTCTTAACCACTGGACCATCAGGGAAGCCCTGGTTTTCCATTTTAAATTTCATTTGCTTGAACTTTCTACTTTAGGGTTATTTTTCATCAACGTTTCTGAATTTACTATACACTGAACCTACTATATACTGTATCTGAGTCAGCAAGCTATAGTCCTGGAGCCACCTACACCTTTCACAAATAAAGTTTTATTGAAACACATCCACGTCCCTTTGTCTACTCATTGTGTATGGCTGCTTTTGCACTACAAGAGTAGAGTTGAATAACTGCAACTGTCAACAACAATAACAAAAAGCAGAAGGCTGCAAATAACAAAAGACTTTATTTGGGGTCTTAAGAATAGCAATTCTGGAGATAAAATTGGGTAAAACTGAAAGAGCATTCTGAAGAAGAGGAAAAGTCAAGGGCTTCTATAAAAGCAACAGCCATGAGGTGGTACTCTGACACAAGAAGGAAATATTGATCCTTAAGGGATGGCTGTCACCGATCATTCTAGGGTCTGATAAATATCTTCAGTTTCTAGAACACTATGCAAATGTTCTGGATGCCTGTATTGAGATGATAAGTGTTCAGGATTTCGTTGCTGGTCCAGTGGTTAAGACTTCACCTGCCAGTACAGGGGACACAGGTTTGACCCCTGCTCTGAGAAAGTTCCACGTGCTGTGGGGCAACAAAGCCCACGCACCATCACTATTGAGCCTGCACTCCAGAGCCTGTGCGCGGCAACAAGAGAAACCACTGCAATGAGAGAGTGCTACTAGAGAGGAGTCCCCATTCACGGCACCTAGAGGAAGCCCACACACAGCAACAGAGACCCAATACAGCCAAAAATAAGTAAGTACATTTTTTAAAAAAAAGATAACTGGTCAAAAGGTAAGATTCCATCCATAAGCCCCACTTCCTCAGTGGCCTCCTAGCTCCATTTTAGCAATACTGACTCCATTTTTATTTTCCCTTTACACGACAGAGGCCACATGGCTCACAAAGTCTGTAACACTTGATATCTGCTTCCTTCCAGAAAAAGTGTGCTGACTTCTGTGCTATAAGATAAGCTATAAGTCAAGGTAACAGAAATCAACAGTGAGTAAAACCAAAAAAGATACATCCCCAAGGTCACAGAACTTGTCACTTTTTTGCCTATGACTGCAAGGGTACTCATATTCTTAAAAACAGTTGCCCTGTGGTTACAGGAATTAACCCAGGTTGTGGTTTTCACAGCTTTATTCTTTGTGGTTAGAGCAGATTCCTGATGGTTCTGAGATGCAGAGAGCCAAAGTTTTGTTTTCCCTGTTAACAATGGAAATGAGATGTTAACCTGGGCTCCCCCACCCCTCAAGAGTACCTGGCATATGGTTAAGGTCTCGAGAAACTTAAGCTATTATTATCAGTATCATCCAAGGGCTCCCAAACGTACTCCCACATCCTGTGCCTGGGACTCAGACTGCATCCCAGCTTTAACAAACCAGTGTCTCTTATGTCAAGTGAGCAGAAGTTGTAGGTCCAGAGAATTTAATGTGGCTCTCTTTCTATACCTAAAATAGCTTATTGGGGGGAATTTAGATGTACGGTGCATGGAAGGCACACAATTGGCTCCTAAATGCAAGCATCACCTGCTTGGGATACTAGAGCTGCATAATGAAGTAATGAGTTTCCAAACACAGTTGGGTAAACAAGCTCCTGAGGGGATGCAACGACCACCGTTTGCCTTCTGTTGTCTCCATCTCCTTGGAAACATCCTGATAGGCTTAACAAAAGCACAGAAGATTCTTAGAAGATCTGCTCTTCACCCTGCAACAGGGATGCACTTAAGTATTCAATTAAAGAGGCAGGCACTGGATTGGCCATGTTAACCTGCCAGGCAGGCAGAAACACATCAGAAACAGGTGGGGAGAGATGCAGGGCTTGGCGCCTCCTCTGCAAAGGGAACTCTGCAGGTAAACGCTGTAATTAGGTGCTTGGAGTCTGTTCAGTATTCAATGGGATCTCTCCCAGTCTGTCTCTTTTATTCAATAAAGAAAGTGATAGGAACCTTCCCTTTTTCCCTGTGATTTAAAAGAATGATAAATGATCAGGTAGAGGTGGGGGATTGTTTTTAGACACATTTCTAAAAGAAACTGCTGCAGAACTGAATCATGTCTGCTTCTGGGAAACTCATCAAACAGGCTATTGGCAATTCAAATTGTCTCCGCCACACAGCACACCTTCTGTCAGCACCAATATCCATCGCAAAGTAAATCATTCAGAGCTGGGAGGGATGTGCTGAGTTTTCAAACTAAACAAAACACTAATTATTATTATTATTATTATAATAAAGCTCATTTAGTCCAGAAAGAGAGAGTAGACATGATTCAGGTAAATGTTCAAACTGGGAGGAGTGACAGAAAAAAAAAGAAAAAAATGCAGGCAGCAACTTGTGGGGATATATTTAGTGAGCATCTCCACTTGAACATGGTGCTCTGAGGACCATTTTTTCTACCATTTTCTGATTCAAGCAGGTCTAATATGCCTGAGTCTCGTATGCCTGAATTTTTTTTCATATGAAGTATTCTCTACTATTCAGGGTATAACTACCCAAGATTTTTGCTTTACCTTTTAATTTTGAACCATTCTGAGATGTGGAATAAAGAAGAAGAGGTGAAATCCTATGAGCTTTGGGGGCTGGAGTAAGATGTTTCACCTAAAACTAGAGCATCATTCCTAGGTTCCCACAGAGTCTAAAATCTGGCTCATCGAATGAATGACCTTGTGTGACTTACCTAACTTCTGAAGGCTCAGCTTCCTCATTTTGCCATACGGTTATAGTAACAAAATTTCCTCATGGAGTTACTGGGAGGATTAACAATGTATGTTAAATACTTATCATGGTAAAACAGTAAGTGCACAAAACTCTTAGCTGCCATGACCACCACCAGCATCATCATCATCATCATTTGGCAGCCCAATTTTGAAGTAAATGCCTCAATTCTCTGATAACATCATATCTAAGTGGTTAGCCAGACTTTGTCTGAAAACCTCCAAGGACAGGAAGCTCACTACCTGAGTCTATGCATATTTCTGGTCCTTAGAACATTCTTTCACATATGCAACTGAAATTTCTCCTGCTGTGACTTCTGATCCTTGGTTTTAATTCTATCCCATGGGAGTCTTAAAGGACAGGGATAATCCCTCTTGTAGTTTGTATTAGTGAAGGTTTGGTGTCATTGTACATAACAAAAATCACTCTAGGTAGTTTTAGCCTTAAAGGAAATTGACTGGAAAGATGTTGGACATCTGATTAGATCAAGAAGGAGAAGGGGAAGAAGCTGAAAGAGCAAGAGGAGGAAGAAGACAGGATGGTGGGGAGGAGAATCAGGCTTAGGGAGAGGAGAAATTGGGACAGGTTCAGGACTAATCTCATCAGGAAAAATCACCAAACCATCAATAAAGGACAGTAATGGTATGGACCTAAAAGAAGCAGAAGATATTAAGAAGAGGTGGCAAGAATACACAGAAGAACTATACAAAAAAGATCTTCATGACCCAGATAATCACGATGGTGTGATCACTCACCTAGAGCCAGACATCCTGGAACGTGAAGTCAAGAGGGCCATAGGAAGCATCACTACAAACAAAGCCACTGGAGGTAATGGAATTCCAGCTGAGCTATTTCAGATCCTAAAAGATGATGCTGTGAAAGTGCTGCACTCAATATGCCAGCAAATTCAGAAAACTCAGCAGAGGCCACAGGACTGGAAAACGTCAGTTTTCATTCCAATTGCCAAGAAAGGCAATGCCAAAGAATGCTCAAACTACGGCACAATTGCACTCATCTCACACGCTAGTAAAGTAATGCTCAAAATTCTCCAAGCCAGGCTTCAACAATACATGAACCGTGAACCAGATGTTCAACTGGATTTAGAAAAGGCAGAGGAACCAGAGATGAAATTACCAACATCCGCTGGATCATCGAAAAAGCAAGAGAGTTCCAGAAGAACATCTACTTCTGCTTTATTGACTACACCAAAGTCTTTGACTGAGTGAAACACAAGAAACTGTGGAAAATTCTTCAAGAGACGGGAATACCAGAGCACCTTACCTGCCTCCTGAGAAATCTGTATGCAGGTCAGGAAGCAACAGTTAGAACTGGACATGGAACAACAGACTGGTTCCCAATCAGGAAAGAAATATGTCAAGGCTGTATATTGTCACCCTGCTTATTTAACTTATATGCAGAGTACCTCATGAGAAATGCTGGGCTGGATGAAGCACAAGTTGGAATCAAGATTGCCGGGAGAAATATCAATAACCTCAGATATGCAGATGACACCACCCTTATGGCAGAAAGCGAAGAAGAACTAAAGAGCCTCTTGATGAAAGTGAAAGAGGAAAGTGAAAAAGTTGGCTTAAAACTCAACATTCAGAAAACTAAGATTATGGCATCTGGTCCCATCACTTCATGGCAAACAGATGGGGAAACAATGGAAAAAGTGACAGACTTTATTTCTTGGGATTGCAAAATCACTGCAGATGGTGACTGCAACCATGCTTGCTCCTTGGAAGAAAAGTTATGATCAACCTAGACAGCATATTAAAAAGCAGAGGCATTACTTTACCAACAAAGGTCTGTCTAGTCAAGGCTATGGTTTTTCCAGTAGTCATGTATGGATGTGAGAGTTGGACTATAAAGAAAGTTGAGCACCGAAAAATTGATGCTTTTGAACTGTGGTGTTGGAGAAGACTCTTTTGAGAGTCCCTTGGACAACAAGGAGATCTAACCAGTCCATCCTAAAGGAAATCAGTCCTGAATATTCATTGGAAGGACTGATGCTGAAGCTGAAGTTGAAACTCCAATACTTTGGCCAGCTGATGTGAAGAACTGACTCATTTGAAAAGACCCTGATGCTGGGGAAGATTGAAGGTGGGAGGAGACGGGGATGACAGAGGATGAGATGGTAGGATGGCATCACCGACTCAATGGACATGAGTTTGAGTAAACTCCGGGAGTTGGTGATGGACAGAGAGGCCTGGTGTGCTGCAGTCTATGGGATCACAAAGAGTCGGACACGACTGAGCGACTGAACTGAACTGATCATCTCCAGCACCACCATTAACAAGCCTTACCCACAGCTCCAAGAATGTGACTGGGTCAGCCCGAGTCAGGTCTCATCCCTCCCAGATTAGTCAACTCTGGTGAGAGGAGTGGAGTCACCTAGGCAGATCTTGACGCTGAGAGCCCACCTGTGTACTGGGGAGTGGAAAAGCATCCCACAGAAGGACACTGTCATCAACTGAGCAGCCTCCCAGTCACCATGCTGTGAGGAAGCCTTCGCCATGAGAATCAACCATGGCACAGTCCTCAGATACTTGAAGAAGCCACTTTCTAGGATAAATATCCTCCAGTTTTTTCCACTCCTGAGATGGAATTAATTATTAATCTAAACTGATCGTGTAACTGTTTATTTACTTTTCCCACTAGAATGCTAAACTTCATTAAGACAGAGCACCATGTCTGGGTTACTCAGTGACAGGTACCACCCCTCAGCCAGGGACTTGGGCCACGATGGGTATGCAAATGACTGCTGAATTAGCTAATTGATTTATAAACACATTAATTAAATTATCATTTTGAGATCCTTGCAGTTACTCACTTCCAAATGTGGCTCTATCGCTCTCAGTCAATTCACACTTATGGTGAAAAAACAATTATAGCCTCAGAAGGCTTTTTGCATGAAATAGGAAGGAAAGTAAAATAACTCACAAGTCTTATTTTCAATCAGTTGGATTTTATTTTCCCATATGCTCTGGTTATCCGTGCCTAACACACTCCAAAACGTGGTGGCTTGAAACAACAGCAGTTATTGACTTGGCTCATGAAGCTGGACAGGGTGTGATGAGCTAGCTGGTCTCTGTCCACACACCAGCAGCTGGAGTAGCTTGGCTGGGGGCTGAAGAATCCCCTTCCAAGATGGCTGGCACGTTGACACTGGCTCTCAGCTGGAAGCTCAGCTGAGGACATGGACCAGGACTTCAGTTCCTCTCAAAGCATGTCTCTCTATATCCATGCTTGGGCATGCTCACAGCATAGGGGCTGGATTCCAAGAGTGAGCATCCCAAGAGAGAAAGCCAGAGAACTCTATGGAACTTTTATGATGTAACCTCCAAACTCACATGGTACCAGTTCTGCCATATGCTATTGGTCCATGCACTCCAAAAGGTCGACTCCTTTCAGGAGGAAAGGACATAGACTTCACCACGCTGCGAGAGAAGGGTGAAGGCCACACTGAAAAAACAGAATGTGGAATGGGAGATATTGCTGTCGCCAACTTTGGAAAATACAGTCTCTCCCACCACCTCTTCTCCTTTGGCATAGGCAATCAAATTGAGTTTCAGCTTTGCAAGTTTAAACAGTGCTGCCCAGTCCTCCATTCAGTCATCAATTTTTTTGTCATCTATGCTGGGCTTAAGATTAAGTTCTGGGGTTCCATCGTCCCGGCCGCCGAGCTCGATTGGGCCTGGGGGCGGCGGTGCCCCTCGTATGAGGGGCTCCAGCCCGGCGGCGGCGGCGCCCGCGGCCCCTGAGCGGATTGAGACCGAGGCCGCGAGGCGACGGCGCGGCGCGGCCCCCTCCAGCGGCCGCGCCCGGAGTAAAACAAAAGAGAATGAAAGAAGTAGATAATCTTGAAAGTATAAAGGAAGAATGGGTTTGTGAAACAGGATCTGACCACCAACCTCTTAGTGATAGTCAACAAACAAATTGTGAATATTTTGTTGACAGCCTTTTTGAGGAAGCTCAGAAGGTTGGTGCCAAATGTTTGTCTCCCACTGAACAAAAGAAACAGGTAGATGTTAAGTATAAAATTATGGAAAAATGGATTCACTGTCAATGATGATTTCAGAAGTTATTCTGATGGTGCAAGTCAACAGTTTCTGAACTCCATCAAAAAAGGGGAATTACCTTTAGAATTACAGGGAGTTTTTGATAAAGAGGAGGTGGATGTTAAAGTTGAAGATAAGAAAAATGAAGTATGTATGTCAACAAAGCCTGTGTTCCAGCCCTTCTCAGGACAAGGTCACAGACTGGGAAGTGCTACACCAAAAATTGTTTCTAAAGCAAAGAATATTGAAGTTGAGAATAAAAATAAGTTGTCTACTGTCCCACTAAACAATCTGGAACCCATCACTAATATACAGATCTGGTTAGCCAATGGGAAAAGGATTGTCCAGAAATTTAACATTTCTCATAGGATAAGCCACATCAAAGACTTCATCGAAAAATACCAGGGATCTCAGAGGAGTCCTCCCTTTTCCCTGGCAACTGCTCTTCCTTTCCTCAAATTGCTAGATGAAACACTCACACTGGAAGAAGCTGATTTACAGAATGCTGTAATCATTCAGAGACTCAAAAAAACCGCTGAACCTTTTAAAGAACTTTCATAGCATTGATTTTTGATACACTAAATGGAAAGTTTCCCCAAAAATGATGGTCATAAGTGGACATGCAAATCAAAACAAGGGAAAGTCAGATTTGCTGGGTTTTGCACTGTTTAATTCCCTGCTGATGAGATTTTAAAATAAGTACAAGTTAGGAAAGTACACTATTACTGGAAACTATATTCAGTGAACTCTTTCCAGAAGGCTACTCAGAAAGAAAAATATACTTATTTTCAAATACCATTTATTCAACATAAGATATATTCAATAACTATAGCATCTAAAATCTTAATATGGTATAAAGTAGGAAATATGTGCATAGCATCTTTCATTCAAATATCATTCCCAAACAGCAATGATGTGTTTAAATATTAACTGTCTCAGATTTTTTAAATGGCAATACATTAAAAAATTGTACATGGCAGGTTAAAAGCATCAATGTAATTTTCTTATATGTGAGATACAATCATAAGGCTGAAAGGGTCTGCTTTTACCACAGCTTTACGTAAACCTCAGAAGTGTTCCCAATTTGCATACTCCAACAGTCAAATATTAACAATATCTGGAATGTACTTTCATTTAAGAATAAAATTGTGTAGCTTAGTATAAAAAAAAAAAAAAAAAAAGATTAAGTTCTGGAAGTACAGAGATAAATGAGAAAACTCTCCTCCCCTGGGGAGTTCACAGATGGGTAGAGATGAATAATGAAGATCCAATGTGATGTGTGATTCACCCGAAGTATGTAACAAGGCAGTGTTGACAGAGAAAGAAATGATTGATTTTGCCTGGAATGAACTAGTTTACCAAACACTTCTTTACTGGACATGGGTCCTGTCAGGCTGCTGGGTCAACATTTTCAGAATTAATATGTATTCCCCTGGAAGAGCCAGGAAGGCAGCTATATGCTCACCATTCTACCACCAAAGAATGCCCCACTAGAAGAGCATGTGGACAGCCAGATCACCCAAGCTGGTTGGGAACCACACCAATCAGAACCAAAAAGAGCTGGTCTCCTTGCTATCAAAAGCAGTAGTAACTGGGACTGTTGTCTTAGACTTAACAGGAGCCTTGAAAGTTTTCACAGGAGACAGAACTCCAGAAAACAAATAGTGATAATGATAATAATAATAATTATTATTTTTAAAATAGACTGTTTTTCAATACACTTTTGGATTTATAGAAAATCTGAGAATACAACACAAAGAACTCCCCTACACCCTGAGCCCAGTGTCCTGAATTATCAATGCCTTAGATTACTTTGGTGAAATGTGAAGTGAAAATGTCAGTCTTTCAGTCATGTATGACTCTTTGCACCCCATGGACTGTAGCCCACCAGGCTCCTCTGTCCATGGAATTCTCCAGGCAAGAATATTAGAGTAGGTAGCCATTCCCTTTTCCAGGGGATCTTCCCAACCCAGGGAGCAAACCCACGTCTCCTGAAGCAGGCAGATTCTTTACCATACGAGCCACCAAGGAAGCCCAAGATTACTCCGGTAATCTATTACAGTTAATGAGCCAATGGATGCAAGGTTATTAACTAATGCCCTGGTTTAGTCATATTTTCTTTATTTTTACCTAGTGTTCTTTTTGTGTTCCAGAATCCACTCAGGACCACATCACAGTTAGCTGACATCCCTGTAGGATCCGCTTGGCTATGACAGTTTATCAGATGTTCCTTGTTTCTGATAACCTTGACATTTTTGAGAAATACTGGTCACGTATCTTGTAGGATTCCCTGCACTGGGATTAGTCTCATGTTTTTCTCATGATTATGCTGAGGTTATGGGGTTTGGAGAAGGAGACCACAGAGATAAATTGCCATTTTTATCACATCATATCAAGGGCACCTAGTATCAACATGATTCATGGTTGTTGATTTTAACCTTGATCACTGGCTGAGATCATTTGACATTTGTCAAAATGTCTGCACTGTGAATTACTCTTTTATTCTCCCCCTCCCCTTTATACTGTCCTATTTAGAAGGAAGTAACTGTGTGTAGCCCCCACTTAAGGGAGTGGCCAGCTGTGAGACTCATCCTTGACCATGATGTTCTGGGTGCATGCTAAGTCGCTTCAGTTGTGTCTGACTCTTTGAGACCACATGGACCACATTCCACCAGGCTCCTCTGTCCACGGGATTCTCCAGGCAAGAATACTAGAGTGGGCTGCCATTCCCTTCTCCGGGGGACCTTCCCAACCCAGGGACCCAGGGGTCGAACTAGGGTCTCTTACATCTCCTGCCCCCACTGGCAGGGGAGTTCTTTACCACTGTCAACACCTGGGAAGTCCCTTGAGGATGATATGTCTACATAAATTATCTGGAATTCTTCTGTTCAGGAAATCTATTTCTTTTCCCCACTTGTATACATGTTTAAATATTTCTTTGATAGTATGGACTCATGGATGTTTATTGATATTAATGTTTCTGTTGCTTGAAATGTTCCAGCTTTGCCATCATGAGCTCTGTCAGCCCTCTTGTCCTTTTGACGTACACCCCGTCATAGTGGTGTAATAACAACTTTTCTTAATTGGAGTATAGTTGATTTACAATATTGTTTTGGTTTCAGATGCACACCAAAGTGATTCAGTTTTACATATTTTATTCAGATTATTTTCCATTATAAGTTAATCAAGATACTAAATATAATTCCCTGTGTTATACAGCAAATTCTTGCTGCTTATCTTTTTTTTTTTTTTGTCTGTAGTGGGTCTTTGTTACAGTGTGAGAATTCTCTTTATGGTGTAGAGGCTTAGTTGCCCCATGGTATGTGGGATCTTAGTTCCCTAAGGAGTTAGTCGCTCAGTCATGTCTGACTCTGCAACCCCATGGACTGTAGCCTGCCAGACTCCTCTGTCCATGGGATTCTCCAGGCAAGAATACTGGAATGGGTTGCCATTCCCTTCTCCAGGGGATCTTCCCAACCTGAGAGATCGAACCCAAGTCTTCCGCATAGCAGGCAGATTCTGAGTCACCAGGGAAGCCCTAGTTCCACAACCAGGGTTCAAACTCAAGTCCCCTACACTGGAAGGTGGATTCTTTACCTCTGGCCCACCAGGGAAGTCCCAATAAGGACTTTTTTGTGTATGTGTACAAGCACTAGGACAGAAAGCGTATGTTATTCTAACTTAATCATTCAAATAAGCCTATGTTATAAGTGTTCCCATTTACAGATAAGGAAACAGATGTGGAGGGGTTGAGTGGATCATCCAAGACCACAAAGCTCATAAATGGTAGGGCGAGCATGAGAGTCTCTGCCGGCCAGCTCCAGATCCTCCACTTCTGAAAAAGTTGAGTGTTAAAAGGAGCACACCCTCATGTTATTCCCCAACTTGTTGAAACACAGACACTGGTGTTTTACATTAGTGTGTTAAAAAGAAACGGAGCCAGCTGGAAGAACTTCTGGGGACTGCAGTCAGTGGCAGCCACTTTTGTGTGTCTTTTGGCTTCATGCCTCACCCCACCACCTTCCGTCTGCAATCAGGAGGGAAAGCTGGCTAGAGAAAACCACCCACGTGGACGTGTTACAGACCGAATGTGCTGCCCCGTTGCAGGAAGCTGTGGAAAGACGTGATGGACATCTCAGCAGTGATGGGTGCTCTAGCTGACATTTCCGACATCTGAAGGGGTGGTGTCTGGGGGTGTGAGTGAGTCTTCTCGGAGTCCCTTAAATTAGATTTCAGGAGCCCACTCCACCCACTGAGGAGCTAGCCCTCAGCTCCACACCCCCTTCCTAAGCCTGGAGCTAAACTCCCTCCATCTTCCCCTCCAACCCCGCGAGATGCCAAAACAGCTTCATTGAGAGTCTGCTGGGAACTGCTAGTCCTTTTAACACTAGGTTGGATAAAGCCTAGAGCAGAAGACAAACGTAGACCCAGGTCCCCTTTCAAAAGCCCACAGTCACCTGAGACCCGGATCCAAAGACAGAACTCAGTGTCACGAGGCCCTGTGCCCAGGACACGTGACTCTCAGGCAGGCTGGCTCCTGCTCCCCCATAATGGAATCGTAACGTGAAACGCTGACTCCCTTCTCTCTGGGCTTCGGCACCAGTCGCCTTGCATCCCCCAAACCACAGGCTCCGTTCTTCCAGAGCCACAGCTCACTCTTTGGTGGTTAGGAGACAGGAGCACCTTGTACACCGAAACTCAGTTTTAGCAATTTCTCTGCTGCCTCTGAGAAAAGGGGGGACGCTCTCGGTATGAGGGCAGCCTTCATCAGTTTCTGTTTTGGAAGATGACAACACCATCCTTTAGATTTCTTGAGGAAATAGAGCAGAGCCAAAGTCATCCGTGGCACTCAGCTGGAGTCAGAGACCTTGTTCATAAAGCCTAAAGAACTTCAAAAACTCTCAAGGACAATACCTAGTGTAATACGCTCATTGACATCTAAAGAGCCCAAGAAAACTAGGCCACGGGTATAATGAGAGGCAAAAATACTGATAAATGGAAGGGGAGACGAGGCAAGTGTCCCTGTGAGCTCTGGCTTCCTGCTTTAAGAAATAAAATTGGATGGGAGAAGAGGCTTTCAGAAGACGTCAAAACTGCCTCGCAGCTCTGGCGGGAGCTAACTTTGTTTTCTAAATTTAAAGACATTGCAGCTTCTATAATTTGTCTCCAATGAAGCTATGCCTTTTTTTTTTTTCCTGAGTCCTGGTTTGGTTGCTAACTCACTGTAGGACACAGTTACCCTCTTTGAGAATATTCAGTTTACTCATTTGTAAAATGGGGACATTGCATATCATTATGGAAAGACTTTTAGCAGAAAGGTTTTCTTTATCACGCACTTTGAGAGGATATACATTAAGATGTTGTTTCTGTCCTCCAGAAGCTTAATTATGTAGCAAAGAATGTGAAATTCAGTGGGACACACAATAAAAAATAGTCTGGAATATGAACTTCACAGGTGGCGCTGGTGGTAAAGAATCCACCCACCAATGCAGGAGATGCAATAGATGTGGGTTCCATCCCTGGGTCAGGAAGATCCCCTGGAGAAGGAAGTGGCAACCCACTCCAGTATTCTTGCCTGGAGAATCCCATGGACAGAGGAGTCTGGCAAGCTACATACAGTTCATGGGGTCACAAAGAGTTGGACACAACTGAGCACACACACACACACACACACACACACAAATCCCAGAGCTACCAGCAACTCACTAAATTGTCATCTCTCCCTGACTAATCTATTTTCCAGAAAATAGCAGTTAATTCACTCTCAGGTGGCTATTCTCACCCAAGGACATGTCCCTCTGGATTATGTCAAGGCCACTGGTCAAAGTTAAAGAGTATCTTGACCCTCTGCTGGGCTCTTCTCAGCAACCTTCCCCCTTTGGACTGTCACCCATTAGCATAATCATAACAGTGACCCAAGGAGAAAGAAGGGAGACAAATTGAAATGAGCTATTTTCTCTTAAAAACAGCTATACTCAAAGATCTCATTAATTCATCTATTCATTACTTCATTCAACAACTGTTTACTGAACTGTGCTAGCTTGTCAAGTACTTGACCTGGGGCAATAAGGGAAGACTTCCTGGAGGAGGTGACATGGAGGCTAAGGCCATCAAGAACAAGTAGGTGAAATCAGAAAGGAAGGAGTGTGCTGGAAGGATTCAGGAAAGAAAAGAGTGAGTACGAAGATGTGGAGGTGAGGGAGAGTATATTCCACTGCATTCCTGATCGTGGTGTGGGGCGCGGGGGTGTAGAAGGGAGAAGGGCAGCGTTGAAAACCAAGGCTGTGAAGATCAGTTAGGATGTACTACAGGAGTCGATGGAAAGCCACATATAGGCTTTCAGGAGAGAAACAGCGGAGTCAGATTTGCATTTTAGGAAGCGTTCTGTGGCTATGGTAGTTTGTTTGTTGTTTAGTCACTAAGTTGTGTCCGGCTCTTTTGGGACTCCATGGACTGTAGCCTGCCAGGCTCCTCTGTCCATGGGATTTCCCAGGCAAGAATACTGGAGTGGGTTGCCATTTCCTCCTCCAAGGGATCTTCTTGACCAGGGGATTAAATCCAAGTCTCCTGCATTGCAGGAGGATTGAGCCAGTGGGGAAACATGGTGGAGTTTAGGTAGAGAAATAAAATCAACGAATGCCTTAGAAATCTCTATTATCACTGAAGTCAACCATCACTTGTGGAAAGCATTCTCCTGCATCCTTAGAACAGGCAGGTGGAAGAGGTGTAGCAGGTACTCTCACTCTATAGATGAAGGAATAGAAGTTCCGATACAGGGTTTCCCAACCTCTGTTATTATTTTGGACCAGGTGAGTCTTTGTTGTGGGGGGCAGCCCTGTGCCTCACAGGATGCTTCACAACATCCCTAGCCTTTACTCATGAGGTGCCAGCAGAACCCAGACAAACAAAAATGTCTCCAAATGTTGCCAAATGTCTCCTGGGAGGCACAGTCACCACTGGTTGAGAACCACTCTTCTAAAAACTCAAACCAGGCTTCCCTGGTGGATCAGTGGAAAAGAATCTTCGTGCCAATGCAAGAGACATGGGTTTGACCCGATCCAGGAAGATCCCACACGCTGCAGAGCAAGTATGCCTGTGCACAACTATTGAGCCTGTGCTCTAGAACCTGGGAGCTGCAACTACTGAGCCCACATGCCCTGTAGCCCAAGCTCCGCAACAAGAGAAGCCACGGCAATGAGAAGCCTGTGCACCGCAACTAGAGAGTAGCTCCTGCTCACCGCGACAAGAGAAAAGCCCACACAGCAACACTCAGCACAGCCCAAAATAAATTAATAAAATTATTTTTTTAAGTCATGAAGATATTTTTAAAATTAAATAAATAAAAGCGGCTCAAGCCCCACCATCCACAAAAGCAAGGATGCTTCTGTCTCCATGATCTCTCCAGCACGTACAGCCTCATCCCTCATGGCCTCGGCCAACATGTCACATGCATCAGTTTGCCTCTAAATGACGTTTTCACCGGGAATCTTAAGAACAGATGTCACTTTCCCCCGTCATTTCGGTTTTCTTGTACATTAAAACGAGGATTTTTTTTTGACCCTCTGAGCTAAAAATGTTAGCACGCTGGAAGCGAAGAGATTTGTCTCATCACGTGTGCATTTTTCATCTATTTCCTTCCAAACAGCACCAACACCAAAAGTGAGGATGATTCTCACAACATTAGAGTCCATTTCTGCCCAGTTCCAAGAGTATTTGCCCGTCTGGGGTTACCACCATTCATATGGTGATTTGAAGTTTCCCTTATAAATATGCATTTAAAGTAAAACCCAAGTCATTGTTCTCAAGGATCTGCATCAGAAAGTTTGCCTTGTGATTAAATCTGCAGATTTTTTACAAATTGGAATTTCACAGAGTGGTACTTGCAGCAATGGCATGATGGAGCCAATTTCCTCTGTTCCTCTTTATGTGAAAGTGTGGTGGCTGGGAAGACTGTCTTTCCCACACTCAAATTACTCTGCCAGACAAAGGAAGTTTTCAGAAGAATCCTGAGCATGTAATTTTATTACCTTAGCACCATTTTAATGTAATTCATGTAATTTCTTCTGCAGGAGAAAAGTTATTTTCCTAAATGCCTGGTAAAATGAGAACTGATGGATTTTTTACTTCCAGCAACTCCCTCTGTAGAATTTTCTGCTCAAAGAAGAAATATGGAGAGGTGCTCAGCTCAAATAGCCTCACCTGGGAGCAGAGTGGGTCTGCAAGGCCTTTCAAGCTTGCTGATTTCTAATAACTCTGCAGGTGCTTCCCAAGTGGCTCAGTGGTAAAGAATCTGCATGCCAATGCAGGAGACTCGGGTTCGATCCCTGGGTCAGGACAATCCCCTAGAGAAGGGAATGGCTACCCACTCTAGTATTCTTGCCTGGAGAATCCCATGGAGAGAGGAACCTGGCGGGCTACAATCCATGGAGTCACAAAGAGTTGGACATGACTTAGCGACTAAACAACAACAAATGACTCTATAACTCAGATGAGATCAAATGTATCTCAAAAACTGCCACCTTAACAAAGTCCAACCAAGGTTCTCAACCTCTGCACTCTTGCTCTTAGGGGTCGGATAATTCTTTGTTTGGGGGCTGGTCCTTGCACTGCCGGATGTTTGGCAGAATCCGTAGTCTCTACTCATTTGATGCCAGCTTCACACCAGTTGTGACAACTGGAAATATCTCAATTCATTGTACAGGTGAGAGTCAATGAATTTTGCCTTTGTCCTCTCTGGCCTATTCCTGAGACCCACCTAAGTGGTAGAGAGGAGGAAGCTGCATTCAGTGCTGAAAATTAATTCGTGAGCAATCAAGAGTTGCCAGTGGATGACCCAAGAGAGATACAAAGGTAGATCTGGGTGTCCAACACAATTACATCCTGTGACTTCCCCCCAGTACCTAAGGACCCATCCACACAGTAGGATGCTAGAGTTGGATGTTCCTTTCTGTTATTTATTTAACAAATGGTTATATACTCTATTATGTGCCAGGCACTGTTCTAAGTGCTTCAGAATAGCAACCCATTTGATCCTTACAACAACCTTATCCTTTCATACTGTTCATGGGGTTTTCAAGGCAAGAATACTGAAGTGGTTTGCCATTCCCTTCTCCAGTGGACCATGTTTTGTCCACTAGTCAATCCTAAAGGAAATAAATCCTGAATATTCATTGGAAGGACTGATGCTGAAGCTGAAGCTCCAATACTTAGGCCACCTGATGGGAAGAGCTGACTCATTGCAAAAGACCCTGATGCTGGGAAAGATTGAGGGCAAGAGGAGAAAGGGGCAACAGAAGATGAGATGGGTGGATGGCATCACTGACTCAATGGACATGAATTCGAGCAAACTCAAGGAGACAGTGAAGGACAGAAAAATCTGGCATACTGCAGTCCATAGGGTCGCAGAGAGTTGGACATGACTTGGCAACTGAACAACAACAACAATGAGGAAAAGGAGAGACCAGGAGGCCACTGAACATCTAAAGAAAAAGTTGAATAAATTAGAGGAAGATGAAGACCCTGCAGACAAATTTCCTTTCCTTACAGTTTTGTCCAGAGTCCAAAATTTGGGACTTTTTTATTGATGACTCAGGAATTCTGGAGTTTCTAGGACTTTATTAGATGAAGAAAGACATGAATGAATCACAGACACAAAAGTAGCTAAGGACTACACACAAACCATTATCTAGTCAAGTTGGTAAATATAGTCTTGGAATCAGACTTGGAATACCTTGGAATCAGGTATGGGTCCAAATTCTGGCCTTGCTACCTTTGTGGTCTTTAGGAAGTCTCTTGGTCTTAGTTTCCTCATCTGTACAATGGGAATACATACCCAAGATGGTTTGGGGACAGAATACATTAGTTAATGAATGGAAGATGCTTACCACAATGTCTGGCACATAGTAAGACTCAATAAATCTTATCATTTTGTTGTTGTTGTTTAGTTGCTAAGTTGTGTCTGACTCTCTTGCAACGCCATGGACTTCAGCCTCCCAGGCTCCTCTGCCCACAGGATTCTCCAGGCAAGAATACTGGAATGGGTTGCCATTTCCTTCTCCAGAGGATCTTCCTGACCCAGGGATCAAATCAAGGGTCTCCTGCACTGGCAGGTAAATTCTTAACCACTGAGTCACCCACCATATCATCTTTTAAAAATGACCTCAAGATTTCTCTAGGGGCGCAGTTGGTAGGAATCCACCTGCCAATACAGGGGACATGAGTTTGATCCCTGGTCCAGGAAGCCTCCACAGGCCATGGAGCAACCAAGCCCATGTGCCACGACTACTGAGCCCACTTGGTACAACCACTGAAGCTCAGGCACTCAAGCTGAAACTTCTGGAACCCACACGCCCTGGAGTTGCACACCACAACTTCAGAGCCTGTGTGCGGCAGCTACTGAATCCTGGGTGCCCAGAGCCTTTGCTCCACACCAAGAGAGAAGCCTCCACAATGAGACGCTCGCACATCAAAATGAAGAGTAGCCCCTGCTCACCACAACTAGAGAAAGCCCGCATATAGCAGTGAAGACCCGGTGCAACCCAAAATAAACAAAATAAATAAATACATAAAAATAAAATAGAAAAACTTTTAAAAAATAAATAAATATGACCTCTACTCCCCCAAGAGCCCAAATGTCTTTGTCATAGGCAGGCTAATAGAGAGTTCTTCGAACAGATGTCAAAGCAACAGGTAATGCTGGTACATGTAAGAGATGAGCTGAAAGAACAGTAAAGGAGGAAATAGATATGGAGGGGAAGTCAAAGACTATAGACACGGAAATCAAAGATCCACAGACACACACATCTACTTGCTTTCTCCATAACATAAACAGCCCCTGCCATTACCAGTCACTGAGCTAAGCCACCTGCTAGGAATCATCAGGAGAGAAATACCACATCATAGTTCCAGAATTTGAGTGTAAAGTACTATAGACTCAAAGGAAAAATATATGGTACCATGGAGGGAAAAAAAGGTTTTGAATGACTCTAAGAAGCAGGACTAATCAGATAAAGGAGACGCAGTCACCAACACAAAGCAGTTTCAGAAAGAGCAATCTCCCCTAAATGAAGAAACATTAAATAAACAACTCCCAGGGTTCCAGGAGGCCTGAAAAACCCTCATGCACAGACTGCATCTCGTACCAAGCTTCTATGGGAAGGGGCTGCCTAGCTGATTTCTGTTCTCCCTCCAACCTGTTTTTGGGTGGGCCTGACCATCCTCAGAGGAAGCAGTAGGCAAGAAAAACAATCAAGGTACCAAGTCATCAAAAGAGGTAACAGCCTATATTAATCATGCATTTTTTTTTCAAATGGTGCCCTCTTCAGTTTTTTTAATATTTATATTTATTTATTTGACTGTATCGGGTCTTAGTTGCCACACTTGGCATCTAGTTCCTTGACCAGGGATAGAACCTGGGCCCCCTCCATTGGGAGTGTGGAGTCTTAGCCACTGGACCACCAGGGAAGTCCCTAAACATGTATTTTTATTTTCTGTTCTTTGATGATTAATATAGGAGGCCATGCTCACCTGAATGGATTACCTCTCCCAAAGTTATCCAGGTCTCAGAGGATGAGAACAATGGTGAGTGCTTCTTTCATGTGCAAGCCCCCCAGTCCAGATCCCATACCATGAAACACCATTTTTATGGAGCTCTCATGCTCCAGGCTACCATCACCCTACCCTCATTATGCCTAGCCGAGATACCAAACAACTAGGGACAGCCCTCACACCCCAGAACCTGCTGAAATTATTCGAACTAGCCAATCCCAGGCCTGCTCACCTTGCCTGACCTGCACCTTCTTGCAGAAATCCCAATGAAGGATCTACCTATGCTTTCCCCTCAATCTTTCTGCCTCCTGACCAACCCTGGTGGTTGCCTGTGTGGCCTGTCATAGCACATTCCCTTCTCTTGGGATCTGTGAGTACAACAAGCTGTCTCTTCAATGGCAATGTCTCCTGATGTGTTGACCTTGCCATATGCAAATAATAATAAAAACCTACATTTTAAAACACAACCTAAGCCATCACAGAGTTCCTTCCATGCAAGAGTAGCCAGTGGTAAAGAATCCACCTTCCAATGCTGAGGACGTGGGTTTGATCTGTGGTCAGGGAACTAAGATCCCACATGCCAAAGGGCAACTAAGCCGAAGAGCCACAACTAATGAACCCACACACTCTGGAGCCCACTCACGGCAACTAATGAGCTCACGTGATGCAACTAGAGAGAACCCTGTGCATCACAATGGAAGACCCCACATGCTGCAACTAAGACTAGATGTACCAAATAAATAAATATTTTAAAAAAGACAGTAGCCACCAGATAAAACCAGCTGAAACAAGCTGAATCATAAAACATCAGTTCATTTACACTGACAATGACCTTGGGGGAGTTCTCTCTTATTTTCTGCCCAAGCCTGTCTTTTCAAGGTCCTCTCAACTTGGTCTTCTTTGTCCTCTCAACTTATCCCCAACCCCACTAGTGAAGTATCCTCTGAGGAGGTGACACTTGAGTGGAGACATGAAATGAAGCGAGAGGGTCAGGCATGTGTGCATATGAGGAAAAAGCATTCCAGGCAAAGGGCTCAGCAAGGGTGAGCTCCTTGAGACTGGAACATACGTATGAAAGTGAAAGTGAAGTTGCTCAGTCATGTCCGACTCTTTGCAACCCCATGGACTGTACCCTGCCAGGCTCCTGCATCCATAGGATTTTCCAGGCAAGAACACTGGAGTGGGTTGCCATTTTCTTCTCCAGGAGATCTTCCTTTCCCAGGCATGGAACCCTCATCTTGTGCATTGCAGGAGACTACCATCGCAGCCACCAGGGACCAAGGAACATATATATATAACTGACTCCTTATCACAGACATGACCCAGCAAAATGGCTCTGAGGTTCATTATGCTCAGTGAGAGAAGCCAGGCACAAACAGTCACATATTGAATGATTCCATTTATGGGAAACATCCAGAATAGGCAAATGCACAGAAACAGAATGAAGTAGGAAATGGCAACTCACTCCAGTGTTCTTGCTTGGAGAATACCATGGACAGAGGAGCCTGGCGGGGTGCAGTCCATAGCGTCTCAAAAGTTGGACATGACTGAGTGTCTAAGCACACACATATAAAGACAAAAAGCAGATCAGTGGTTGCCAGGGCCTGGTGGGGAAGGAGGGTGCCTGCTTAGTGGGCACAGGGTTTCCTTTTGGGGTGATGAAAATATCTAAGAATTAGATAAAAGTGGTGGCTGCAATAGCATTTCAGATGAACTAAATGCCACTGAATTGAAAACTTTAAAATGGTAAATGACAATGTTACGTTGTATGAATTTTACCTCATTTAAAAAAAAAAAAAAAGAAGAAGAAGAAGCTACATCTCTATTTCCTCTCACCCTTCTTTCCATATCAGACTCCCCACCCCTCAAAAGTGTCTACCTTTTCTTAGCCTTAGTGCTATTTTTCTTTGTTTTCCCCTTCCTTCACCACTCTTGGACCCATGTTCAAGCATGAATAACTCTCATAAGCACCAACTCACTCAAAAGACCAAGCCAAGACCTTCTACAAAGAAGAACCAGTGTTCAGAGCTTCCCAGGCGGGTAAACAGAATGGTCATCTTGAGCATCTCAGCAGCCATATGTAAAAGCACAGCAAATACACCACTTTGCCTTTACCCTTTCTGTCCCTCCTTTCTGCTCCCTGAGGAAAGTTCGTTATTAAGAGGCTCATATCACCTCCTGCCCACTTTTCTGTTTCTTTCAGCACTTATCTAACTTCAGCCTCTTCTCTGAACCTTTTATTGGAAGAGTCTCTTTCCTATTTCCCTCTCTTCTGAACTTAGATCCTTCACGCTTGGGTCAAAAGAATTTTTAACAGAGCCATTTATCGTGTTAATGCTCTGCTCTGAAACATTAGATGGCTCCCCACTGCTAATGCAATAAAGTTCAAATTCAAATAGAAGGTTTCACTGCAAGATGGAAGATGCCAAAATCCATTCTTCTGGCTCCAGCCCCATTCCTAATGGAACACCCTCTGCCAGGAAGCATTCTTTCAAGTTTCTATTCAATTGCTTATCCTCCCTCTTCCAGAAATACCTGTTCCTTCTTCCCTTTCCAGGTATAAAATCTGCCTCATCTTTCCAAGTCCACACCTGCCACCTATTTGAGGACATCTTTTCTCTTTTTATTTGGCCATGCTGTGCTGCATATGGGATCTTAAGTTCTCTGACCAGGGATCAAATACATACTCCTTGCATTGGGAGCACAGAGTCTTAACCACTAGACCATCAGAAAAGTTCCTTTGGGAACATCTTTGCTGACTCTCACGCTCAGAGTTAGCCTCCCCCATCGATCAGTATTTTCAGTAGTATTAGTTGGGCTGATGTGCCCATGGTAAGAACATCTCAAGCAGACTAGGAATACCTTAAAGTTGGAGACTTTGCCTTTGGTCAGTAACCCAATGACTGGCACACGTGTGTCAAGACATTGGTTTGTTGAAATAAACTGGTTTAAAAATTCTCAAGGACACCAAAAGGATTTTGAGCAATGTGTCCTGGACTTCCTGAGCCTCCTAACTTCCACAAAAATGAGATCCGCAGCACAGTCCTTAGGAACTAATTACGAATTGGGACACTTCTACGCTCAGACACAAGCATCCATGCACTTCGGAAACACTCCCACAGAACAGCGCCATCAGCCCAAGTTCTCCTTTCTTAACTCATTAATATTTGACTTCTCCGATGTCTCCAATATTTTAATTACAGAATCTTATTACATGCTCAGGGGTTTTAAAAGAAACAGACACAATTTTCATAAAAGTTTTATGAATCTGACTCAATGTATGAATATATTTCAATCCATAAGTATTAATAGTAGTTAAAATTATGGCACACTTACTTCGTGCCAAGCATAATCTCATTTAATCCTGACCACAGACTTAAGGAGGTTCAGAGAAGTTAAGTTTTTGCCCAAAGTCACCAGAGTCTGACTCAACCAACACATTTTGCCAGTTTCCAAAGTTGACTGTCTCATCATTTTTTTATGAACAACTACTTACCTATGGAGCCTTTACTACATTTAAGATGGCTTGCTTGTTCTCATAAATGCCAGGATCAAGGCTTCCCTCCTTTCCCAGAGCAGCCTTCAAATAGTGACTAATTCTACTCCTTGGATCGAATATCTCAAAGGCTGTATTTTACACTGATTCCCAAAGCTACCCAATGGGATTAAGCTCTAATGACCCATCTGAACAATACACCCTTTACTGGCTACTTTACTTTCCTTACATTATACTTTCTATTTCTATATGGGAAGTGAAGTGAAAAGTAGAAGTGTTAGTTGCATCCAAACTCTTTGCAATCCCTTGGACTGTAGCCCGCCAGGCTCCTCTGTCCATGGAATTCTCCAGGCAAGAATACTAGAGTGCTTAGCTATCCCCTTCTCCAGGACATCTTCCTAATCCAGGGATCAAACCCAGGTCACCTGCATTGCAGGCAAATTCTTTACTGTCTCAGCAACCAGGGAAGCCCTGTTATATGGGATCACCTCCCAAATAAAGATGTTGTTGTTCAGTCATTAAGTAGTGTCCGACTCTTTGTGATCCCATGGACTGCAGCATGCCAGACATCCTTGTCCTTCACTATCTCCTGGAGTTTGCTCAAACTCCTATTCATTGAGTCAGTGATGTCGTTCAATCATCTCATCCTCTGTCACACTTCTCCTCTTGCCCTCAGTCTTTCCCAGCACCAAGGTCTCAAATCCTTGTCTTGAGGCCTGCCTCTGGGGGAACACAAACCAATATATTGTTCCACATCAGGGTTAGCAAACTCTTCATGTAAGGGGTCAGACAGTAAATATTGCTAACCACGCTGTTCTATCACAACTACTCAACTCTGCCATGGTCGTGCAGTATTGCAGAGACAATGTGTAAAGGAATAAGTGTGGTCGTGTTTCTATAAAACTTTATTCATAGACATTGAAATTTGAGTTTCACACAACTTTCACATATTGTAAAGTATTAACTATAACTATAACTATAACCAGAAAGGCAGTCTAGTGGTTAAGACTCTGTGTTCCCAATGCAGGGGGTCACGCAGAACATGACTTAACAACTAAACAATAACAACATCCCTTTAGTGTACCCTTTAGGGAAAGGTACAAGTTAGTTTTTTAGAATACAAAGGTTAAAGTAAAAATAACGGATCCAATATGAAGTCAGATTTGTTCTTCCCTATTATACCGTCATTGCTGCCGTTTTCCAGGTGAGGGAAACAGAAGTTTAGGAAGGTTAAGTGGCTTTAAGACAACACACAAATTCCAATGAATAAGCATGGTGCACAGTGCCCTAGAATGGTCCTTTGGAATCTCTATTCAAAAGTTGTCAGCACCCGCATCACTTTGGAGAATCAAGTGACAACTTCTCCAGGGCTTCCTGAGTCAACCTTCCTCTGCACACCTAGGCTTTGGCAGAGCAGCGTGGTGACTCAGCGTGAAGTAGTGGCGGCAGCTGCTCCCAGATGCCAGCCAAAAACAGCTCGCTGAAACACTTCTTGGAAACAGCTGCTCCTCCTCCTTTGCTAAGAAGCCACGCAGTGTCACAGCAGGACAAGGGTACCTGAGAAGATCCAAGGCTTGGCTGTGTTGACACCTTGGAGACAGGACAGCTGGAGCCAGTCTCCACTTACCTGCCATTCTGCGGGCATGAGACTGACCTGCATTTCTCTATAGTGTTTGTGTATGTATCTAGATACACCTGTAAGTGTGATTAAGAACATAGTACATCACACACCTGGGGCTAAACAGAGCTTGGCTTAGACAAACTTAAAAGCTCAAAGCATGCATGCCAAGCCCTAAGCTGACTCGATATAATACAACAGAAGCTCCTCCTCATTCCGTCCAGTCTGCCCAATGTCCCCAGGGAGTAATACTACTAGATGGGCTTACACGGCCCTTACCTCGTGCCAGGCACTGGACTAAGACTTTACATTCTCTGTTTAATCCTCACAGAAATCCTATGAGGTAGATGCTATTGGAAACCCCATCTTACAGATGAGGAACCTGAGTGTTCAAGTAATTTTCTCAAGTCACACAGCCCATGAGCAGCAGAGCTGGGTGTGAAATTCAAGTAGACTGATTCTGGCATCCACACTCTAAACCACAGGCTGGTCAACTTTTTCTGAAAAGGACCAGATAGTTAATATTTTAGGTTTTGCAGGACACATATGGCCTCTGTCACAAATTATTATTATTTCTTTTACAGTTCTTTTACAATGTAAAACTCTTTCTTAGCTTAAAAATTATTCAAAAACAGCTATCTCTGAGCCATTATCCCTTGGTGCAGATGTTTGAAAACCTGGCCTCAATTCTCCACACCCACCCAATCCACCTGCACCCTTTGCCAATGACTGTAGAGCCCACCCACTCTCACCTTGGGCTTGACCATGTGACTTGCTTTAGCCAGTGGGATGTAGGCAAGTATGACACATGCACACAGAGGGTTAAGAAGCATTTGCACATCTCTCACTCTTGCATCTTTCCTGCCATCACCACAAGAACATGCCCATGTTGGCCTGCAGGTGGGTGAGTCAAATGGAGCAGAACATGGTTGACAATCCCCCCAGCAGAAGCCAGTCTAAACTAGCCAACCCCTAGGCAACCCCCAGACTTCCTTGTGAAAGATCTCAGCCAAGTTCAGTAGAGCTGCTGACCCCACTTGCAGCCAAGCAGAGAGCATGAGCCAGATATCTGAGATCAGTCAACCCTGAACCTTAACAGCTAAATAAATGTATATTATTGGATGTCACTGAGTTTTGTGATTGTTTCTTGGGCAGCATTGTACTTCCAATAAATAACTGACACATATAATATTAATAAAGCCTTTGGGTTGCCATCAACTGAATCCCAAGTGAAGTAGAAGAAGAAAGATACAGCATTCTTGCAGGTTTCCTAGAATGACCTGTGGAAATCAAGGGCTAAAACAACCCCTCTTCTTCCATCCTGTCTCCAGTCATAGCCACCGGCAGTATTGAGTTTTGTGTTATGGGTAAGAGAAACTAACACACTCCCCTCCTTCTGGCTCAAGTAAAGATTCTCAGGGGAAGGCAGTCATTGGTTCTGGAAGGTGGGGTACCATGATTTGCTGAACTGGAGTCAAGAGACCACATGGGCTCATACTGAAACATGGATGCCCCTGCTATTGTACAGTCCACAATGTACAAGACAGATGGGGTGATTCATAGCAAATTGTGTTGGCTGTTCTCCCCACAGTGGACACTCTACTGCACTGCACAGCTGCCTACAGTAAGGTTGAGACTATGAACTCTGGAGGCATACAGTTTTGCTTCAAATCTGGCTCTATCATTTACTCACCAACAAGTACTTTAATGCCTCTGAACATCAGTTTTCCCACCTGAAAAGTGATGCTAATAATAGCGCCTACATTACAGAGTACTTTTCTAATGCTTGTGAAGATAAAAATGAGTTTTATTTGTAAAATGCTTAGAACAATGCCTGCCATGGAGCAAGGATAATCCTTTCTGAGGGGCAATTGCACACCAAGGAAATATGTGTAAGAACCCACTAACAGGGACTTCCCTGAGGTCCAGTGGTTAAGACTTTGCCTTCCAATGCAAGGAGCTCCGGTTCAATCCCTGGTTGGGAGGCTAAGACCCCACATGCCTCAGGACCAAAATACCAAAACATAAAACAGAAACAACATTGTAACAAGTTTAATAAAGACTTTAAGAATGGTCCACACCAAAAGAAAAAAAAACAAATCCTAAAAGAAGGAAACCACTGCTCTCCTGTCTGAAGATGGCAGAAGCCCACAAATTCACCTAAAGATCATTTGAATGCTGAGCAGCTTCTACAAAACAGTTTCTGAATGCTGGCAGAGGATACTGGGCACCCAGAAAGGCAGCCCATTCTCTTCAAAAGGAGGTAGGACAAAATATAAAAGACAAAAAGAGAGACAAAAGAGTTAGGGATGGAGACCTGTCCTGGGGAGGGAGTCATGAAGGAGAAGAAGTTTCCAAACAGTAGGAAACCCTCTCATAGGTGGGTCTGTGGGGAGTTTTGGAATCTCAGAGGGCAACATAACCAGGAGGTAAAAAGAAAAAAACCACCAAATAGGCGCCTAACCACAACTGCCAGCAGAGAAGTAGCCCAGACGCTCACGACCGCCACCAGTGAGCAGGGGCTGGACAGGGAGGCACGGGTGGCATAATCGGTGCTTCGAGTAAGGACCAGGAATGCCCTGGGGACAACCTGACGGAGCTAGAGTGAGACAGCAACCCAAACTGTGGGATTACCAGAGAGGAAAAGACAAAGAACTTCCCCGTGAAAGGCTCTAACGTGCAGCCTGGCCCACTCACAGAACAAAGGATTGAGCGAACACCAAAGGAGAGCTAGCTGGCTGCGTACAGGGCCCTCCTGCCACCAGAGCCAGAGAGGCAGGCGGGCGACAGCCAGAGGGAAGGCAAGGGGCTGCTGCAATCTCGACCCCAAAGACTGGCATCCTCCACCAAACTGTGAGCAGGCTCCCTGTTGCTAACCACGTCTTCCTGGGATCCTGGACGGTTGACATCTGCCAGGAGTATCACAGCCGGAGATCAGCTCCCCAGAGGACACACGTGACACACATGAGACGGCGCTTTCCCGGCACACCCGGGGAAACTGAGCGGCCGGGCCAGAGAGGTGATTAAGACGCATGGCCCACGTGGGACAGTGCACTTGCCAAACACCTGGCTGCCTGAGTTTCTCGGACCTGGGAAGGGCACAGAACGCATGCCCAAGCAAGTGTGTGCCCTTGCGGAGTACCCAAGAACCTGCACCTGAGCAGCTTAGACCTGGGAAGTCCACGAAAGGCAGGGCCCGCTTTGGACAGTGCCCTGTAGAGCACCCTGGAGCCTGAGCAGTGTAGACCCGGGAAGCACACACCGCCTTCAGCTGGGGCAAACCCAGTGTGGTCCATACACTGCGAGCACTCCCCACACATGCCAGCGATATTTGCTTGCAGTTTCCCTCCCTCCCCACAACACAACTGAACAAGTGAGCCTAAATAAGTGACCACCTTTGCCCCCTTGTGTCAGGGCAGAAATTAGACACTGAAGAGACTTTCAAAAAGAGGAAGCCAAAATAAACAGAGGGAACCGCTCTGGAAGTGACAGGTGCAACAGATTAAAACCCTGTAGTTAACATTGACTAAGCATTGGAGGGGCGTATAGACCCTGAGAACAAGTACAAGCTGGAACAAGATACTATCTGAAACTGAACTGAACCCACACTGCCCACAACAGATCCAGAGAAATTCCTAGATATATTTTTACTATTATCACTTTTTAATTTCTTTTTAAAATTTAAGTTATTACTCCTTTAATTTTCATTTTTATAACCTACTATTACCTTGCCAAAAAAAAACCCTATTTTTAAAGCAAACTTCATATATATATATTTATAATTTTCTGATTGATTTTGTTTTGTATTTTTAATATTGTTTTTTTTTTTGAGAGTCTAAACTCTACTCAAGGTTTTTAATCTTTGGTTTTAGGTATTTGTTATCAATTTTGTACCTTTGAGAATCTTATCTTCAGTATCCTTTTTCACTTAGGGGTGTGATTACTCGCTTGATTGTGCTCTCCCCTTTTGACTCTCCCTTTTCTCCCCCTGGCCACATCTCCTCCCTCCTCCTTCTCTTCTCCACTTAACTCTGTGAATCTCTCTGGGTGTTCTGGACTGTGGAGAACACTTAGGGAACTGATTACTGGCTAGATTGCTCTCTCCCCTTTTGACTCCCTCTCTTCTCCTAGTCACCTCTATCTCCCTCCTCCCTCTTCTCTTCGCTATGTAACTCTGTGAACCTCTCTGGGTGTCCCTCACTGTGGAGAATTGTTTCACCATTAACCTAGATGTTTTACCATCTGTGCTGTATGGATGGAGAAGTCTTGAGGCTATCATAAGAATAAGACAGAAAGCCAGAGGCAGGAGACTTAACTCCAGAACTTGGGAACATCAGAGAACTCCTGATTCCAGGGAATATTAATATAAAAGAGCTCACCCAAAAGCCTCCATACCTACACTGAAACCAAGCTCCACCCAAGAGCCAACAAATTCCAGAGCAAGATATATCATGCTAATTCTCCAGCAAAGCAGGAACACAGCCCTGAGCATTAAAAGACAGGCTGTCCAAAGCCATGCCAAACCCACAGACACCCCAGAACTCACCACTGGACACATCATTGCACTTCAGAGAGAAGAGCTCCAGCTCCATTCACCAGAACACAGACGCAAGCTCCCCCACCCAGGAAACCTTGACAAGCCACTAGTCCAACCCCACTCACAGGGAGCAGGCTCCACAATAAAGAGGAACCACGAACTTTCAGCCTACAGAAAGGCCACCCCAAACACAGCAATCTAAACAAAATTAAAAGGCAGAGAAATATTCAGCAGGTAAAGGAACATGATAAATGCCCACCAAACCAAACAAGAGAGGAGGAGATAGGGTGTCTACCTGAAAAAGAATTCAGAATAATGATAGTACAGATGATCCAAAATCTTGAAAACAAAATGGAGTTACAGATAAATAGACTAGAGACAAGGATTGAGAAGATGCAAGAATGTTTAATAAGGACCTAGAAGAAATAAAGAAGAGTCAATAATGCAATAAATGAGATCAAAAGCACTCTGGAGGGAACCAACAGTAGAATAACTGAGGAAGAAGATAGGATAAGTGAGGTGGAAGATAGAATGGTGGAAATAAATGAAGCAGAGAGGAAAAAAGAACTAAAAGAAATGAGACTCATATACATCATAACCAAGTGGGCTTTATCCCAGGGATGCAAGGATTCTTCAATATTCACAAATTAATCAATGTGATACATCACATTAACAAATTAAAAGATAAAAACCATATGATTATCTCAATAAATGCAGAAAAAGCCTTTGACAAAATTCAACAGCCGTTTATGATAAAAACCCTCCAGACACCATGCATAGAAGGAACATACCTCAACATAATAAAAGCCATATATAATAAACCCACAGCAAACATTATCCTCAATGGTGAAAAATTGAAAGCATTTCCCCTAAAGTCAGGAGCAAGACAAGGGTGCCCACTCTCACCACTACTATTCAACACAGTTTTGGAAGTTTTAGCCACAGCAATCAGAGAAGAAAAAGAAATAAAAGGAATCCAGATTGGAAAAGAAATAAAACTCTCACTGTTTGCAGATGCTATGATCCTCTACATAGAAAACCCTAAAGACACCACCAGAAAATTACTAGAGCTAATCAATGAATATAGTAAAGTTGCAGGATATAAAATTAATACACAGAAATCCCATGCATTCTTATATACTAACAATGAGAAAACAGAAAGAGAAATTAAGGAAACAATCTCATTCACCATTGCGATGAAAAGAATAAAATACTTAGGAATAAATCTACCTAAAGAAACAAAAGACTATATATAGAAAACTATAAAACACTGATGAAAAAAACCAAAGATGACACAAATAGATGAAGAAATATACTATGTTGATGGATCAGAAGAATCAATAAAGTGAAAATGAGTATACTACCCAAAAGAATCTATAGATTCAATGCAATCCCTATCAAGCTACCAATGGTATTTTTCACAGAACTAGAACAAATAATTACACACTTTGTATGGAAATACACAAAACCTCAAATAGCCAAAGCAATATTGAGAAAGAATAATGGAACTGGAGGAAACAACCTACCTGACCTCAGACTTTACTACAAAGCTACAGTCATAAAGACAGCATGGTACTGGCACAAAGACAGAGATATAGATCAATGGAACAAAATAGAAAGCCCGGAGATGAATCCACGCCCCTATGGACACCTTATCTTTGACAAAGGAGGCAAAAATATACAATGGATAAAATGCAATCTCTTTAACAAGTGGTGTTGGGAAAACTGGTCAACTACCTGTAAAAGAATAAACCTAGAACACTTTATAACACCATACACAAAAATAAACTCAAAGTGGATTAAAGATCTAAATATAAGACCAGAAACTATAAAACTCCTAGAAAAAAACATAGGCAAAACACTCTCTGACATAAATCACAGCAAGACCCACCTCCCAGAGTAATGGAAATAAAAGCAAAAATAAACAAATGGGACCTAATCAAACTCAAAAGCCTTTGCACAAGGAAGGAAACTATAAGCAAGGTGAAAAGACAGCCTTCAGAATTGGAGAAAAGTAGTAACAAATGAAGCAACTTACAAAGAATTAATCTGAAAAATATACAAGTAGCTCAGGCAGCTCAACACCAGAAAAATAAATGACCCAATCAAAAAATGGGCCAAAGAACTAAACAGACATTTCTCCAAAGAAGACATACAGATGGCTAACAAACACATGAAAAGATGCTCAACTCATTTTCAGGGAAATGCAAATCAAAACCACAGTGAGGTACCATCTCACACAGATGGCTGCGATCAAAAAGTCTACAAACAATAAATGCAGGGGAGGGTATGAAGAAAAGGGAACCCTCTTACACTGTTGGTGGGAATGCAAACTAGTACAGCCACTATGGAGAACAGTGTGGATATTTCTTTAAAAAACTGGAAATAGAACTGCTATACAACCCAGCAATCCCACTGCTGGACATACAGAATTGAAACCAGAATTGAAAGAGACACATGTACCCCAATATTCATCATAGCACTGTTTACAATAGCCAGGACATGGAAGCAGCCTAGATGTCCATAGGCAGACAAATGGATAAGAAAGTCATGGTACACATACACAATGGAATATTACTCGGCTATTAAAAAGAACTCATTTGAATCAGTTCTAATGAGGTGGATGAAACTGGAGCCTATTATACAGAATGAAGTAAGTCAGAAAGAAGAACACCAATATAGTATATTAACATATATATATGGAATTTAGAAAGATGGTAATGATGAGCTGATACATGAGACAGCAAAAGAGACAGAAATAAACAACAGACTTTTGAACTCCATGGAAGAAGGCAAGGGTAGGATGATTTGAGAGAATAGCATTGAAACATGTATATTACCATATGTGAAATAGATGACCAGTCCAAGTTCAATGTATGAAACAGCACACTCAAAGCCGGTGCAATAGGACAACCCAGAGGGATGGGATGGGAAGGGAGGTGGGAGGGGGGTTTGGGATGGGGGATACATATACACCCATGGCTGGTTTATGTCAATGTATGGCAAAAAAAAAACACCACAATATTGTAATGTAATTAGCCTCCAATTAAAATTAATTAATTAATTAAAAATTTTTAAAAATGAATCCACTAACCAATACAGATAGATAGATACTAAGTGGCAACAGAGAAGAATGGTGAAATCATTTAAAGTCAGGTTAGGGTGAGAACAAGTTAGAGTATTAATCAAGAGGAAAAATGATCAGCTGCCTTAAATGCTTATATTCTGCCTAGGGCCATAATTCTTATATCTCACACATTTGCTTTAGGAGAGAAACTGGCATCTTCAAGGCTCACCAACAGAAAAATTGTTGGCTTATTGACACTTGAATAGTTCTCTGAGCCCCAGGAAGCTTCCAGAAGGCTCGTAAGTGTCCACCTAAGTACAGAGGTGCTGCAGGCAAAGCAGACTCTGTAATCTGACTTCTCATTACTCACTCCTTCCTTTTTCCATGAAAACAGAACCTCAATTTAGATTAACCTCTGTGTCCAGCCTTAATCAATGGACTGGGATTGATTTAAACCAATCACAACAATTCTATTTCCAAATTTCCCAGCCTCCTTAGCACATGAGGAATCCCATGAGACACAATTTTGATTGTTCTGAGACATAAGAAAGCTCTGCTATAAGGATATCTAGAATCTGAGTAAGCTTTAACTTTATTTGGTGAAAAGTTGAAAATGCAGTTGACATGACCTTTTCTTCCATTACCTGGCTTTGGATTAAAAAAAAAAAAAAAAAAAAAGGATGGCTGGAAAAGCTGCAGCTGCTTTGTGACCATAAGGAAAAGACCAAGAGGAATATAGAGATATCTGCCACACAATGCTGCAACCACTGAAAAACACCAGCAATTACCTACAATTACCTGCCTGAATTCTCATTAAAGGAGAAAAATACAGCCTGAAAGAATATTCTGAAACTCATGAGAATGCAGTCCAGGTGGAAACAATGGAGCACAGGCTAAACGATGCTGTTCCTTAAAAGGCTAATACAGATAAGTTTGGGATAAAAAGCTGCATCCTCAGTTCCCATCTTGGAACATACCACGTACTAAGTACTTAGTACAATGTACTGAAAACTCCTGCATTTTACATGTTATGGGGAGAGACTGCCTCTCCTTCCTCTGGGGTCCAAATACAGACTCAAGAAGGAACTCAC
Organism: Cervus canadensis; assembly: GCF_019320065.1. Classification (NCBI taxonomy): domain Eukaryota; kingdom Metazoa; phylum Chordata; class Mammalia; order Artiodactyla; family Cervidae; genus Cervus; species Cervus canadensis. The sequence goes on along the minus strand of NC_057417.1, from coordinate 1,752,625 downwards.
TAGTTCAAGGGGATATCATACTGTGATTGTCCCATTTGATTTGGACAATCACTCTCTGAAGCCACTGAAGCAGGTGGCTTAGTTACACAGCTGCTCCTGCTACCATCATAAGGCTCAGGAGGAGGGGTAGTTCTTAGCAAAGGATGCTGGTGTGTCTCATACTGCAGTGTCCCATTGTGAGTCCCCTACAGCGAGGAAATCCCTATGCTGGAGGTCAATATAATTAAATTAAAATTAAAGTTGTTCAGTCGTGTCCAACTCTTCGAGATCCCATGGACTGTAGCCCACCAGGCTCCTCTCTCCATGGAATTCTCCATGCAAGAATACTGGAGTGGGTAGTCATTCCCTTTTCCAAGGGATCTTCCTGACCCAGGGATTGAACACAGGTCTCCTGCATTGCAGGCAGATCCTTTATTATCTAAGCCACCAGGGAAGCCTCATGCTAGAGATTATAGGACATTAAAGACTCTTAAAAGTCCTGCAGTAAACATATACACAGTTTTTGCTCAATGTCTCCCAAATTCACAGTATCATAACCCTCTTTTCCTTTTTCTCCCTTGTCTTAAAAATTAGCTTAACGTTCCATAATATCAAACCATGCATTTCAAGATTTTCAAAATTCACTTTGGGAAACTAACCTAAAACAAAGCCATTTTCTTTACTGTATCATTAAAGTGGCATCTTCATACTGGAATTGATGCTAATTTCTTAAAGCACAGTCTTCTCCAGGAAGCAGGATAGAGATAAAAATAGTCAAAGGTGGCCCAAGATGAGACTTCAGAAATGTGTCAGTTAGAATTTTCACTGTATACATAAGGAAACAGACGATTCAGCCAGGGAAGAGCTCACTCAATGGCCAACGGCTCTAGCTATTGGTAGAACACAGAGCAACCTCTCCATGACATGAACTTCAATGCTTGGAGGGCTTCCCTGTTACAGAAGACAATCCTAAAGTATCAGCTTTCACATACAGAGGTGGCCCCACCATGGAGGAGGACCCCAACTGAACACATGGCAAGGAAACTTCCAGAGTGTGGTTCAGGATAATCCAAGTTCTCACATTTCCTCAGTGCTAGTCAGTAAAAGTTAAGAACATTTTCAAGGGACTTCCCTGGTGGTCCAGTGGTTAAGAGTCTGCCTTCCAGTGCAGGGGACACAGGTTCAATCCCTGGTCTGGGAAGATCCCATGTGCAACTAAGACCATGCACTGCAACTACTGAAGCCTACACACTCAAGAGCCTATGCTCTGCAATAAGAGAAGCCACTGCAAAGAGAACCCCGCATGTCACAACTTGAGACTAGCCCCCACTCACTGCAACTAGAGAAAACCCATGGGCAGCAACAAAGACCCAGTGTAGTCAAACATAAAATAAACAAATAATTTAAAAAAAAAAAAAAAGAATATCAGGGCAGATTACCTGGCAATAAATTCACGTTTCTGCCACTTACTAGCTGTGTGACCTTGCAGAAGCCACTTAATCTCTCTTTGCTTCAGTCTTCTCATCAGAAATGTGGGTATGGAAGATGTGGAGAGTCTCCACTTGGTAGACCAGTTGTGAAGGATTAATTTACAAAATACTAATCAACTGTTTAAAACTGTGCCTGGTACATGAAGTAAGTGATGAAAAATGTTTAATTATACAGTTCCATTTATAAAAAATGTCCAGAACATGCAAATCTTTAGAGATAGAATATAGATGAGTGGTAGCCAGGAGGTGGGGTGAGGAGAGGCTGGGGAGAGATTGTTAAAGGGTAAGAAAATGTCCTAAAATTGATAGTGGTGATGGATGCACACCTCCATGAATAGACTAAAAACCACCGAATTGTGAACTTTAAAGGAGTGAATTGTATGGCCTATGAATTATATATCAATAAAAATGTTAAATAAGAAATAAGTATGTACTTTGATTAATTTTAATGGAGGAACCACATCAGAGTTTAGACTAGAACTTTGTACTTAGTAGGTAGTATTATGAAACTGAATATACTCTGTTTTCTTGTCTCTAAGATGTATATTTTTCCTTCACGTTCTAACTCTTCTGAAATTGGGATGTGTCATGTAGTTGATATGCATATTTAATGTCATTTCCTCGGCCCTCCAAAAAAGCTGCTCTTAAATTAATAGTTTGTCTTGCTATCAGTGGCATCCTGGAATCAAGAAATACGGTAATACAAGATCAAGCAATGTCATATCTTAATAAGCTGGGGGAAGGCATGTGGTGGCAGATGCAGTCATCCAAACATTCAGTTCAGTTCAGTCGCTCAGCCATGTCTGACTCTTTGTGACCCCATGGATTGTAGCATGCCAGGCCTCCCTGTCTATCACCAACTCCCAGAGATTACTCAGACTCACGTCCATCAAGTCAGTGATGCCATCCAAGCATCTCATCCTCTGTCATCCCCTTCTCCTCCCACCTTCAATCTTTCCCAGCATTAGGGTCTTTTCCAGTGAGTCAGTTCTTCACATCAGGTGGCCAAAGTATTGGAGTTTCAGCTTCAACATCAGCCCTTTCAATGAATATTCAGGACTGATTTCCTTTAGGATGAACTGGTTGGATCTCCTTGCAGTCCAAGGGACTCTCAAGAGTCTTCTCCAACACCACAGTTCAAAAGCATCAATTCTTCGGCACTCAGTTTTCTTGATAGTCCAACTCTCACATCCACATATGACTACTACATACAAAGCTACTACATAGCTTTGACTAGATGGGCATTTGTTGGCAAAGTAATGTCTCTGCTTTTTAATATGCTGTCTAGGTTGGTCATAACTTTTCTTCCAAGGAGCAAGCGTCTTTTAATTTCATGGCTGCAGTCACCATCTGCAGTGATTTTGGAGCCCAAAAAAATAAAGTCTATCACTGTTTCCATTGTTTCCCCATCTATTTGCCCTGAAGTGATGGGACCAGATGCCATGATCCAAACATTAACTGACCATTATTATATGCCAGATTTCAGAAAGCATTACCATTCACGCTTTCCTCATCTGAGGAGTCTTGTTCAAAATGTTTATCCACAAGCTTTTGATAAAGCAGAGTGGCAATTGACTCAGGTTTCATGGCCTTTCAGATCCTTGTTGAGGACTTTCCAGGTGGCTCAATGGTTAAAAATCCACCTGCCACGGCAGGAGACATGGGCTTGATCACTGGTCCAGGAAGATCCCACATGCCACAGGGCAACTAAGCCCATGTGCCACAACTATTGAGCCTGTGCTCTGGAGCCCACAAGCCGCAACTGCTGACGTCCATTCACCCTAGAGCCTGTACTCCGCGACAAGAGAAGCACTGCAACATGAGAGCAGCCCCTGCTCGCTGCAACTAGAGAAAGTCCACATGCAGCAATGAAGATTCGGTGCAGCCAATAATAAACAATTAAAAAAAATCCTTGTTGAGTACTGTCTGCAGGCCATGCTTCATACCTGGGTTGTAGCAGCTGCTACCTGTCCAACCCCAGGTATTCTTGGTCTACCTTTGAGGTTGCCCATAGCCCCTGCCTGTGGCTGGCTTCCCACTTCAGGTACCTGCCTCTTCCTGGTTTTTTGCCTCAGAGCTTCTTCAGGGAGCTTGCCCAGCACACACAGGGAAGGGAGAAGTGCCAGGGATCCAATGGCCTGGGAGAAATCCTCAGTCAATGAAGTTATATCCCAGCCTCTCAGCCCAGATAACTCAGGAGGTGTGTTGCACACGTTTTCTCAGAGGATCCCGAGGGGATGGAACACCAGTTGCCCAAGAACCTACTCATGAATGAAACTTTACTGGATTATCTCCTTTCCCTCTCTTTCCACCCTCCCCTCCTTCAATGTGATTCATGGGGTCTATCTCCCCAGGTAAGCTGCCTGCTTGGGTCCTTGTCTTGGGGTTGGCTTTTGAGGAAATACAAGATGAGATGGGGGGCTTCCCAGGTGGTGCCAGTGGTAAAGAACTCGTCTGCCAATGTAGGAGATGAAAGAGACATGGGTTCAATCCCTGGGTCAGGAAGAACCCCTGGAGGAGGGCACAGAAACCCACTCCAGCATTCTTGCCGGGAGAATCCCATAGACGGATGAGCCTGGTGGGCTATATCCCATAGGGTCGCAAAGAGTTGGACAAGACAAGTGACTTAGCACACACGCATGCAAGCTAAGGCTGATGCTTTGAAGACAACTGAAAACTTCAAACAGATCTTTTTACATATATTTATTTGTACTTCACCTCACCTTCCAGGGGATTCATGGTGACCGAGCACTGAATTGCAATCAGTAGAAATGATGAATTTGTAAATAATAAGGAACTGAGACCATGAAATTAAGGAATAAGTAGTATATTATTCAGACCAGGCTACCATAACAAAGCAGCACAGATTGGATGGCTTAGACAATAGGAATGCATTTCTCATCATCCTGGAGGCTGGAAGTCCCAGATCAGGGTCTGGCGGTGTTCTGTTTCTGATGAGAGCTCTCTTCCTGGCTGGCAAATGACTGTCTTCTCACCATGTCCTCATATGGCCTTTCCTCTGCACCTACACAGACAGTGAGCGACCTCTGGTGTCTCCTCCTCCTCTGATGAGGACCCCACTCCTGTTAGATGGGGTCCTGCCCTACCACATGTGCTGTGTGCTACGTCACTTCAGTTGTGTATAATTTAAGCTTATTTGCCTCCCTTAGACCCACCTCCAGATACACTCACACTGAGGGTTAAGGCTTCAACATACTTAATGGAGTGCAAAATTCAGTCCACAGCAGGTGGCAACTAATAGATTGTATTTAATTCTTTGTGTGTGTATCTGTTTTCCTCCACAGACACATCTAGGTATTCCCATAGCCTCTGGTCTGACATGAATGAGTGCAGAGTGTACATTCATCAAACTGAGCTGAATGGGGACAACACATATGTACCGGCCACCAAGAACATATGTGGCTTTCTGAATACAAGAAAGCTTGGCAGTCAAAACTAAAAAGGGAAGCACAGGGACTCCCCTGTGGTCCAGTGGCTAAGACTCTGCGCTCCTGATGCAGGGGTCCCGGATTTGATCCCTGGTCAGGGAATTAGATCCCACAGGCCACAACTAAGAGTTCTCAGGCTACAACTAAAGATCCCACATGCTGAAACTAATGATCCTACATGCCACAACTAAAACCTGTCATAGCCCAATAAATAAATAAAAAGGGAGACATAGGTAGTGGCATAGTTCTCATTATCAAAAACATAATAGTCCATTTTGTCAAGGAAAGCACTTTCAGGTTCATCAAATATGGCATTTCTCCCACTCTCACATTTTCAAGCCTCTGCAATTCCCCTTTATCTACAGAACATCTGTTTCCCTCTCATCAAAATGTCCTTCAAGTCTTTGTCCCATCTTTTCTCAAGCTCCAAGAAGATTCTTATTCCTTTTTTAAAAAGGAGCTGTGCTCTCCAAACACCATTTCTTAATGAGGAATTTTGGCTGTTGGTGAAAAAAAAAATACCAACTCAAAAGTACAATCAAAGGGATAACATTAGCTCATGAAAATGTACATCACAGGTTATATGGCTTCAGGTATGGCTGGATCCAGGAGCTCAAACAATGTCATTGGAACCGTTCATCCCTCCATCTTTCATGTCTGCATCCCCCTTGTGCTGGCTCCATTTACAGACAGGTAGCTACCTCTAGCAACAAGATGGCTTCTAGAAATACTAGACTTACATTCTCAGAGCTCCAGTTTCAACAGGAAAGAGAAAGCATGCCTCTTTTCTGAATGCACAAGCCAAAAAGTCTTAATTGGATCACAGTGACCTCACTGGCTTTGCTTGGGTCATGTGATAATACCCCAGTGTTTCAAAGGATATGAGAGTCTGATTGGCCAGGCTTTGGCCACATGCTCACCTCTGGAGGAAGTGAGGAGGAATAGGGAGGGACATGGAGATCATCATGGTAAAGTCAAATCCACCAGAAACACATGGACTGAAAGTGGGGGAGACATCATAACTGAGAGGAAATTGAGGATACATTTATCAGAGAAACTGTGTATACTGGATTTTGGGCAGGAAATGACTAGAACTCCATAACTTCCAGTTAATATCAACTATTCCTTCATATTCTGTCTTATGTTAGGGATGAGGAAGGTCAACCGTAATAAATCCAATCACTCAAATAAATTCATTTTATATTTTAAAAATAAAAGTTCTTTTCAGGACTCCAAAATCACAGCTATGAATCAAGTATCAGGAAATGGATTTTTCATGGAGACACAGATTATATTCCTTCTGCAAAAAAACAAGTGTAGCTAAAAAAGATAATCTATTTTAAAAGATTTAGGTATTTCAAAGCTTGACTGGGCAGTAAACCTCAAATACCAGTGAGTTTCATTCCAGCATACAGCCTCCAAAGACTCATAAGAAGACTCATCATTGTTTTGAAGACTGGAACCAGCTTATTAGGTTTACTGGCCATACAAGCAATAGGCAGGCAGTGCACTAACATTGAGAGATATCCATCATCACTCAATCAGACCTTCACCCACCAATAGAACAAAGGGGTGAAAAAAAAAAAAAAAAGCTGAAACCAAGGAAGAACTTCCTCAGCTTCTCAGCTTCCAAGAGTAAAATTTCTGAGCTTTCCTGGTTGAAAGTTTTCACCATCTCTTCTAAAGAAACCAGCCCAGCTGATGTGCTGTACTGTGCTCAGTCATGTCTGACTCTTTGAGACCCCATAGACTATAGCCCACTAGGCTCCTCTGTCCATGGCATTTCCCAGGCAGAAATACTGGAGTGGGTTGCCATCTCCCCCTCCAGGGGATCTTCCCGACCCAGGGATCGAACTCACATCTCCTGTGTCTCCTGCATTGCAGAGATTCTTTACCTCCTGAGCCATCAGGGAAGACCAGGCCAGCTGATACCCTACTGTCAGTGCATACACTCAGCAATTTAATCTATATTCCCTGCATTAGGAAGGAATTTGCAGAACCATTCATAGCTGCATTCTCAGGATATAGTAGCTATCTGCTGCTAAAATAATGCTGTGTAACAAACTCCCCCCAGACTCAAGGGTCTTGACAAGATAGTTATTTTAGCTCATGATTCTGCTTGGCTCGATGGTTCTCCCTTCTGGTCTTGGCTAGATGTCAGCTAGGAGGACTGCGAGATTCAGTTCTGCTCCATGCATCTCTCATCCTCACCCTGAGACCAGTGGGAGAACCTGGGAATGTCCTTGTCATGGCAGTGGCAGAGGGCAAGAACAGACAGGACCAATCAGGAAGGATTTGCCTGCCCCTACTAGTCACATATTGCTGACACTGTATTGATCCAGTAAAGTCACTTGGTGTCCAGAGCCAAAGTGGGAGGGCTCTATAAAGTCACATGACATGGCTATTGGGTAGGGTACCATTTTGACAAACTACCAAAGCAGACAACCGTGAAGATGATAACAAAGGTGGTCTTGGGTCTAACTAGCTGGTATTTAGGCAAGAAAAAGTAGCAAAATTTATTTTCCAGTGTCATTATGTGTGTGTGTGTGTGTGTGTGTGTGTGTGTGTATATATATATATATATATATATATATATATATATATATACGTATATATATATATAATTTTTTTTTTTTTTTTTACTTTTCATTAAATAGCTTTTATTTAGAGGGAGGATGGAAATAGAAGCCTCCTATAAGCTTGACGTCAAATAAGAAAGATCCAGAAACCCAAAGAAATAAAGGAAAAAGGGCAGACTTTAATATTAAATTAGGAAAATCACAGCTTCTGCCACCACACCAGGAGATAAGAGGTGCCAGGACGTGTCTCCTGAATAAATCAACAATAAGGATTTACTAAGCTTTTTGCCAAGAAATCTTCAAGGTGACCCTAGGTAGGGTCTTCAGGCTCCAGGGAGGAAGAGAGAGTGTTCCAGTGAGGTGTTCAAAAGGAGTGGTTGCCATTTACTTTCATAAGCAGTTGAAACACCCAGAGCCAAACCTAAACTTAGGAAATTAAAACTAAATAAGGGAATTCAAGCAGGACCATTTCCATCAAAAGCGCCAAGCATATGGGCCATGCTGTCAAGTGCAGACCATCAAACTGAAAAGTGTAAATGAATCTGGGAGATTAGACAGATCAGCTGGAAAAGGCAAGTGCCTTTTGAAGGCCCAGATCGGAGATCCGATTTTGTCCCCGGCAGGAAGGTTGCCCTCCACTTCTGTCCGGCCCTTTGAGACAGCCATTTGCTTTAGAACATTTGGTGTCGCCCCTGGAAAACTTTCTACAAAGAAAAAAATAATAATAAAAGTCCCCCAGGATATTACTCAATAGAAAGCTCTTTTTGAAAGTGTCTGTAACAGCCTGTTGTGTGTTTTAATGAGCTGAAATGTGTGCCTCCATTGGCTGTGATTTTAAAGAAAGCCTCTATCTGCCTGCTCCCTCTGGCTCCTATTAGTTCCTGTTTGATTCTGCATATTCATAAAATGCTCGGCAGGACACATTACAGTTCAAACAAGGCTTTCAGCTTTGCCTACTTGAATAAGCCTCTTCCTCTCCACTCAGCAGCTAATCCACTGAGCTCCTAAGACGCACTGGGCATTTTGAGCTGTGGGTTGGCAGAACAAGGTACAGATTTCACAGGCTAGTAGCATCCTTTCTTGGAGAACCAGTGGGGAAAGGAGGTCCCAAGACGGGCTCTGCCCACTTCTGATTAGCATGGGGACTAGGAGCCTTCTCCCATCTCAGTTTGCAAAACAGTTTACATTTTCATAAAAGTCACTCGGTCATGTCCAACTCTCTGTGACCATCCTCCAGGCTCCTCTGACCATGGAATGCTCTAGGAAAGAATACTGGAGTGGGTAGACATTCCCTTCTCCAGGAGATCTTCCTGACCAAGGGATCAAACCTGGGTCTCCCACACTGCAGGCAGATTCTTTACTGTCTGAGCCACGAGGTTTACTGTGCCTCTTCTTATCCTTCGGAAATTTCTATTAAGCAAGAAGCCAGTTGTAATGTCCAAAAAAGAAAGGAAGAAAAAGAAAAATGTCTGCCAGTAATTTATTAATACAAAGTTTGCTTTCCTTGCTCTAGACATCACCTATTTCCCTCCAAGCTCATTGTCACCATTTAAGTTCAAAGCCACCTTGACGTTTCATTTGGTTTGGAGGGACGGCCTCCTCCCTGGTTTCTCTGCTTCCCTCCTGGCTCTGTGTCCTCTCTTCCATGTGGTTAGAGTGACATTTCTAGAGCACAATACTGTCTCTTCACTTATTCAGTATTTGACACATTAATACTTATTGGGCATCTGCTGGGTATCAGGCAACCTGTGAGGTTCTAGGGAGATAACATAGCTGAGAGACTAGTGGGGGCTTCCAGGTGGCGCTAGTGGTAAAGAACTCACCTGCCAACGCAGGAGGTGTAAGAGGCAGGAGATGTAAGAGGCACGGGTCCAGTCTCTGGGTTGGGAAGATCCCCTAGAGGAGAGCATGATGATTCACTCCAGTATTTTGCCTGGAGAATCCCATGGACAGAGGAGTGTGGCTGACCACAGTCCATGGGGTCACACAGAGTCAGACACGGCTGAAGCAATTTAGCACACATGCACAGTCAGTTTTGTCATATAACTACACAAATAAAGGTGAAACTCCAAGTGTGGAGGTGCTATGAGGTTAACAGTGTGGGTCCTGGGAGCATATAACACAAGGCAGTAAGAGATCGGGGAAGGCTTCTTTGAAGAGGTGATCGTTGAGAGCCATCTGGAAGACTTTCGAAAGTTAACTAGATGTAAGATTGGCTTGAACCCACTCCAGTACTCTTGCCTGGAAAATCCCGTGGATGGAGAAGCCTGGTAGGCTGCAGTCCATGGGATTGCTAGGAGTCGGACACGATTGAGCGACTTTACTTTCCCTTTTCACTTTCATGCATTGGAGAAGGAAATGGCAACCCACTCCAGTGTTCTCACCTGGAGAATCCCAGGGATGGGGGAGCCTGGTGGGCTGCCGTCTATGGGGTCGCACAGGGTCGGACACGACTGAAGCGAGTTAGCAGCAGCAGTAGCAGCAGCAAGATTGGCTTGAGACAGGAGACAAGAAAACAGCTTTCTAGCAAAGAGGACAAACTTGAACAAAAGATGGGAGGGAGCATGGCAAACTCTGAGAAGCCAAAGGTGTTCATCTCCTGCTCAGTTTGATTTTTAAGAAAAAGACAAAGGTCCCAACCCTGACCTCAAGGCCCTACAAGGTCTATTCCCTGACTGCCCCATCTTCTTCTAATTCTACCTTCTAACCAGTGCCTACACCCAACCCCCAAACCCACCTGTGGGACTCTTTAGAGGAAAGAGGAAAGAATCTCATTTGTAGAGCACCTAGCCAGACATAGGGCTAGATACTTGCTGTCTACCCACACACACATGTACACACACACACAGACACACACACACACACACAAAACAGCAGCACTACCACCATTCTTACGAGGTTGATGCTGGTGCTGCTTCCATTTCACAGGACAGGAAGTGGGGGTTAGGTGTGAATAAGCCAAGACAAAGACCATAGTGACCAGGAGGTGGAGTTAGGACTCCAAGCCCAGTGATCTGACACCAGAGCCCAACTAATGGGTTATACTACTTCTCTCCAATGCGCTAGAGGTTGAAAAGAGACGGCTGAGGTCCTGGGAAGGGCAACAGGGAAGCCCAATATAGTTCCTCTCTCAAACCACGTCCATTTGATTGCTAGTGACCATATAGAACACACTGTTGAATGGGCTGTGAAGCCACAGCCAGGCTCACCGGACAGTCCCTTGTGACTGATTAGCAACGTCTGCCAGGAGCATAGGACAGGGAATTTTTCATCCCTGGACCAGCTGAATAGATACTCTGGATTCTGCCCTCCAATCCACGTTTGGGAAATGTGGACCAAGGTTCCTTCTCCATGAGACATTTGTGGGCCTTCTCCACCAGGCTGTTCTGTCCATGGAATTCTCCAGGCAAGAATACTGGAGTGGGTTGCCATTCCTTTCCCCAAGGGATCTTCCCCACCCAGGGATCAAAACCAGGTCTCCTGCATTGCAGTCAGATTCTTTACCATCCGAGCCACCAGGAAAGTCCTTAGGACTTCTCCATGTCTCTTTCAGAGATCCCAACTCACTGCAAGTAGACTTAGAAATGCAGCCGAAATCAAGTTAGCTGATTCTCCCCCTAACTTCTTCCCACCAGGCTTTTCTTCCCAGTGAAACTGAGCAGGACACTGTGGCACTCCTGGGCACAAGGCCTTTCTATGTCTTCCATTTGTTGATTACAGGAAATAGGTCTCACTCAGCCTCCATGACCTTCCCTGATTTCTGATGGGCAGGTTCAAACAGTTGCTAATTAGGGAACAGCAGGAATGCAGGGGCTACCCCGGAGGCTCAGGGGTAAAGAATCCACCTGCCAATGCAGGAGACTCAGGAGACAGGGTTCCATCGCTGGGAAAGGAAGATCCCCTGGAGAAGGAAATGGCAACCCACTCCAATATTCATGCCTGGGAAATCCCATGGACAGAGGAGCCTAATGGGCTATAAAATCCATGGGGTCACGAAAGAGTCAGACATTACTTAACAACTCAAAAACAACAACAAGCGGTCACAGAGACAAGGAAGTCAAGAAACAATAGTGTAGCCTTGGGGCAGGGTCCTGGTTCCCCCTCAAAGGATACACACAACAATATCTTTGAGCTGTTTTGCAGATACTGAAACCCCTACCAGATGGGAGAAGTTAACTATATGCTGACCACAAGCACAGAGACCCTACATGGGTCAGAAGCAGATGGTTGATGATGCTGACTCCCAAGCAACCACCAACCAATCAGAAGAATGTTTATGAGCTAATCACATCCTCTTTTCTGTAAAACTCCTCACTGCCCACATCGAGTACAGACACAGTTTTGAGGGCATGAAGCTGCTGTGCCCTCATTTGCCTGGCAAAGCAATAAAGCTAATCTTTTCTACTTCACTCAAAACTCTGTCTCCAAGAACTAATTTGGTATCAGGGTACAGACCCAGCTTTGGCTTCACCAGAACTCCCAAAGCCCTAACTTTCAGTTCAGTTCAGTTGCTCAGTCCTGTCCAACTCTTTGGGATCCCATGGACTGAAGCATGCCAGGATTCCCTGTTCATCACCAACTCCCAGAGCTTGCTCAAACTCAAGTCCATCAAGTGAGTGATGCCATCCAACTACCTCATCCTCCGTCATCCCCTTCTCCACCTGCCTGAAATCTTTTCCAGCATCAGGGTCTTTTCAAATGAGTCAGTCCTTGGCATCAGATGGCCAAAATATTGGAGATTCAGCTTCAGCATCAGTCCTTCCAATGAATATTCAGGACTGATTTCCTTTAGGATGGACTGGTTGGATCTCCCTGCTGTCCAAGTGACTCTCAAGAATCTTCTCCAACACCTCAGTTCAAAAGCATCAATTCGTCAGCACTCAGTTTTCTTGACAATCCAATTCTCACATCCATACATTCATACATGACTGCTGGAAAAACCATAGCTTTGACTAGATGGACCTTTGTTGGCAAAGTAATGTCTCTGCTTTTTAATATGCTGTATAGTTTGGTCATAGCTTTTCTTCCAAGGAGCAAGCATCTTTTAATTTCATGGCTGCAGTTACCATCTGCAGTGATTTTGGAGCCCAAGAAAAGAAAGTCTATCACTGTTTCCATTGTTTCCCCATCTATTTGCCATGAAGTGATGGGACCAGATGCCATGATCTTAGTTTTCTGAATGTTGAGTTTTAAGCCAGCTTTTTCAACTCTCCTCTTTCACTTTCATCAAGAAGCTCTTTAGCTCCTCTTCCCTTTCTGCCATAAGGATGGTGTCATCTGCATATCTGAGGTTACTGATATTTCTCCTGGCAATCTTGATTCCAGCTTGCGCTTCATCCAGCCCAGCATTTCTCATTATGTACTCTGCATATAAGTTAAATAATCAGGGTGACAATATACAGCCTTTACGTGCTCCTTTCCCAATTTGGAAATTGGGTTTTTCCCAAACTTTAAGGAGAACCAAACCCATCTCTCCCCACCATGCATGAAAACCACTAGCTAGCTGGCTTCATCTTCTTTTCCACCAACATAAATCAAACACAGAATGGCAAGAACCTCAAGGGAGGGGATATATGTATGTGTATGTGTGTATATGTATGACTGATTGGTTTTGCTGTACATTAGAAACTAACATGGATTTCCCTGGTGGCTTAGTGGTAAAGAATCTACCTGCAATTCAGGAGACACGGGTTTGATCCCTGGGTTGTGCAGATTCCCTGGAGGAGGAAATGTCAACCCACTCCATTTTCTTGCCTGGAGAATCCCAAGGACAGAGGAGCCTGGCGGGCTACAGCCCATATGGTCACAAAGAGTCGGACACGACTGAAGCGACTAACAGTCTCTGTGTCCAAAAGATCAGATAGACGTGTTGCTTCTTTTCACCACCCAGAACTCCCGAAACTTGGAGTTTTCTTGATGAAACATAAATATGCATGCCCGTTTCATCCCCGCCACTCTTCCGCTCATAAAATACCCATTTAATGAAGAACACTTTTGATGACTAGAAATGCATTCAGCTGTGTCTGCCCTTTTTTAAAGACAGCCTTTAAAGTCATCTCTGGGTCTAATTATCTTTTATAGGGAGACTAATACTTCACCTCATATCTCTGTATCTTTCGGGTTTAGCAGCCATCTTCCCCACCTGTGATAATCTAGCTACATTACCAAACTCAGTAGGAGGATGGGGGCTTCACAGGACCCTGGGGAGCTCTCTGTGATGGAGACAGAGAAGGAAATGGCTGGGTCCTCACCAAGCTTTCTCGAAGCCTTCCTTGCCATTGGAGCCAGATCAGTCTAGCTCATTTGCATACTCTTTTCCCAATCCCTCCATTTTAAAGATGATTCTACATTAAACAGAAAACAATGGTTGCTTTTTTTTTTTCTGCTTTGTTTTGAAAGGCTGATGGGATAGAAGTTTAGGGCACAGACTCTGGAGTCTAAACGTCCTAGATTCAAATCCTGGCTGCAACCTTTTTTCAATGCCTGACTGCAAGTGCCACAATCTCTCTGTCTTCAGTTTTCTCATCTGTAATATGAAATTAGGGGCAGTAGCTCCCTAGGGGGTTGTTATGGAGGTGAAATGAGCTGATATTTGTGCTCAAAACAGGGCTAGAGTGTGGTGAGCAGTACATAAGTGTTTGTCAAATCAAGTTAACGGCTTCATCAAAAAATCTGTGCCCTAACTCCTACCTTCCAACCAGATTAACAGCTAACTATGTCTCAGAATGATGTACAGATGAGTGAGGGCAAAGGAACCCAAGAAAGGGAGCTGCCACAGATTTTCCAAAAGAGGTGCAAGCTTCTGCCCCATTGCAGCAAACAAACAGGATCTCAGGAAACCCTCAGGTTTTTCTTTTCCTTTCTTCCCCTCCATCCCCACCATACCATGCACCATGTCTAAGACACTTTAACTGTCAGTATTTTTGCTGTTCAGCTGCTAAATGGAGTCTGACTCTTTGCAGCCCCATGAACTAAAGCATATATGCCAGGGTGCCCTGTCCTTCACCATCTCCTGGAGTTTGTTCAAATTCATGTCCATTAAGTCAGTGATGCCATCCAACCATCTCATCCTCTGCTGCCCCCTTCTCCTCCCACCCTCAATCTTTCCCAGCATCAGGGGAAAGTTTTCTTTTCCAGTAAGTTGGCTCTTCACATCAGGTGACCAAAGTATTGGAGCTTCACCATCAATCCTTCCAACGTAAAGTCAGGGTTGATTCCTTTAGAATTGACTGGTTTGATCTCCCTGCTGTACAAAGGACTCTCAAGAGTCTTTTCCAGCACCACAGTTTGAAATCATCAGTTCTTCAACGTTCAGCCTTCTTTATGGTCCAACTCTCACATTTGTAGAAGAGAACGCATTGGTCATAGCAAACACCCTCTTCCAACAACACAAGATAAGACTCTACACATGGACATCACCAGATGGTCAACACCAAAATCAGACTGATTATATTCTTTGCAGCCAAAGATGGAGAAGCTCTATACAGTCAGCAAAAACAAGACTGGGAGCTGACTGTGGCTCAGATCATGAACTCCTTATTGCCAAATTCAGACTTAAACTGAAGAAAGTAGGGATAACCACTAGACCACTCAGGTATGATGTAAATCAAATCCCTTATGACTATACAGTGGAAGTGAGAAATAGATTTAAGGGGACTAGATCTGATAGACAGAGAGCCTGATGAACTATGGACGGAGGTTCGTGACATTGTACAGGAGACAGGGATCAAGACCATCCCCATGGAAAAGAAATGCAGATAGGCAAAATGGTTGTCTGAGGAGGCCTTACAAATAGCTGTGAAAAGAAGAGAAGTGAAAAGCAAAGGAGAAAAGGAAAGATATTCCCATCTGAATGCAGAGTTCCAAAGAATAGCCAGGAGAGATAAGAAAGCCTTCCTCAGTGATCAGTGCAAAGAAATAGAGGAAAACAACAGAATGGGAAAGACTAGAGACCTCTTCAAGAAAATTAGAGATACCAAGGGAACATTTCATGCAAAGATGGGTTCAATAAAGGACAGAAATGGTATGGACCTAACAGAAGCAGAAGATATTAAGAAGAGGTGGCAAGAATACACAGAAGAACTGTACAAAAAAGATCTTCACGACCCAGATAATCACAATGGTGTGATCACTCACCTAGAGCCAGACATCCTGGAATGTGAAGTCAAGTGGGCCTTAGAAAGCATCACTATGAACAAAGCTAGTGGATGTGATGAAATTCCAGTTGAGCTATTTCAAATCCTGAAAGATGATGCTGTGAAAGTGCTGCACTCAATATGCCAGCAAATTCAGAAAACTCAGCAGTGGCCACAGGACTGGAAAAGGTCCGTTTTTATTCCAATCCCTAAGAAAGGCAATCCCAAAGAATGCTCAAACTACCGCACAATTGCACTCATCTCACACACTAGCAAAGTAATGCTCAAAATTCTCCAAACCAGGCTTCAGCAATACGTGAAATGAGAACTTCCAAATGTTCAAGCTGGTTTTAGAAAAGGCAGAGGAACCAGAGATCAAATTGCCAATATCTGCTGGATCATCAAAAAAGCAAAAGAGTTCCAGAAAAACATCTATTTCTGCTTTATTGACTTCGCCAAAGCCTTCGACTGTGTGGATCACAATAAACTGGAAAATTCTGAAAGAGATGGGAATACCAGACCACCTGACCTGCCTCTTGAGAAACCTATATGCAGGTCAGGAAGCAACAGTTAGAACTGGACATGGAACAACAGACTGGTTCCAAACAGGAAAAGGAGTACGTCAAGGCTGTATATTGTCACCCTCCTTATTTAACTTATATGCAGAGTACATCATGAGAAACGCTGGGCTGGATGAAGCACAAGCTGGAATCAGGATTGCCGGGAGAAATATCAATAATCTCAGATATGCAGATGACACCACCCTTATGGCAGAAAGTGAAGAGGAACTAAAAAGCCTCTTAATGAAAGTTAAAGAGGAGGGTGAAAAAGCTGGTTTAAAGCTCAACATTCAGAAAACTAAGATCACATCATCTGGGAAATAGATGGGGAGACAGTGGAAACAGTATCAGACTTTATTTTTGGGGGCTCCAAAATCACTGCAGATGGTGACTGCAGCCATGAAATTAAAAGATGCTTACTCTTTGGAAGGAAAGTTATGACCAACCTGGATATAGCATATTAAAAAGCAGAGACATTACTTTGCCAACAAAGGTCCATCTGGTCAAGGCTATGGTTTTTCCAGTGGTCATGTATGCATGTGAGAGTTGGACTATGAAGAAAGCTGAGCACCAAAAAATTGATGCTTTTGAACTATGGTGTTGGAGAAGACTCTTGAGAGTCCCTTGGACTGCAAGGAGATCCAACCAGTCCATCCTAAAGGAGATCAGTCCTGGGTGTTCATTGGAAGGACTGATGCTGAAGCTGAAACTCCAATACTTTGGCCACCTCATGCGAAGAGCTGACTCACTGGAAAAGACCCTGATGTTGGGAGGGACTGGGGGCAGGAGGAGATGGGGACGACAGAGGATGAGATGGCTGGATGGCATCACCGACTCAATGGGCATGAATTTGAGTAAACTCCGGGAGTTGGTGATGGACAGGGAGGCCTGGTGTGCTGCGATTCATGGGGTAGCAAACAGTCAGACAGGACTGAGCAACTGAACTGAACTGAACTGGAAAAAACATAGCTTTGACTATACAGACCTTTGTTGGCAAAGTGATGTCTCTGCTTTTTAATATGTTGTCCAGGTTTGTCACAGCTTTTCTTCCAAGGAGCTAGTGTCTTTAAAGGGGAGTTTTTTTAAATGAAGTATCACTTTATGGTTTCTCCTGATAAAACAATCAGCAGGTCTCCCTCGCTGGGCTCCTCCCCACACAGCAGCCTGTGATGGACGGGCAGGCCCTCCGTGGTTCTCTGCAGCTCCTCCCCCCCTGCCTCACTCACTTGCCTCACTGGCCAGGCCCTGGTAGCCATTTGAGGTTATCGCCCCGAGTCCAGACCTTGGGTGTGATTTTACAAGAAGGAGGCACCCAAAGTTCAGAAACACGTGGATGGATGTGAACAAGTCACTTCCTGTTTCTGGCCTAGGCATCTTACCAAATGTCCCCGGGGGCGGGGCATAAATCACCTCCTGGTATGAACCACTGACTTGGAGGTAATCAGGGTCTACTACTGGAAAAAGAAGAGTATTGATATCCTTTGATATTTTGAACATTTTAAAAGGAACCAGTGCCTTCGAGGTCTGAAGTTCTTCTCATACTCTGCGTATGGGTCGCCAGGGAAAAGAAGAGGGAGGGGGCGACAGGTTTATAATGGACAGGTGCCACCTATTACCAGGACCGCTCCCTTTGAGACCTAAGGTACTGAATGCCAAGTCATGATGTCATCAGCCAGATTTGGTAGTAACCAAACATTTCAGTTCAGTTCAGTTCAGTTCAGTCACTCAGTCATGTCCGACTCTTTGCAACCCCATGGACTACAGCACACCAGGCCTCCCTGTCCATCACCAGCTCCCGAAGCTTGCTCAAACTAAAGTCCATTGAGTCAGTGATGCCATCCAACTATCTCATCCTCCATTGTCCTCTTCTCCTCCTGCTTTCAATCTTTCCCAGCATCAGGGTCTTTTCCAATGAGTCAGCTCTTCTCATCAGGTGGCCAAAGTATTGGAGCTTCAGCTTCAGCATCAGTCCTTCCAGTGAATATTCAGGACTGATTTCCTTTAGGATTGACTGGTTGGATCTCCCTGCTGTCCAAGTGACTCTCAAGAGTCTTCTCCAACACCACAGTTTGAAAGCATCAATTCTTTTGGCACTCAGCTTTCTTTATGGTCCACCTCTCACATCCATACATGACTACTGGAAAAAAACATAGCTTTGACTATATGGACCTCTGTCAGTAAAGTGATGTCTCTGTTTTTTAATACGCTGTCTAGGTTGGTCACAGCTTTTCTTCCAAGGTGAAAGCATCTTTTAATTTCTGCTCCAGGTCTGCTGCAGCTGATCTGTGCCTCCTCAGGAGACACTCAAACACTCAAAGGCGGGTCTGGCTCAGTCTCTGTGGGCTCTCTGGGTCCTGGTGCACACAAGGTTTTGTTTGAGCCCTCCAGGCGTCTCAGGCGGGTATGGGGTTTGATTCTAAATGCAATTTCACCCCTCCTACTGTCTTGTTGGGGCTTCTCCTTTGCTCCTGGACATGGGGTATCTTTTTTTTGCTGGGATCCAGCATTCTCCTGTCAATGGCTGTTCAGAAGCGTGTTGCATTTTTGGAGTTCTCACAGGAAAAGATGAGTACACATCCTTGTTTGTTTGTTAGAACCAAACATCTAAGGAAGGTAATACAGGAGGACAGTCTTGTCTATCAGACTGTGGCCTGCTGCTCCACAGCGACACCATGTGGCAGTGGGAAGTAACGAGCAGGAGCAGGCTGAAAGGCTCCAGGTTGTCCCTGCCTGAATGACTCTCCCTCAGACCTTGTAAGTCCCTCGATTTTCTTGCCCAGTTCATGGAGGGGTAAGGGTAGAGCTCCTAAAATAGATACTGAATTTCATGCTAATCTCTCACGGGTGCTAAATTCCTGCTAATACTCTTGCTTATTCTGATTTTAAGGTAAAAAATGAAATAATATACCCATATTTGCACTCTCTATTGGGGATAAAAATCACCCCAGTTAACAAAAGCTTTGGAGTGAATTGGCAGGTTGTAGAAGAGCCCTCTCTCCTGGCAGTCTAGAGCCCCAGCTCTGCCACTTATTAGCCACGGGGTCTTGAGAGAATTTGGGCTTTCCAGGTGGTGCAGTGGTAAAATGGCCAATGCAGGAGATGTAGGTTTGATCCCCGGGTCAGGAAGATCCCATGGAGTAGGAAATGGCAACTGACTTCAGTATTCTTGCCTGGGAAATTCCATGGACAGAGGAACCTGGTGGGCTGCAGTCCATGGGACCACAGAGTCGGACATGACTGAGCGAGTGCACACGCACAACACTTGGGAGAATTAGTTCACCTCCCAGTATCTCAGTGAACCCTGAACCCATGCCCTCTGCTCAAAACTGTAGCTCTGCAACTGACAAAGAATTAATCTCAAAAATATACAAGCAACTGCTGCAGCTCAATTCCACAAAAATAAATGACCAATCAAAAAATGGGCCAAAGAACTAAACAGACATCTCTCCAAAGAAGACATACAGGTGGCTAACAAACACATGAAAAGATGCTCAACATCACTCATTATCAGAGAAATGCAAATCAAAATCACAACGAGATACCATCTTACGCTGGTCAGAAAGGCTGCTATCAAAAAGTTTACAAACAATAAATGCTGGAGAGGGTATGGAGAAAAGAGAACCCTCTTACACTGTTGGTGGGAATGCAAACTAGTACAGCCACTATGGAGAACAGTGTGGAGATTCCTTAAAAAACTGGAAATAGAACTGCCATAGGACCCAGCAATCCCACTGCTGGGCATACACACCGAGGAAACCAGATCTGAAAGAGACACGTGTACCCCAATGTTCACCACATCACTGTTTACAACAGCCAGGAAATGGAAGCAACCTAGATGTCCATCGGCAGACGAATGGATAAGAAAACCATGGTGCATATATGCGATGGAATATTACTCAGCCATTAAAAAGAATTCATTTGAATCAGTTCTAATAAGGTGGATGAAACTGGAGCCTATTATACAGAGTGAAGTAAGAAAGAAATATATGGAATTTAGAAAGATGGTAATGATGACCCTATATGCAAGACAGCAAAAGAGACACAGATGTATAGAACAGTCTTTTGGACTCTGTGGGAGAAGGCAAGGGTGGGATGATTTGAGAGAATAGCATTGAAACATGTATATTATCACATGTGAAACAGATCGCCAGTCCAGGTCCGATGCATGAGACAGCGTCCTCAGGGCTGGTGCACTGAGATGACCCTGAGGGATGGGATGGGGAGGGAGGAGAGAGGGAGGTTCAGGATGGGGAACACATGTACACCCATGGCTGATTCATGTCAATGTATGGCAAAACCACTACAATATTGTAAAGTAATTAGCCTCCAATTAAACTAAATAAATTTTTTTTAAAAAGTGTAGCTCTGATCTAACTCTGTATCATCTGGGGCTTTGTGGCTTGGTCTTTCCTATTTCACTTAACCTGCCTATGATTTTCACACTAAGAATGATTACTTCTAACATACAGGTGGTAAATAGGCACATGAAAAGATACTCTACATTGCTAATTACTAGAGAAATGCACATTAAAACACAATAAGACACCACTTCACACCAGTCAAAGTAACCATCATGAAAAAGTCTGCAAATAAATGCTGAAGAGGGTGTGGAGAAAAGGGAACTCTCCTACACAGTTGGTGGAATGTAAATTGGTATACCCACTATGGAAAACTGAATGAAGATTGCTCAAAAACTAGAGTTGCCGTATGATTCAGCAATCCCACTCCTGGGCATATATCCAGACAAAACTATAATTTGAAAAGATACATGCATCCCAATATTCATAGCAGAACTACTTAAGAAAGCCAACACATGGAAACCTAAATGTCCATGGACAAATAAATGGACAAGGAAGATGTCCTACATATATACAATGGAATACTACTCAGTCATACAAAAGAATGAAATGCCATTAACAGCTACATGGATGGACCTAGAGATTATCACACTAGGTGAAGTAAATCAAAAAGAGAAAGACAAACAACATATGATACTGCTTATAGGTGGAATCTAAAATGTGACACCAGTAAACTTATCTATGAAACAGAAACAGACTCACAGACCTAGAGAACAGATTTGTGGTTGCTGGGTGGTGGGGGAAGGTTTGGATAGGGAGCTTGGGATTAGCACACACAAACTATATGTAGAATGGATAAACAACAAGGTCCTATTGTATGGCACAGGGAACCATATTCAATATTCTGTAGTAAATCATTATGAAAAAGAAAAAATTTAAAACTCAAAAATAAAATATTTTAAAATTATTACTTCCAAATACAGTTGGTCGTCCTTGTCCATGGATACAGAGCCTGGGGCTATAAAGGGTACACTGTACTTCACTTCAGGTGCTCAAGCACCTGTGGATTTTGATATCTGATGGGGATCCTGAAAACAATCCCCTCAGATACAGAAGGACAACTGTAACTAAAAGTCGGGAAAAAGAGATGAGGCCAGCTGCTCAAGTGTCAAAAGATGCCTTGATAGCACAAAAAGATGGACAATGAACCCCAAATGTTAAAGTTCATTTACAGTTCACTGCTGCAAGTTGTGATGGCTGAATCAGGATTGGAGTTTAAGTTTAAATTAATAAACAACACATTGGAGATAGTTTAACAGGGCACCTGAGCCTTCATTGTTTTGTAGGAATAGAAGCAGGACTTTTACAGGCTGAAAGAGAAACTGAAAGGTCATATAGAAAGCATGGAAAATCCATAGCTCTTGTCTCACTTCTCGCACTCTTGGAGCCACGACAGACATGACTAACCGATCGCAGTGTTCAGCCTCGTAATCCTTCTCAGCTCACAGCTTTGGCAGCCGTTAGTAACAGACTTGAATCGTAGTCTATTGGGTGTCCCTCATTCTAGGACCACTGTCTTGTTTCACAGGTCAGAACTTTGAGTCCCTTCAGATCAGACATATGGGCCAAGGTCACAGAACATAGCAAAATGAGAACTGGAACTCCAACCCTCTGATTTTCTATTACTCTTAATGTCATGCCACTCTAAACCTTAATAAAACATGATTTAAAGATTTCCTTTTTAAATCTAAAAATCAGACTTGCCTGGTGATCCAGTGGCTAAGACTCTGCACTCCCAATGCAGGGGGCCTGGGTTCGATTCCTTGTCTGGGTACTAGATCTCACATGCCGCAACTTAAGACCTGGTGCAACCAAATAAATAAATAATTTTTTTTAAAGAGACAGAATCTACAATTAAAAATCAAGTTTATCTTGTTGCTCTCAAACAAAATCAAAGAAAACTGTTACAAATGAACATGAGACTAGCAGACCACACTGAGACTCAGTTTCCCTTGCTCTTCATCTAAAAGGGTTTCTCAAATGCCTTTCTTGTTTAATTATAGCAGCTGTAGAGAAGAAACTTGAGTATTACAAGAAAAAAAATGACAAAAATTAGGTCCTAGATGGACATTTTCAGAACGAGAAAGTCCATGATGCGTAGTTATCAATTTAGAAAACAGTATGAAGTCCCACAAAAAGTTATCATCAAGCACTGCAAGCTCCTTTGCACAAGAGCTGCCTAACCCACCTTTCTACAGAAATTGTCCTGGCGCCCAACACAAGAGAACATGCTCAAAAATAAACTTCAGATGGAAATTAGTACCTGGGTCCATATTAATATGAGTTAATACTGAACTATAAAATAACATGAAAATTTGCCAGGGTGTTACTATCCATTATTGTTTATCTCATTGTCCCTAGAATCTACAAGTGGTGTCTGATCCTAAAAAAGTTCTTATCTCATGAAGGTGTTTATAATAGGAAAGTGAACAGTCAGGACTTCCCAGCAGTCCAGTGGTTAAGACTCTGTACTTTCAATGCAGGGGATGCAGGTTCAATCCCTGGTCAGGGAAGTAAGATCCCACATACCATGCAGCCTAGTCAAAAAAAGAGAAAAAACATAGCACTTAGTGGTGAGATATAGCATCACACTATACTTTCTAGATACAATTTTGACCCATAGAAAGAGTGAAGATGTATGATCCAGAAGTCACCCAGGCTTAGGACAAATGTTTCCTGAAGAAGGCTAAGAGGAACAGTGGACCTATGGCAGAAGAGAGACCTCCAAAGGGGGAAAAAAGTGAACAGTGGGAACCAGGAGACAAAGGAAGGAAGAGAAATATAATCAAAGCCAGAGGGTACTGTTTATAACCCTAGAGCTGAGAGAGGCCCTGGAAGAGACAATTAAAGAATTCTTAGGGTGGGGAAGGAGGAGTATAAATTAGGAGCTTGGAATTAACAGATACACACAACTATATGTAAGACAGATAAACAACAAGGACTTACTGTATAGCACAGGGTACTATATTCAGTATCTTGTAATAGCCTATAATATACCTTTTCTTTTTCAGATTATTTCCCATAAAGTTGCAGGTGTATAGCAAACTGAATTACTTCTCTATACACCTGAAAACCACACAGTGTTGTAAATCAACTATACTTCAGTTAAAACAAAAAAGAATTCTGATGACCTGTTACATAATGCAGAGCGTTTAGAAACTGCAAGTTGGGAGATCAGGTAAAGAATATGGCAAAACTCCCTATGAGAGTTGATTAAGTCTGAACTTATAATCCAGAGGCAGGGAGAAAAGCTGTCAGTGGGGATGCTCATATGAAAGTTATCACTGAGGCAGAATCAACAGGACATGCCAACAGGAGTGGAGAGAGAGAGAGCTGTTGAATAAGACTGCTGGAGGTGGCGGCTTCATTCACACGATTGTTCGGCCATCAGATCTGCAGCCAGCTGGGGTTTTGTTGGTGGGTGGCTGCCCCCATTACGTTAGTGCAGCCTGGAAACTCCGGGTGGTTGAGTGACAACCCTGGCGCCTTAGCAACTGTGCCTCCATTACTGCTGCACTGTTTTTGTTTTGGTTTGGTTTCTTTAACAGATTTACAGATTGCAGGGGAGGGTTAAAAAAGCCACTTCCAGTCTCCTGTGAGGGTTTCTTTGGATCTATTTCCCACAGATCAGCCTGCTGCAGGTAATCCACACTGCCCAGAAGGGCAGATTTCCAACTTTTGGAAGGTGCTCATACCTCAGAGCTCCACCCTCATCTGAGTTCCTCCTTCAATCTGAGGACATCAGCCATCAAGAACTGGAAAAATGGGGTGGGGGGGGTGCTGACCAGATGTCTTCAAAATGAGATCAATTAAATTAATTTGCGAAACTTACCTTTTTTCACATCCCTAATCAAATCTCATCACTCCTTTATCCAAGCTGGGGAATCAAGCTGCAAAATGTTGGTGCAGAAGTGAAAGTCCCAGGTAGGAAAAGATGAGGACATCAGGAAGGCGGGAAGACCTCTCTGAGCCTTAGATTTCATACCTGAAATTGGGTCTAATAATTAATCTATCTCCAGGGTTACTGAAAGAATAACATGGACTAGTGGGTCTACAGGACACTGAAAAGAGAGTTGCGCTGTTACCCAGTCACCAGCCCCCTGATGTTCCTCCAGCCCTCCAGCTTGTCAGCTCACTGTTCTTTACACTATTCTCAGAGAATGGCTCAAACTCTCATCTCACTTTTTGTGTCAAACTTGATGACCACCACCCCATCTCCCCTCCAGTGGTTCTGAGGATTTTCTGGACATGGGAATAAGTTCACTTGGTTGCACCTTGTCAAGTTTCTCTGCTTCTATTGTTGTTCAGTTGCTAAGTTGTGTCCAACTCTTTGTGACCCCATGGACTGCAGCACACCAGGCTTCCCTGTCCTTCACCAACTCTCAAGAGTTTGCTCAAACTCATGTCCATTGACCAACCATCTCATCCTCTGTTGTCTCCCTCTCCTCCTGCCTTCAATCTTTCCCAGCAACAGGGTCTTTTCCCCTGAGTGGGCTCTTTGCATCAGGTGGCCAAAGTATTAGAGTTTCAGTTTCAACATCAGTCCTTCCAATGAATATTCAGGGTTGATTTCCTTTAGGATTGACTAGCTTGATCTCCTTGCTATCCAGGGGACTCTCAAGAGTCTTCTCCAGCACCACAGTTCAAACACATCAATTTTTCAGTGCTCAGCCTTCTTTATGGTCCAATTCACATTCATACATGACTACTGGAAAAACCATAGCTTTGACTAGACAGATCTCTGTTGGCAAAGTGATGTCTCTGATTTTTAAAATGCTGTCTAGGTTTCTCTGATTCTGTAGAGTGGGAAGACTCTGAAAATTTCTTCCTGTGATATCCATGCTATTTCTACACATCTTCAGATTACACGGAACTCATCCTCAATGTTTTCATTATTTCCCCAAAGAACCCCAAACAGGAGAACAGGAAGTGTGTTGCACATTTTCACTGATGGTTTGGGGTGAGGGAGGGGAATTACAGCACAAAACTGGCCAAGTGACAAGTCAGACATCACTGTCCTGATGATAATGGGCCATTCTGCATCCCAGGAAATTTCTCTCCAGGCCACATCCCCTGGAAGCCCTGGCTCACCACAGTTCATCTAATCAGGCATCTCCTTCCTTAGACCTTCCCCACATCTCCCTTCTGTTCTGCTTCTGGACCCCATGCCCTTTCTCTATGGACTGCTGGAAATGCAAGATTCTGTTGCCTCAAACTTCCAATACACAGTACTGAGAAGTCCAGTCTCTCCTGTTTCACTATCATTCATCCAGGCTTTCCTGGGGTTGGGGGTAGTAGCCCATATTGAAATAAAAATGGCCACCAAGTCATTTTTCTAAACACCAGAACCTTCAAATTCCTGAGTTAATTATGGTATTTCTCTAGAAAGTTGAAAACCAATAGCTGAATAGCAATAATATTCCTTCCTGCTCTACTGCACTGACATCAACATTAATGAAATATTTTCCTTGATGTCGTCTCCTGCCAAAGGTCCTCACTCTACTTGCCTAGAACCACATTATAGCAAGATGGGAAAATTCACAAGGATAGAATTTCTAGGGTGTATCCCTTCTTTGTCACATGAGGCAGCTGGGGCTCAGAAAGGCAGCAGGACTTGCCCCAGGCTGCTCAGCAATCTAGCATTACAACTGGGACCAGAACCCAGACTTTTGACGTCTAGCTTAGTATCCCCTTCACCTCTCCAGGTGTTTCCACACTTAAACACTTGAACACACATCAGAATCACCTGGAACAGCTGTGTCCTGTTCTGACTCAATGAGTATATATCAATTAGAGTGTTCCATCTGCAAGTAATGGAAACTTCAACTCATAGGACAGGCTTCCCTGGTGGTCCAGAGGCTGTTTCCATGCTCCCAATGCAGAGGGCCCAGGTTCAATCCCTGGTCAAGGAACTAGATCCCACATGCCGCAACTAAGACCTGGCACAGCCAAATAATTAAATAATTTTTTTTTAAGAAAAGAAATGTCAGCTCAAACAGTAAAGAGTTTATTATCCCAGGTAACATGAAAGGTGGCAGAGAGATCAAGAGCTTCAAAGGCAGGTGGATCCAGCTGCTCAGCAAGGTCATGAAGAAGCCAGGTTCTTCGTGCTCTTCTCCCTGTCCTCTCCAGCACTGGCTTCATCCTCAGTTGGTCACAAATGGCCACAGTAGCAGTTGTAGGTAGATGCTCAGAATCAACAACATTCAGAGGAAGCAGACAGGTTCTCTCTCTCCCCAGATCTTTTTCTTATGAAAAAGGAAACTTTCTGAAGCTTTCAAAAGGCTTTCTTTTACTGAGTGAGAGCAGAGAACCAAATTGGGTCAAATGACTATTCTTGAAGCAATCACCGGCAGGAAAATAGCAATTCCTTGAGAGAAGCTCAATTATACCAAAGATTAGTTTCTCTAGAGTTTGATGGGAGCATGGGGGAGGGGTGCACAACTGAACCACAAGATTTTGATTCTTTAGGAAAGAGAAGCATGTAGGAACAGAGATGAGGTGGATGCTAGAATAATAGCTAAGACCTCCCCCAGGTCTTAGGATGTGCTAGGACCCAAGGATGTGCCTTCTAGAAGGTTCCAGATGGTTCTAACATACATGGTTCATAAACCACACTCCATAGCACACTGCACATATAATCAAGCAATCACATTTACATCTTCACTCAAAACTAGAAATTCCAGAAACCACCCAAGCTGAGAAGGGAGTTTTGAAGTCTCAGAATTTTTAGCATACATCAAATTAATTCTTAGGGGCATTTCAGTTTCTTACAATAACCTTTTCTCCCCAGTTTTCTTCTCATAATCCCAGCTCCACAATGACTACAAAGCTATTTCCTACTTATCAATGATAAACAGTCCCTATCACAAAACAATCCTGCCTGTTTACTTGCCCCAATTCTGCCTCCCTTCTTGTAAATTACTTCAGTTCTATCTTGGCCGCATGAAAATGAAGACCCTTAATGATAATGCGAGTGGTCCCTGAAGCAACCACTATATTGTTTTCTGAGTTACAGGAGAAATGCTTTTGGTTCCCCAAGGCCAAGAAAGAAGAAATGCCCTTCAGTAGAATATCAGGTTTCCATAAGCTAAGGGATCCCAAGTTTCTTCCCAGGCTGGGTCATAGTCCCTATCTTCATCACGTTTAGCACTATATTTTAAAACTTACCTGTTTATTTGTCTAGATTTGGGGCTCAGTGAGGGCAAGGTCCATATCTTTCTCCACACTCCCCCAACCCCAGCCTTAAAGCAGCTGTGTCTTCTTCCCAGGATGCTCTCTCCCTCCCCACGTTTCTATTACCTGGCCATTTCCAAGATACCTTATAGTGCTTACTTGGAGTTGGCTTCCTCCAAGAAGGCGTCTTGGATCTTCAAAGACTGATGAGCCTTTTGATGTGTCCAACATATTTCATACTTAACACTTACCTCACTCTACTGTAATTTCCTGGCTCCCCACACCTCTCCCAGGGGCATTTGGATTTAAACTCAATCCAATCCTCGATATACAGTGTTAATTTCTCTTGCTTCTCTCTGCCTCAGGTCCCCACCTGTGCCTAGGGCTTGAAATAGCTGAAATACAAGCCCCCTGAGGAAGCTATGGCAATATGTTGCAGAGATTCTAGGCACTGGGACTTTCAGCATGTACCCTCATGCTCCCTGGGCTTCCCTGGTGGCTCAGATGGTAAACAGTCCGCCTGCAACGTGGGAGGCCTGGGTTCGATCCCTGGGTAGGGAAGGTACCCTGGAGAAGTGAACGGCTACCCACTCCAATATTCTGGCCTGGAGAATTCCATGACCAGAGGAGCCTGGCAAGCTACAGTTCACAGGGTTGCCAAGAGTCAGACACAACTTTCACTTTTCACTTCTCTTGCTCCTTATAAATCAGGACAGCACTGATGTTGGGCCTGGCTCCTGAGTTTTACCTCCATGCTGAGAACTCTCCTAGGGCATTCAGAAATCTCCAGAAATGCAACATTCTTTTCTCATCTCAACCCCCGAAAAGGCTATTATGTATAGCACTTTTTAAAAAAAGAGAGATATTGTAAAGTTATTAGCCTCCAACTAATAAAAATAAATGGAAAAAAATAAATAAATAAATAATTTAAAAAGAGAGAGATGTTTAAAAGAGCAATAAATTATATGTGTGGATCAAGATATAACCACAGGGATTTTCATAGCCATATTCTCTACAATAAACATCAAAATCAGCCTAAATGTCCACCAATAGTGAACTAGTTAAATATTGTCCATTTCAACCACCCAGTGGAATTTTAAGAAGCTATTAAAATTGATGAGAATATTTCTAAATTTGTTGACCCAGAAAGAGGACCATGGCATAATGTTGAGTGAAAAAGCAGGTTACAGAATAAGAGAACAAGCGTGATGTGATCTCATTTGCATAGAAGTGTGTGTGGGTGTATGAGTGTGTGAGTGTGTGTGTGTGTGTGTGTGTGTGTAAGTGTGTGAGAAAGAGAAAAGGGGAGAGAATGTGTGTTTAGAAATATCCAGGAAGAATATTCATCAAAATATTAACAATGCTTATTATCTGGGTAGTAGATTTTGAAAGGTTTCTCTCTTTCCTCTTTCATATATATATATACGCTGTGTGAATTTTGTTTCTATAATGAGCATATATGATTTTTACAGTGGAGGAGGATTCATTCCTGATGCTTTCGACTTTCAAGGAAAGCCTTGAACAGGGGCAGGTGCCACAGTGAAAGGACCCCCCTCTTTGCCTTCCTGGGGGGAAAAGAGAATGGGAGGTCATGAGTCGACTATAAATGAACTTGGCTTCTTTTTTTAAACTTTTTGTGTCTGCAACCTAGAGTCACTCTCTCTGCTCAAAAGAATCTGAAACCCCCTCCCAGGCCCCAGTGGGAGTATGTGCCCCAATTTTCCACTCCTCGGATGCTTCTTTGCCCACAGAGAGCAGGGATTTTCAATCACATCTAGAAACTTCTGGGAAGATCTATGGTTAATTGAGCAATCGCCCCATGAATGCTCCACAAGAAGAAATGGTCCTCCTCCCTGAGATCTACACAGTGGTGGCTACACTCCTTTGAAAGGCTTCAGACAGCATCTCTAATTCTGCCTCCCATATGGAAATTTTGGTTTAGAACCATCAGTCTCCTCCAACCAGGGTCTTACAGACACAGCTCAGAGCCCACCCACCACCATCCCTCACCCTTTAAGCACTAGAGGAAGGTGGTGGACACAAGAGAAAGGACTGAAAATGTCCTTTAGAGGTATTCGGGGGCTGCAGTCATTGGCACTGAAAACATTCACTTGTACTTCATGGAGTTCTGCCCAGGGCTCCTGCAGGGTTTGCGCTGAAAATGCCGCTAATAAGCCTGGCCGGGGGAACAGGGAAGCCCTGTAAGGAATGATCAGTACACAGGGTCTGGAGAGGTGAACTCTGTTCTGGGGGAAAATGTCAAAGGCACAGAATGAAACCACTTAGAAGGAGGCAAGGTGCACCGCCCGAACCTGACTTTGGCAAAACCTTGGCTTTTTCAAGTTGAGAGTATGTGAACCGGGGTTAATTGCACGGGCCAAGGGTGCTGGCACCCCTTCATTCAGACCATCAGCAGCTCCTCTTGGCCTGGTTTTTGAAATAGATTCAAGTCTGTTTAGGCAAGGTTCAACAGAGAAGCAAAGCCAGCAGGATAGATAGTGGGTTGTTAAAACTGTTTCAACTTGTCTGTTCATAGGATGGCCTGGAGGGGGCGAGGTGGCATGGGAGGAACAGGAGAGGCTTATAGAACAAAGCTCATTATACCAGCCTGACTTCCGAAACCCTAGTTCTCAGTCCACAGATTCAACCAACGCAGGCAAAACCGAACTGCACTTGGGTGAATTCTCAGATTCAGAACCCGAGGATAGGGAGGACCATTTCATATAAGGGACTTCAGCATCCTTGGATTCTGGTATCCTTGGGGGATCCAAGAACAAACCTATGGGTACTGAGCGATGACTGTATGCACAGGTTTTGAGAGGGGGGTCACTGTATGTGACACAGGGTCATAGAGGGAAACTGAACTGATCAGGAAGCAGAAGATAAGAGAGAGGAGAATGTTTAGGCCACGGCCATTTCTAGGGTTTCCGGGGAGAAAGCAAGGCAAAATGGTGAAAACAGCTTAGGACTGGCTACCTTGAATCATTACTGCTGGCTCTGGAGTGGTCTTCAGTGGCCTGGTACTGGACCTGGGATGATGAAGGCAGAGGAGTACTGTCTCCTGAGGTGGGAGAGCCACAGACAGAGTGGCTCTGGACTGGTTCATTTGCATATCATAGGCATGCTTTCCACGGGGCCCTTTGCTATCCCTAAGAATTGGCTAGCCTGGGAGAGGCAATCTCTCCTTAGTCAGAAATAAAGGGTTTTTAAGATGTCAAAACATACAGAAAATTTTTAAATATATACAATGTAGATAGATACCTGTACCTAGACATATATATGTATATATGTATGTGTGTCACTAGGAGACTGTCACTAGTTCAGAGATTAAGAAACCCTGATCTGATATTCAGAATCATATCTGGAAGCTGACTGCTAAAGCAGGGCAAATGTCAAGAGGGCAAGCAAGTCAAGTGCCTGAGAGTCAGCAGTATATTAAATACTACGTCATCAGATGTGTGTTAAAAGGAAACATAAAACTTACTGGCAATCAGGGACTTGCCTCTTGGTCCAGTGGCTAAGACTCTGTGCTCCCAATCCAGGGGGACTGGGTTCAATCCCCAGTCAGGGAACTAGATTGCACACGCTGCAACTAAAACAACAATCTGGCAATTTTTATCAAGCTCTTTTCAGCCCTACCTTTGAACAGGTAACTTCACTTCTAGGAATGGATCCTAAAGAAAAAAATCAGGTAAGCAAAAACTCAAAAAAACTTAAATGCCCAACAGTTAGGCAGTATTCACCAACTAGAATATGAACTCATTTTTTAAAATTGCACCTATTTTTATTGCTTCTCCCTGTAACTGCCTCTGTTCCAGTAATAACCTCTGGATCCAGTAATAACAGCAGTCTACTTGATGTGTCAACACCGAGCCAATTCAGCCATAATCAAAACACCAATTAACCAGCCAGTTGCTTTCTGTATATGACACCAAACAACCCACTGGACTAACTTCTTGCCTGGAATGATGAACAAGACCAGATGTTTTGGCATTACATAAATTGAACCCATTTTAAATAATGTTTACAGTAAGCATTTAATGATATGGAGAGATAATTACGAATCAAGCTAACATAAAAAAAAGCAGGATTAAATTAAATATGCAACATGATTTCAACTATCTATTATAATGTCGTCTCTGAAAACACTGAAAAATTATCTATGGTCACCTTTATGCTTTGCCAAACTTCCTTGATATTTTTATAAAACCAAAATGGTCCCTATTGGCTAGTATATTTTCAATCACAATGAAGCAAATTCAAACTGCCTTAACAATGGGAATCAATTGACTAATGTAACTGAAAATCCAAGACATAGTGTGAGTTGCAGGCTAGGGATATTCCAGTCCCAACAATAAGATCAACAAAGATCTGGTTTCTACCTATTTCAGGGGCTCTGCTTTCCAAGCATTGGCTTTATCCCCTGGCTCCAAACAGCCTTCCCACCCTACTCTACACACACACACACACACACACACACACACAGGCTTGAATTATATGATGTGCCCACCACTCACCCAGTCACTGTGGCCAGTGGTATGTCAACTACAAATTGGCACTTGCCAAGGGTGCTCGCCATCTACTTCTACAAGGATTAAATCATGTGCTGCTGAAGCTGCTGACCTTCAACACCTCCAGAAGTAGTTCAGGTGGAGTGCAGAAATGAGGCACTCTGTGCTCTGGGAAAAACTGGCAGGACAGGTCTTCAGATAGTTAGATGTCCTGAGGAGTTGATTTTATGAGCCTAATTCTTGTGTCTCATCACATCTAGAAGAGCACTAAAATGCCTGGTGATGAATGTTTCTTGTGATAGCAGAAGCTTCATGGGACCAACAGAAATTTTCTACAAAAAAAATATGTTTGATTGCATGTACTCCTCCTTCACCCAAATCACATATATACTGTCCTTCCCCCTACTTCTGTGGAGCAGTTTCTCAAAGCTATCTGAGGTGATGTCTCCCAGGCTATAGTCCTCCTTTTGCCCCAAATAAAGCTTAACTTGCAGCTCTCACATTATGCATTTCATTAAGACAGGTATGTAACTTGCTAATTAGCTTACACTGAGTAGAGTTTGAAATGGAGACAACTGCATCTAAATCACATGGTTGAGAATGTAGAGGGTGAATTCCCCCAAGGAGAGTCAAAGTACTTGCTGTTGTGGGGACAAATGGATGCTGAAGAGGCAGCCATGCAGATGTCTTTGGAGCATCTGTTGACAGGGAAGAGCTGTCTGGCCATGGACGACATTTCCCAGCCAGCCTTGTGTCTGCGGTGGGCTCTATAACTAGTTCTCATTAAGAGAACGAAAACCAAAGTAGAAGTGAAGGACCCAAGGCCCTAAAGGAGGGAGGAACACAAGACAGGAAGAGGCTGCTCCTCAGTTCACCACATGAAAAGCTACCTGTCCTCCCATCAAGTGCAACTGAGCAGGACCCCACAGGCCTTCCTGGGACAGGCCTTCCCCCACATCCTCTGCTTTAGTTCCTCTCCAAAATACCTTTGTTGTTGTTCAGTTGCTCAGTCATGTCTGACTCTTTGCGACCCCATGGACTGCAGCACACCAGACTTCCCTGTCCCCCCTCACCATCTCCCGGAGCTTGCTCAACTCATGTCCATTGAGTCAGTGAGGCCATCCAACCATCTCATCCTCTGTCATCCCCTTCTCCTCCTGCCTTCAATCTTTCCCATCATCAGAGTCTTTTTCTAATGAGTCAGTTCTTCGCATTAGGTGGCCAAATTATTGGAGCTTCAGCTTCAGCATCAATTCTTCCAATGAATTTTCAAGATTGATTTCCCTATCAGTCCAAGGGACTCTGAAATACCTAGAGAATAGTATTTGATGTACATTTCCTGAGCTGTTTTCAGATGTAAAAACCTCCACCTCTTTGACAAATAAAAGATGTTAACTACTTCACAACCAAGAGCACACAGCCGCAGGCCTCCTGGAGCTTGATGACTGATAACTTTAACCCCGGTGACACTACCCTGCTATCTCACCATCAGCCAGAGAATTGTACACAATTCTGATCCTATATCCTGCAAATCCCCCTCCTTCATCTGGCTTTTAAAAGTGCTTTGCCACAACCCTTCAGGGTGCTTGGGCCTTGTGTGACCTTGCAACAAACTTTTCTCTGCTTCTAACTCTGACATTTGAGTTTTTTTGGTCTCACTGTGAATGGGGCAAAAGAATTTGCATTAACATAGAACACCCACACTCGACTGCCATGTAAGCTAGAAGTTTTTGATAAACCATCAATATTTGTAGGGTTTTTATTATAACAGCAAGCATCACCCTAATGAATACATGCCTTAGAGGTGTGTATTACTCTCCTGGGTTCCTGGA
Organism: Cervus canadensis; assembly: GCF_019320065.1. Lineage (NCBI taxonomy): Eukaryota > Metazoa > Chordata > Mammalia > Artiodactyla > Cervidae > Cervus > Cervus canadensis. Next base: position 1,718,556 of record NC_057417.1, on the reverse strand, counting down.
CCCAGTTCTGTGTGTGCACACACTAGCACGTGTGTGTAGGCTTCTCCACGGGAACAAGCAATTCTCAGACACCGCCAAGGTGTTCAAGAATTCAACTCAACTCAATTCTAACACTGTCTATTCCAGAGATAGAATCAGATTCCACCAGTAAAAGGCTCAGTCCCACAAGACCACCCTCTACCTCAGACACCAATCCCAAGCCCAACTACTTCTGCTTCCGACTGACTGGTCATACATCAGACATTCCCACGACTCCTGTCCTCATGTTCGAATAATTTGCTAGGGCGACTTACAGAACTCAGAGAAATATTTAACTTACTAGATTGTTAAGGAACCACGGATGGAAACCACTCACCCCAATCAGGCACGATAGTAACCCTTTGCACGAGTTGTCTCTCAACACGAGGTCCTGATAAAGAACACTGCGCAGACAAGCTGCCGCCAGACCGGAAGAACTCGGGAGGGGCCAAAGCGGAAGGAGATGTCAGCCTATAATATGTCCTCCCAGAAGCTCTTGCGCTGGAACTCATCTTGATTGAGATGCGTCGCAGCGAGGGAGGCCCTGAGTCGGACCAAACATGGGAACGAACAAGATGATTGGCCAGAGACAACCGGGAAACTAATCCTATTACCATAACCCTGAGGCTGCAAGCCACGCCTCCTGGGCTCACTGGCCTTACTGCTTTCCGTACCAGTACCCTTTTCAATAAAGTCTTTTGCTTTGTCCGTATGTATCTCTCCTTGGACAATTCATTTCCAAATGTTAGATGTGGTGATCCAAGGATGAAAGAGCAGATAAAACCAAGGAGGGTCCTGGAATGCAGGAATGAAAAAACAGACCCTTATCGTCCTTCCCTCCCCCATGTTGTAACTATTAACGGATTTCAGCAGTATAACCTGTCTCCCCTGCTACCCCATAGGGAGAAGGTATTCGCCTCACCCTTCCCCCTACCCAGTATATGTGCCTCATTCAATCAGCAAATGACCCGGAAGACCCCTATCCCACTCCCTGTGCCCTGGGTATAAAAGTGGAATAAAGGCCCTTGTTCAACATGGGTTCTCCCTTGAGCTGGCCCACTGTTCTAGCAGCGTCTCCCATTCTAATAAACTTTATTTCCCTCTCATTCTGTCTCATGTCTAGAAATTCTACTCCAACACGCACCCGGACCACGACCTTAGACAAGGAGCAACTCTTGGAAACTGAAAGGGGTCCCGATTCTCATTCTCCCACCCCTACCCCATAACTACCGATTTATTATGAAAGGATGTAACTGAGGAACCACCAGGCAGAAGAGAGTCCTAGGGTGAGGCCTGGGGAAGGGACACAGAGCTTCCATGCCCTCCCCAGGCATGCTATTCTCCCAGCCCCTCCAAGTGTCCACTAACCTGGAAGCTCTGCAACTCCTGTCCTTTTCAGAGTTTTTCAAAGGCTTCATCACTGGGCTTCCCTGATGGTTCAGAAGTAAAGAATCTGTCTGCCAAAGCAGGGGATGCGAGTTCCATCCCTGGTCCAGGGAGATCCCTTGGAGAAGGAAATGGCAACCCACTCCAGTGTTCTTGCCTGGAGAACCCCATGGAGCCTGGTGTGCCACAGTCCATGGGGTTGCAAAGAGTCAGATATGACATAGGGACTGAACAGCAGCAGCATAAGGCTTCACTACCTAGACACAACTGATTAAATCATTGGCCACTGGTGATTTAGCCTCCAGTTCCTCACACCACACCTCCCCTCCTCAGAGGTAGGGACTGAAAGTTCTAACCCTCTAGTGACAGGGCTGGCTCCCTCGACAACCAGCCCCCATCCTTAGGGGGGCTCCAAAAGTCACCTCATTAACGTAGCAAAAGACGCTGTAATCCCTCTTCACACTTGGGAAATTCCAAGGGTTTTGGAAGCTGAGCCAGGAACTCCGGAAGTTCCTGGAACACCAAATATATATGAGAAACATATATATATATATATATATATATATATAGGTCATCTGAAAGACCATACATGTATTTTTTTATTAATCACAATATTGCAATTACTTTTTACATATATAATAATAGTTTTTTAACATGGATCATGTTTTCGAGAAAAAAAAAAATCATGTACTTTTTCTCCTTAATTTGTGTGTGCATAATAGGAAACAATGAAACAAGTCATGATTTTTAATATGGAAGCTAGAATAAAGCCATGAAACTTTGAATAGAGCCTAGTATTAAACACAGGACATCTACACATTTAGAGGTTTCCCTAGTAGTTCAGTTCAGTTCAGTTGCTCAGTCATGTTCAACTCTTTGTGATCCCATGGACTGCAGCATGCTAGGTCTCCCTGTCCATCACAAACTCCCAGAGTTTACTCAAACTCATTTCCATTGAGTCAGTGATGCCATCCAACCATCTCATCCTCTGTTGTCCCCTTCTCCTCCCACCTTCAATCTTTCCCAGCATCAGGGTCTTTTCAAATGAGTCAGCTCTTCGCATCAGGTGGCCAAACTATTGCAGTTTCAGCTTCAACATCAGTCCTTCCAATGAATATTCTGCACTGATTTCCTTTAGGAAGCTTCCCTGGTAGGTCAGTAGTAAAGGATCTATCTGCCTGTAATGCAGGGGATGCAGGAGACATGGGTTCAATCCCTGGGTTGAGAAGATCCTCTGGAGGAAGGCATAGCAACCCACTCCAGTATCCTTGCTGGGAAAATTCAATGGACAGAGGATCCTGGTAGGCTACAGTCCATAGGGTCACAAAGAATCAGACACAACTGAAGCAATTGGGCACGCATGCACTAGCACATACACATTTCGGGGACGGAAGATTTCCATTAGCCTTGTCTGAAGACTGATTCTCAAATCACAGAAATCTGATGGACATCCAAGAGGTTAAAGGTGATCTGAATTATAAATAAAACATTTAACCTCCTGAGTGAGAGACTTACCTAAAAAAATTATGCCTCCATTTTTTTAAATGGCTATATTCCTGGGTCATTTATTTCTTCATTCTTTCTTTAAAAAAAATATTTCATTTATTTATTTGGCTGTGTCAGGTCTTAGCTATGACATGTGGGATCTAGTTCCCTGACCAGAGCCCCCTGCATTGGAGCATGAAGTCTTAGCCTCTGAACCACCACCAGGGAAGTCCCTCTTTTTTTTTTTTCCTGTATCAATAACTAGATAGTGAAAGCCCCTCTCCCCACCATGTGTTGGGTTGGGTTAGATACAAGGTATACAATAGAGAATGAGTTCCAGTTCTTTCTCTCAGATTTTACAGGTTTGGGATTTGGGTGGACTAAGCAACAGGCAATTACCAAAAAGAGAGAGAGAGAGACTGCTAAGACTGGATGACTTGAAAACACATAAGAAGAAAATTTGTAGCAGAAACTTAATCCTCAACAAATGGTCCACGTTATCCCCTACATTTCCCAACTCCCTCTGCAGTCAGGATGGGGCTGTGTGACTAGTTCTGACCAATAGAGTGAGAGGAATATGGATCACTTCTGGGTTGAGGCCATGAAGAGGTTGTATGCCTCAGGGAGCTTGGAGGCCATGTGGTCCAGAGGCCATGTGGTCCAGACACCCTGGCACAAAACAGAAGACTGACTAGGATCAGGCAGGCAGAAAGGCAGCTGCCAAGAGTGGTCCCAGCACAGGAAACAGTGTCTGGAGAGATTTGGAGATGGTTGCTTACAACCAAAATTTGGGTTCCAAAGATCCATTTTTTTAAATGCTTGTGATTCATTTACCTTGGAGTTTTAGAAAATTTCTTCATATCCATTTCTTCACATTTGATGACAAAAATTTCTAACTTTTCATGTGAAGCTTCTAGGTTTATTATTCCCCATCTTCTCCTTCAAGCAGCTAACGACCAATGAGTAAATCCACAAAGATCCAGCTGAGCTGCTGTTTCAACAAACATTTGATGGAAACGCTCTACAAAGAGACCTGGCCTGTGAGCTCTCCTGAAAGTCTGCAGTTTTGTGTATTAGCATTCCAAAACTCCCACTTTTGCAACATAAGCCTTTTCCTTAACTTTCCACTGTGCTGGAAATGGTCTGCTTTAAACTGCTTAGTGATACTGGCTGCTTCAGCCTATCCACTCCATCCCCCAGAGCCTGCTTCCTGTAATGCATTACAGCAAAGCCCTCTCTAACAAGGCACCAGAGTTCTTTCAGAGCACCTCCCGCAGGAGGCCCAGTGGCTTCCTGGTCCACAGATCAGCAGTTTAAGTAGCCAGTGGGTAGAGCCTTAGTCTGGGCTAGGGCCAATTGAATTTTGAATTTTATTATTATTTTTTTTTAACTCAGAGACCCTTTCTGAAAGGAGGATTCCAAACAGCGATAAATGAAACGAGAGGGAAGACCAGTTTACAGCAGGTACATGAGCAGAAATTCAAGTCCCAGTTCTCAAGAAAAATATTTTCAACTCCAATTGCCAGAGCAAGGGGATCCATCTCACCATTGACTACTCCAATAAAAAGGGGGAGCAGGGGCTCTGGGCTGCCATTTGGAGCCCAAATGATACACAGAATCAGACAGCAGAGAAGCTGGAACATTCTGCAGTTCTGAAAGTGGCTGTAGATACAAAGAAGGCTACTTAGTAGTGTGATATAAGGGAGAGGGCACAGGCATTAGAGTGAGGCAGATCTGAATTCAAATCCTGGTCCCCCTCTTCCCTCAGTTTCCTTTCCTGACAAATGGGTTGGCACTATCTATATTGCATTATTGTGGTGAGGATTAGGAGATAACAAGTTGGTGTGTTGATGCTGCTGCCAGGAAGCCTCTAGAAGCTGCACACTCATTAGCTCATTTGATCTGCACTATGAAGCTGGTACAATCAATACCCCCATTTTGCACAAGCAAAAATTTAACCTGGGTGTCAAGGGGCTTGTCCAGGACCACAGGTGGAATGCAGATGGGACTCAAATTCATGCAGCCTGGACCCCAAGTCCATGCGCTCAGCTGTCCAGTATGTAGTTAAGGGTTCAAATTAACAGGAGTTAGTTACAGTGTCATGTCCTTAGGTTAAAAGTGAATCATCTGTAAAGCCCCACAATAACAGCTTTACAGAGAGCTCATCGGGTCCCACGACAACCTGGTCACAGGATGATGCCTACTCTGTTTCACAGGTGAGGAAACAGAGGGGGTCAGACAGAGCACTGACCACGATGCTCACTGCCTCCCCAGGATAAGAACTGAAGGCTACACCCAAACCTCTCGGCAGAACACATTCGTTACCACTTTCTTCTTGTCCATCAGAAGCTTGGGTTTTGTCTCCCCTTGAGTGCTCTGGGGTCAGAGTCCTGCGGGCAGCCCACAGCTTCACAGCCATGCCATGGTGGGGCTGAGCCGGGAGCTTCCCTTCCCTGAGCCAACGTGTCAAGTGAGGACCCTCAAGCCCACCTCTTGGGACTATTGTAAGGGGTGTGCTTCGTTACATGCTCGGCACAAAGGAAACATGTCACAACAGTCAGCCAATACTGATAATTTCAGGCCAGACTATGGAGCAAGCAAATAAATCCCACTTCTTTCCAGTCCCATCTTGTTTTGGACGAAAAATGACCCCAGCCTGCTGAATCGTACCTTCCTTTCTAGACCTGACTGCAGTGTCTTTTGGTGTGATCTATTTCCAAACATAAACTTCATCCCCAAAGAATAAAGGTTTGCTAGCTTCAGGGAGGGCTTCCCAGGTGGCGCTAGTGGTAAAGAATCCGCCTGCCAATGTAGGAGACACAAGAGAAATGAGTTTGATCCCTGGGTCAGGAAGATCCCCTGGAGTAGGCACCCCACTCCAATATACTTGCCTGGAAAATTCCATGGGCAGAGGAGCCTGGTAGTCTACTGTCCATGGGGCTGCAAAGAGTCAGTCAGACACGACCGAGCACCTGAGCACACCCAGCTCCAGGAACTTAGAAATAAATGAGCTGGGGATTCTTGTGGCAGTTCTAAAAGTGTCTTCCAAGCAATGACAATAATGGGATAAAACATAGAGTCCCAAAGTGAGGCCTTGAAGAAGCCAGTGCTTATGGAATGGTTTGTTTGAATTTTTTAATAACATCCCAAAATTTCCATTAAGTGACAGGCCTGTGTATTAATCAGGACAGGCTAGGTGCAGCAACAAGCAATCCCCAAAATCTCATTGACTTAACAAAAGTTTATTTCTTGCCTATGCTGCATGTACAATACAAGTCAGTGATTATGGAGAGTGGGAGTAGACTGAGCATCATAGTGACCAAGGAACTCAGGCCAGAGGAGGCTTTATCTCAACGTGATTCCCATGATCATCGTGGCTGTGGGAGGGATGTACTGAGGACAGCACTGGCTTAGAGGACCACTACCCAGACCCATGGCTTTGGCTTGCATTTTATTGGTCAAAACAAGTCACAGTGAACATCAGGGAATCAGGGAAGTGAGATGCTATCATGAAAATATTTGGTGAGCAGCACCGATGATTGCTACCCTTCACTTTGACTTGCTGCTGTTGTTTAGTAACTTCAAATGTGGCTGACCCTTTTGTGACCCCATGGACTGTAACCTACCAGGATCCTCTGTCCGTGGGATTTTCCAGGCAAGAATACTGGAGTGGGTTGCCATTTCCTTCACCAGGGTATTTTCCTGACCCAGGGATCAAACCCACATCTCTTGTATATCCTGCATTGACAGGCAGATTCTTTACCACTGAACCACCTGGGAAACCCTCACTTTCACTTACTCATTATTTTATTTGACAAATATGTACAGAACACTTCCCATGTGCCAGGCACTGGAGAAACAACAGAGATACAACAGACAGACACGATTCCTGCCATCCCAAAGCCCTCATTGTAGCATATTGCTTATTGGGTTTCCCAGGTAAAAAGGGGAATCAAAGTGCTGAGGTAGCATGAGTGAGAAAGGAACTTCTGCTGTGTGTCACCTCTATTTGATTTTGGAATAACAATACTAGCTAACATTTGCTGAGCACTTACTGGGGATGAGGCACTGTGCTCTACACTTCACATATGCTATCTGACTTCATCCTCAAAATATTCCTATCAGGGAGATAACTGCCTCCATCTTACACTTGAGGCAATGGAGGCTCAGAGAGGTTAAGTGACTCATGATAGGTTGCACAGCTAGCAAGTGAGGAGCTGAGGTTTGCAGCAGACTGACAGGCCCAAAATAGGCAAGTTACTAGAGATGGAAAGTAGAATGGTGGTTGCTAAGGGGCTGAGGAGTGTCGGGGAGGGGAAGACACTGCTTAATAGGTACAGGGTTTTCTTTAATAGGTGATGGAATTGTTTTGGATCTAGAAAGGGATGGTGGTTGCACAACATTGTGAAATGTACTAAATTCCACTAAATTGTTTGTTTTAAAATAGCTAATCTTACGTTATGTGAATTTCACCTCAATCAATTTTTTAAGATATTAATTTTTATGCATGCCCTACAATCCAACAATTCCACTTCTGGATACATTCCTTTAAAACAAAACAAAAGTATAAGGGTACTCATTGAAACACGTTTATAATAGCAAAATCTATCAGAAAAGTACAAATGCTCAAGATGAAGGAGTTGGCCAAATAAAATATGATTAAGCCATACAACATTTAAAACTGCACACGGTTATTTGAAAATAATGAACTAGATCTCTGTTATCACATGAAATCTTAAAAATATATTGAGTGAGAAAAGTTGCAGAGCCACACACACCACACACACACACACACACACAGTGATTCCATTCATAAAATTATTTAAATCCATTCAAGTATATCTTAGGTGCAAGCGTGCATGCTAAGTAGCTTCAGTTATGTCTGACTCTTTGTGACCCTCTAGACTGCAGCCCGCCAGGCTCCTCTGTCCATGGGATTCTGCAGACAAGAATACTGGAGTGGGTCGCCGTGCCCTTCTCCAGGGGACCTTTCTGATCCAGGAATTGAATACAGGTCCCTTACATCTCCTGCACTGGCAGGCGGGTTCTTTACCACTAGCGCCATCTGGGATAACACATATCTTACGTTGTTGTTCAGCCTCCCAGTCGTGTCCGACTCATTGCGACCCCATGGACTGCAGCACACCAGGCCTCCCTGTCCCTCACCATCTCCCAAAGTTTGCCCAAGTTCATGTCCATTGCATCAGTAATGCCATGCAGGCATATCATCCTCAGTATTGCATAGGAACCTGGAATGTTAGTTCCATATCTTAGCTATTAACCACCAATTTATAAACTTTGGGTAAACCACCCAAGCTTTATCAACTTCTTGAAAGTGATTTCTTCCTATAAGTGAAGAGGAGAATGAGGAGGAAAGTGGGTGTCTTAGTTTAGGTTCTTCCAAAAACAGAGCCTAAAACAAGATATTGGGCACAAATAGTTTTGGGGGTGTCAATTGCAGGAAGCACCGTAAGGATGTGGGGAAGGCCAAAAAGCCGACATAGTATGTATCAACCAAGAGGGTACAACTGTAGGCAACTGGGGCTCAGTCTCCCTGGGGACCCTCTGAAGAGCCACAGAGAAAACATGCCTCAGACATGATTCGCCAAGGGTCAAGAAATCCAAGATATTTATTCTCCAACTTCCATCTCTCAGTGATAAGGCTTGGCCTCCAGGAATAACTCTGGTCCCTCTGGGATTGCCCTGTGGGCAGGCTGTGCAAGCTCCCTCCCACTGAGGGGAGCCCTCCTCCACAGAAGATGAAGGATGCAAGCTTTTGAGATGGCAGTCAGGATGCACCGGGACTGTCTACCCTAGCTGCAACGGGACTCAGAGACTGGCTTCAGGGATACGGCAGGCGGCATTAGTCATGTAGGCTACAAGGGAATAATTCTGTCAGCAATGTTTTAGATTTCAAATACCTAGTGGGTTGCCATACCTAATGGGTTGCCGTGATCGAACCAATGTCTCCTGCATTGCCGGCAGATTGTTTACTGTCTGAGCCACCAGGACAGCCCTAAGATAAATATGATAAAATATTCAGTACATTTCAGTCACTCAGTCGTGTCCAACTGTTTGCGACCCCATGGACTGCAGCACACCAGGCTTCCCTGTTCATCACCAACTCAAACTCAAGTCCATCGAGGTGGTGATGCCATCCAACCATCTCATCTTCTGTTGTGCCCTTCTCCTCCTGCTTTAAATCTTTCCCAGCATCAGGGTCTTTTCCAACCAGTCAATTCTTCGCATCAAGTGGTCAAAGTATTGTAGCTTCAGCTTCAGCAACAGTCCTTTCAATGAATATTCAAGATTGATTTCCTTTAGGATGGACTGGTTGGATCTCCGTGCAGTCCAAGGGACTCTCAAGAGTCTTCTCCAACACCACAGTTCAAAAGCATCAATTCTTCAGCTCTCAGCTTTCTTTATGGTCCAACTCTCACATCCGTATATGACTATTGGAAAAGCCATAGCTTTGATTATACAGACCTTTGTCAGTAATGTCTCTGCTTTTTAATACTCTGTGTAGGTTGGTCATAGCTTTTCTTCCAAGGAACAAGTGTCTTTTAATTTCATGGCTGCAGTCACCATCTGCAGTGATTATGGAGCCCCCAAAAGTAAAGTCTATTACTGTTTCCATTGTTTCCTCATCTATTTGCCATGAAGTGATGGGACTGGATGCCATAATCTTCTTTTTTTTTGAATGCTGAATTTTAAGCCAGCTTTTTCACTCTCCTCTTTCACTTTCATCAAGAGGCTCTTTAGTTCTTCTTCACTTTATGCCATGAGGGTGGTGTCATCTGCATATCTGAGCTTATTGATATTTCAACCTGCAATCTTGGGTCCAGCTTGCGCTTCATCCAGTCCGCATTTTGCATGATGTACTCTACATATAAGTTTAAAAAACAAGGTGAGAATATACAGCCTTTGCCAATCTGAAACCAGTCTGTTGTTCCATGTCTGGTTCTAACTGTTGCTTCTTGACCTGCATACAGGTTTCTCAGGAGGCAGGTCAGGTGGTCTGGTATTCCCATCTCTTGAAGAATTTGCCACAGTTTGTTGTGATCCACACAGTAAAAGGCTTTAGCATAGTCAATGAAGCAGAACTAGATGTTCTTCTGAAATTCTCTTGCTTTTTCTGTGATCCAACAGATGTTGACAATTTGATCTCTGGTTCCTCTGCCTTTTCTAAATCCAGCTTGAACATCTGGAAGTTCTTGGTTCAAGTATTGTTTAAGCCTTGCTTAGAGAATTTTGAGCATTACTTTGCTAGCATGTGAGATGAGTGAAATTGTGCAGTAGTTTGAGCATTCTTTGGCATTGCCTTTCTTTGGGATTGAAATGAAAACTGACCTTTTCCAGGTCTGTGGCTACTGCTGAGTTTTCCCAATTTGCTGGCATATTGAGTGCAGCACTTTAACATTTCAAAATCATCTTTTAGGATTTGAAATAGCTCAGCTGGAATTCTATTACCTCCACTAGCTTTGTTCATAGTGATGCCTTCTAAGGCCCAGTTGACTGCGCACTCCAGGATGTCTGACTCTAGGTGAGTGATCACACCATCATGTTAATCTGGGTCATGAAGATCTACTTTGATTAGTTATTCTGTGTATTCTTGCCATCTCTTCTTAATATCTTCTGCCTCTGTTAAGTCCATACTGTTTCTGTCCTTTATTGAACCCATCTTTGCATGAAATGTTCCCTTGGTATCTCTAATTTTCTTTAATAAGAGATCTCTAGTCTTTCCCATGGAGAAGGAAATGGCAACCCACTCCAGTACTATTGCCTGGAAAATCCCATGGATGGTGGAGCCTGGTAGGCTACAGTCCATGGGGTCACAAAGAGTTGGACACGACTGAGCGACTTCTATTGTTTTCCTTTATTTCTTTGCACTGATCACTTAGGAAGGCGTTCTTATTTCTCCTTGCTATTCTTTGGAACTCTGCATTCAGATGGATGTATTTTTCCTTTTCTTCTTTGCCTTTTGCTTCTCTTCTTTTCTCAGCTATCTGTAACAGCTCCTCAGAAAACCATTTTGCCTTTTTGTTTTTCTTCTTCTTGGGGATGGTTTTGATCACTGCCTCCTGTACAATGTTATGAACCTCCATCCATAGCTCTTCAGGTCCTCTGTCAGATCTAATCCCTCGAATCTATTTGTCACTTCCACTGTATAATCGTAAGGGATTTGATTTAGGTCATACCTACTCTAGTGGTTTTCCCTACTGATAAAATATTAATATTTGTTAATTCAATCTGATGGGCATTACATTTTCCGTGGTGCTGTGTGGTTTTTTTTCTGTATTTTTTCTTTAAATTTTGTTAATTGCATTCACAATGTTGTACAACTACCACCACTATTTCCCAATAGTGCATCACCCTAAGGAGGAACTGTACCCATTAAGCAATAACCCCCATTCCCATGTCACTCAGTCCTTGGTAGCCTCTAACCTACTTTCTATTTCTATGAATTTGCCCATTCCTTTTGTGTTAGCCTATTTCACTTCACACAGTGTTTTCATCCATGTTGTAGGATGCCATCAGAATGTCATTCCTTTTTATGTTCAAATAATATTCCTTTGTATGCATATACCACGTTTTGTTTATCCATCCTTCTGTTGATAGACACTTGGGTGGTTTCCACATTTTAGCTATTGTGACTAATGCTGTAATAAACATTGGTATACAATTATCTATTTGAGTTCCTGTTTTCAGTTCTTTGGAGTGTGTATACCAAAAATGGAATTATTGGGTTATGGTAACTGTATATTTAATTGTTTGACAAACCACCATTCTGTTTTCCATAGCAGCTGCACCATTTCACATCCCCGCCAGCAATGCATGCGTAAGGGTTCCAATTTCTCTACAGTCCTTGCCAACACTTGCTATTTTTCCTTTTTTAATTATAGCCATCCTAATAGCTATAAAGTTGCATTCCATTGTTGTTTTGATTGGCATTTCCCTAATGCTGACATTGAGCATCTTTTCATGTGCCATTTGTATATCTTCTTGAGAGAAGTGTGTATTCAAACTTTCTGTATTTTTAAAACTTTTCCAAATAAAAATTTAAAGTCTGGCAGCAGGCAATAGAGCCTATTACTTGAATAAATCTGCTACATACTTCAAGAACGTTACTTTCTTGATATTTCTGACAAATCAAAGTTTCACTCTACTTCATCTCTCAGCAAATTTCATCCTGAACTACATCATTCATTCCCCCAGTCAGCAAGTTCCCTGAGAGAGCTTTTGCAAGGCTTCTTTGCAACATCTGAAGTGACAGGCAAATCCAACTTTGGGCAAAGGTCCAAGAAGTCACACTCCAGGAGGCAGGAACCAGGTAAAATCAAGTTGTCATCAGTTGTCAGCTTGTCCTTCATTCTGGACTAAAGAGACATTGAGGAGTTGGGCTTTTTCCTTTGGCTTTAAATAGGAAAATAAATGATCTCTTCTCATGCCCTGATCACAGAACAAGAAATAAAGAGGTATAAGAAAAAAAGAAGGGAGAGTGCATTTCCTCCCAAAATACACAAAAGCATCAACTTTAGTTTACATCCAATTTCAAGTTCTACTAAGCTTACCAAAGTTAATAGTATTACTATTCATCTCTATCAGAGTTTGGACAAACCAAGTTTTCCCTCTGCTGGCATGTCTATTATCCCATGTTCTATGGGAAGAAGGAATTTCATTTAACACTCTCCAATATTTTCCTTCCCTAGTTGTAAGTTCTTTTTGTCCCCCCTTCCTACAACCCCTAGTAAACTCCTAAACACTTTCTACATTGTATTCCCTGGGGGTGATACGATGGATTTGGAGTACGGCCTGTAGAGTCAGATGGTCTAGGGTTCCAGTTCTGGCTTTGTCACAATATAATTTGCCATTGTCATTGTTATTGACCTCTCTGAACTTCAGTTTCTTTGTTATCTGTTTTTTAAAAGGGCAATAATATAACTAAAAACAGCCACAATACCAACTTTATCTGGCTTAAACAATTAAAATATTTTAATATATCTCATGTAATAGGAAGCCCAGGGACAGAATGGGTTCCAGAGCTGGTTGACACAGTCACTCAAATGATGTCACTAAGGACCGAGATTCTTTGCATCTCACTGCTCTGCCAGCCAAAGCATTAATAGCATCCTAAGGTCAGTTTCCTTCTAGATGTCATAAAGCTATCAACAACAGGCTTCTCTGTTCCTATCCCACAGAAGGGAGCAAGGTTTCTCCCCAGTTTGGCGACAGAGTTGGCAGGGATATTCTTCCCTTAGACTGACTGCACCCACACGGGTTACATCCTCACTCCTGGATTAACTGCAGTAACCAGAGGAGTGCTGAACACTCATTGAAGCCTGGTTATGACTCCAACACTAGCAATAGGGCTCGATATGTCACAGACGTCTTAGACTAAATAGGACCCGCTGATGGAGCTGGGAAGGAAGGGATCAGCTGTGTAGGGGTGGGGAATAACTGACCAAAAGCAGAATTTTACTGGGAATGAGAACGGAAACAATGAATGCTGAGAAGACCACAATGGTAACCGTTTTATTAATATCCGGCTTCTTTTTTTCTAGAGATGATTCTTTATTTTTTATTGAAATGATTCAGCAATACACACACACACATACATATATACACATTCTTTTTCATAATTCTTTTCATTATGGTTTATCACAAGATACTGAATATAGTTACCTGTGCTATACAATAGGGCCTTGCTGTTTATCCATCCTATATGTAAGTTTCATTTGCAAATTCTAAACTCCCAATACTTCCTTGCCCCACCTACCATCAGACATCTTTTAAGAGCATATAAATGTATGTATAGCATATTATATGTTACATATTTACATATAAATTATATAAACTTATAAAAGTTATATATGCATATGCTCTTAAAAGAAGTTTGATACATATTAAAATATACATGTGCTATGAAACTATAATATAAACCTGGTATATAGCAGAGGATTAATAGATGGTAGTTTTTTCAATCATTTAATAACTATAAGCTTATCTTAAATTCCTTATAAGGCTCTAAACTTCTTATATCTTGTAATAACCTATAATGGAAAATAATCTGGAAAAAATAGTATATATATATGCGTAACTTGACCCACTTTGTTGCACCCTTGAAATTAACACAACATTGTAAATTAACTAGACTTCAACTTTTAAATTAATTAATTAATTTTTAAACAAACTCTAAGCTTCTTCAGGACAGAAACTGTTAAACATGATCTTCAATTTTCCTAACAATAGATCAACATTCTGTCTCCTCATCTGGTACTGAAATCATGTAATACCATTTCAGCTACCAGTAGAGAGGTTTGATTTTTCACCCATCCACCCATCTACCCACTCCCTCCATCCATTCAATCAAATATTCATGAAGCTCTTACTACAAACTAGGCTTCCAGGCCCCTAAGAAAACAACGAGCAGGGAGTGAGATACTTTGGGCTTCCCGGGCACACAAGAAGCTCATCTCTCTGAGGCAGTGACAGACAAAAAGGAGAATAGCTCAAGACGAAGACTAGTTCCTCTGATATCTCCTTGTCTTCTCAATAACTCAGATAAGACTCAAAAATCCCTTGGATTTGGGGGAGGGATTGACTTGGGCACAGACAGGATGAGACTCTCATTCATTCAATTGCTGAAACGTTGAGGTACCTCGAGGGTAATTAGGTAGTCAATTAAGCAAAGCATCAGATAATAATCAATCAGAAGAAGAAAGAGTCAATCAAGGGATTGGAAACATGAGAGAAGGCAAACCACGGCCTGAGCAACCAGCTCTCTGCTCCTGGAATCCCTCATCCTTGCCTTAGTGCAAAGGGCACAATTACCTCCCACCTCTGAGGCCAGAGAACAGGGTATGTACGAGCCACAGCCCCAAAGAGATCCTCACTGCGGTGTGTTAATACAAAATGCATAAGGACATGGAAATGTTAGCTGAACAAAGCCAGGGTAGCCAAGCTTCTCTGTTCGTCCCCTACGCTGCTTCTTTCTTCCATATCCTCTTGGTCCTGAACATCAGTCCTCTGTTCCAGATTCGGGCAGCAGCCCTGACAAACTCAATAATATTTACATATTTGGAATGAAATTATCGCACCTTGTTAGCATAGAAATGTAAAGCAAATATGGATGAGAGCAGTGTCTTTCTGCTTATGTGGTAGCTCAAGGAGCCCTCTCTCCAGCAGACCTAGTTTACAACGCAGGCATCAGAGCGCCATCTTACGGTGAGGAATAAGAAGGACAGTGCTTTGTATCCTGGAGTGTTTCAAAGTCACTGCTGGCGCTCATTTTCCTGCCATCCAGGAGGGAGGAAGGGAAGATAGCACTTCAGTCTGTTATTTTCTCTCCAAAGTTGAGCTATGTCTCAGAAAATCCCACCACACCTTCCTGACCTGGAGTCTTAGCGGCTCACCTTTCTTGTTTTCAGGAAAGATTGGATATCTTAGAAAATCCTCCTTTTTGTGCAGTTAGCAAAGCTGTGTTTGGGAAGAGGAGACAGCAATTTGCCCAAGAAGTGAAGGGATTTTCTTTTTCCAAACAGCTTTATTGGTCAAGCTTAACCAACGCTTGAACCTCTCCCCACTCCCACTCCCACTGCCATAAATGCTGCTTCCCCTGTAATGGAGGGAACACAGTGACTACAGAGCCAAGTCCGGTGTGCAGAATTGCAGGGAATTTTCCTGGCTTGCCTGGGCCTGCCACATCATGGCATTATGTATTTCCAGGTTGCGGGAGCAAGCATCTGCAAAATCTTGCAGGCCCAACACCCTCACTTCTGGGGATCTTCCCAACCAGGGATCAAACCCAGGTCTCCAGCATTGCAGGCGGATTCTTTACCAGCAGAGCCACCAGAGAAGCCCACATCGTTGTAACATGGCCCCCAATTCGCCCCAGATTCAAGAATCTGCCTCCAATGCGGGAGACCTGGGTTCGACTCCTGGGTTGGGAAGACCCCCTGGAGAAGGAAATGGCAACCCATTCCAGTATTCTTGTCTAGAGAATCCCATGGACAGAGGAGCCTGGCAGGCTACAGTCCATGGGGTTGCATGAGTTGGACATGACTTAGTGACTAAACCACCACCACAAGCATCTTAACCATCACTGTCTTAACCAATATAAGCAGTAGAGGCTATCATCAAGAAAACACCTGTCTCATTGGATTGTTAAGGATTAAGGAAGTTGATACAGTGCTTGGAACTTTGCCTGGCGTGTAGTAAGTACTACATGTGTTGGCTAGTATCACTTTCACAGTAAGTAAGTATTAGTTGATAAGTCATGTCCGATTCCTTGGAACCCCAGGGACTGTAGCCTGACAAGCTTCTCTGTCCATGGGATTTCCCAGGCAGGAATACCTGGAGTGGGTTGCCACTTCCTTCTCCAGGGGATCTTCCCAACCCAGAGATGGAACCTGGTCTCCTGCATTGCAGGCAGAGTCTTTACAGTCCGAGCCACCAGGGGAGCCCGTCACTTTCACAATACTATTACACAAATTTTGGTGCTTGTCTCCAGAGATCCCGAACCCTATGGTACCTGGATATACAGCCACCCCTTGGTCTCTGCAGGGGATTGATTCCAGGACTCCCCTACGACACCAGAATCTACAGATGCTCAAGTCTCTTACAGAAAATGATGTAGTATTTGCTTATAACCTTAAGCATATTCTCTCGTGTACTTTATTTTTTTAAATATTTATTTATCTTTGGCTGCTGTGGGTCTTGGTTGCTGCTCACAGGCTTTTCATTGCATGGCTTCTCTTGTTGCAGAGCACAGGCTCTAGGCTCGTGGACTGTAGAGTGTGGGCTCCCTAGTCATGGCCCACAGGCTTAGTTGCCTGCGGCCTTGCGATCTTCGTTTTCGGACCAGGGGTTGAACCCACATCCCTTGCAATGGCAGGTGGATTCTTTACCACTGGACCACCAGGGAAGTCCCTCCCATTACACTTTAAATCATATCTAGTTTTCTCATGTAGGTATACCTTGCTTTATTGCATCTCACCTTATTGTTCTTCACAGATCTTGTCTTTTATACAGACTGAAGGTCTATGGCAACCCTGCATCCAGCAAGTCTATCGGCGCCGCTTTTCCAAAAGCGTTTGTTTACTCTGTATTTCTGTGTCACATGTTGGTAATTCTTGCAATATTTCAAACACTTTTGATGTTGTTATGTTTGTTATGGCGATCTGTGATCAGTAATCTTTGATGCTACTATTTTCAAAATGATTGTCACTCACTGAAGGGCTCAGATGGTAGAATTTTTAGCAATAAAGTATTTTTTAATAAAGATATATACAGTTTTAAGACATAATACTATTGAATACCTAAGAGCCTAAAGTATAATGTAAACATAGCTTTTACATGTACTGGGAAATCGAAAAAAATATATATCATGTGACTTGCTCTATTTTGATATTTGCTTTATTGCAGTGGTCTGGAACCAAATCCACAATCTCTCTGAGGTCTGTCTATAACACCTAATATAACATAAATACTATGCAAATAGTTGTAAATACAATGTAAATGCTATGTAAATAGTTGCCAGCATGGCAAATTCATTTTGCTTTTTGGAACTTTCTGGAATTTTTTTTCCCAAATATTTTTTACTTGTGAATGACTGACTGTGGGTGAAGAACCTCCAGATACAGATAGCCTGCTGTGTGTATGTTAGCACTCAGTTGTGTCTGACTCTGAGACCCCATGGACTGTAGTCTACCAGGCTCCTCTGTCCATGGGATTTTTCAGGCAAGTATACTGGAGTGAGTTGCTGTTTCCTCTTCCAAGGGATCTTCCCAACCCAGGGATTGAATCTGAATCTCCTGGGTCTCCTGGTGTTTGGAGGTAAACTACATGGATGCCTGTAACTTACTTTGAAAAGCACCACAAAAATGAGGTAGGTGGATGAATGAACATAGACCGAGACGGACGGATGGATGGACGGATGGAGAGTTCAGTGCAGGGATAAAAGGAGGGAGATGAGTAGGTGGAACAAGGGAAGACAGAAGAGGAAAGAAAAGATAAATGATAAAGCAAGTTAAGTAAAATGTTAACTACAAATATACATGGTTGGTTGGTCCATATATGTCCACTATATGATTTTTCCATTTTTCTGTATGTTTAAAATATTTTTGCAACAGATGTCGAAAAACCATATGCAAAATATAATAACTGTATAATACATGTAGACAGATATATCAAAATAAAATATTTGATATCAGATAATATCAAAATTATTTTGGGGGGCTCAAAAATCACTGCAGATGGTGATTTCAGCCATGAAATTAAAAGACGCTTACTCCTTGGAAGGAAAGTTATGACCAACCTAGATGGCACATTAAAAAGCAGAGACATTACTTTGCCAACAAAAGTCCGTCTAGTCAAAGCTATGGTTTTTCCAGTGGTCATGTATGCATGTGAGAGCTGGACTGTGAAGAAAGCTAAGCGCCAAAGAATTGATACTTTTGAACTATGGTGTTGGAGAAGACTCTTGAGAGTCCCTTGGACTGCAACGAGATCCAACCAGTCCATCCTAAAGGAGATCAGTCCTGGGTGTTCATTGGAAGGACTGATACTAAAGCTGAAACTCCAATACTTTGGCCACCTCATGCGAAGAGTTGACTCATTGGAAAAGGCCCTGATGCTGGGAGGGATTGGGGGCAGGAGGAGAAGGGGACGACAGAGGATGAGATGGCTGGATGGCATCACTGACTCAATGGACATGTGTTTGAGTAAACTCCGAGAGTTTGTGACGGACAGGGAGGCCTGGCGTGCTGCGATTCAGGGGGTCGCAAAGAGTCGGACATGACTGAGCGACTGAACTGAACTGAATTGACTGAATGTCAAAATAAAATAAACTCAAATAACAAAAGTAGTTATTTCTGGCAGTAGAATTATTGGTAATGTGGACTGTCTTTTTAACATGCTTTTCTTTTTTATTTCCCAATTTTTGACCAACAAGCCTGTATCACTTTGATAAACAGGGTAGGGGGGAAGGTATTAGAGGGAAAAAGGTCATCAGAGAAGAATTTCAATGCCCCTTATTTTCTCGTTTGGGATTTAAAAGCTGGGAACATCTCTGAAAATAATACATTGTAAAGAACAGAAGGTCTCACTGAGGCCTCCTCCTGGGCTATGACCCTTGAGAGCAGTTGGAGGGAAAGAAAACTGGAACATTTTTCTGGAGCAGAGCCACGGGACCTGTCTGCAGCTTGGGCTCAGGCAACGTGCTAATATGTTTTAGACAAGTGGAATAATTTTCCCACAGGAGACGCCCTGGGAAAGTGTCTGAAAGTCACATGGGGTGGCAGTCATGAGGGTTCCTTGATTCTGTTTTGACCATAAACTGTAAGTCGAAGGCTATGAGTTCAAATATAAATTCCGTTATCTCCCTCTGTTCCTTCCAGACACAAAGCAGCATTTCTGGGAGCATCCTTTCATCCTGGACCAGGAAAAGAGACAGATGATCCTGTGTGGGAGAGGCCCTGTCCTCAGGATCCCAGGACCCCAGTCTATCTCTGTCCTAAGAGCAGAATCCTCTAACCAAACATGTCAGTTTTGAGCTACCACCCAGTTTCTGAACATACATCATTTTATAAGGCAAAAGTGTATGCAAGTCATTTTTTAAGTTCAAAACTATGCTTAGAATTCTCATAGTTACTGATAACAAAAGCCTAAAGGAAGTCAAGAATTTCCGTCTGCATTGCTTAAAGTGTTCAGTGATTATGACATTGTTGATATTGTGTTGGTTTTCCTATCAAAAGGTTCTAGTTATAAATGGACTCTGTGATTTACATCACTTATTTACATGGGGCACATTTCACATCATGTTTTCACATTCCATATTACTTTATTGGGAAGTGAAGTATTAACAATGGCATCTTGGGCTGGCAGGGAGAAAACATGATATTCTATAGCTCTTGGTGCTATCAACTACAAATTGGCACTTACCAGTTTCACTGCCAACCACTGAACAACAGTGGCATTTGCCATCTGCCTCTGCGGAGACTGAACAGTGTGCTGTTGTAGCTGTTGACCTTCAACACCCCTGAGGGAATTCGGGGTGAAGTGAGGCACTCTGTGCTCCAGGGAATCTGGTGGGACAGGTCTTTAGATAGTTGGATGTTTTTAGGAACAGATTTTATGATCTCAATCCTTGCATCTCCTCATATCTAGAAAAGCACTAAATCCCTTCATGGTGACATCAGAGCTTCATGACTAGCAGAAAATCTTTTGTAAAATGAGCGCTTAATGGTATTGAACTCCCACTTCACCAAAACCTTATATATTAACCTTCCTCCCACTGCCTCTTTGGAGCAGTCTCTCAGAGATATCTGGGCTGCTGCCTTCTGGGCTGCAGTACTCATTTTGCCCAGTTTTACTCATGAGTTTTACTAATTTTTTCTCAGTTTTAGAAATAAAACTTAGCTCAGAACTCTAATGTTGTGCATCCTTTTTGTCGACAGTGCTAAGACTGGTAGCAAATACCACCGTTATTTCACTTTCAGCCCACACTTAGTGGACCCCTACCATATGCTGAGCATTGCCTAGTCACTAGAGCAGTGGGGTAAAATACAGACCACAAACTTGGCCCTGTTGGGTTTTATATCCTACAACAGAGAGAAAGACAAATATAAAATGAATCAGCAAATGTATGAGGGATAGAAGGTGTAATAGGTCAAATGGTGCTCCCCTAAAAGATGTCCACCTGATGCTGAATCTGACCTCTGTACCTCGACACCGAATTAAATATCAAAGATGGAGTTCTGGGTGAGGTAGAAAAGAATAATTTTATTACTTTGCCAGGCAAAGGGGGACACAGTGGGATAATACCCTCAAAACTGTGTGTCCTGACCTGGAGCAAGTAATGAAGAGTTTTATAGTGATAGTTCAAAGAGGACGTGATTAGCTTAAGAACATTCTTCTGATTGGCTCACAGTGAGAATACTGGGCATCAGTGTCATCAACCTTCTAGTTCCAACCAGTCTGGGGTCTACGTGCTTGTGGGCAGCACACAGTTAACTTCTCCCACCTGACGGGGGGTTTTCAGTATCTGAAAAACAGCTCAGATATTGTTATGTGTATCCCTTGAGGGGGAACCAGGACCTCGCCCCAAGGCTTGTGCATGTCCCAGCATCCCCTCTCTTTCCTAATTAGCATCTGTTTGAATCTGCCCTTTGGAACTCAGGGAAAGTCATGGGAAGCTGAATGAAGCCTGTTTCCTACAATTCAGAAGTGGAGGACACAGAAAGGCTTTTGTGCCCAGGAGCCCCAAAAGGTCCTGCTCGGTTCTACACCTGGGACCTGGGAATATGATGTGATTTGGAAAAAGAGTCTTTGCAAATGTAATGGAATAAAGGAGCTGGAGAAAAGATTATCCTGGATTAAAGTGGTGGCTGGAAAACCAATGATGTGCCCTGATAAGAGAAGCAAAGGCAAGAACACGGAGAGGAGATGGCATTATGAAAATGGAGGCAAAGACTAGAGTGATGCATCTACAAGCCAAGGAAAGTCACCACCAGTATCTAGGAGAGGAGCATGGAATCTATTTTCCCATAGAGCCTCCACAAGGAACCAACTCTGCCAGCATCTTGATTTCAGACTTCTGACCTCCAGAACCAGGAGACAATGCAATTCTGTTGTTTTAAGCTGCCAAGCTTGTGGTCATTTGTTACAGCAGCCACAGAAACTAATACAAAAGAGACTTAAAACTATAGAGAAAAATAATAAACATTAAAAAGGGAATGCTCGGGAGTGGTGATTTTTAAAAGAAGGAGTTGGGAAGGAGTGTTTGAAATGGTGACATTTGAGCAAAACTTGAAGGAGGTGAGGGATGAGCAATGTGGATGGTGAGCTGGGAGAGGAGACGGGGAGGCCCACGTGGCTGCAGAAGGAAGAAGGAAGAGAGTCCTAGAGAAGGGGTGTGGCAGGACCATGTGAGCCTTTGTGAGGCTTTTCACTTTTATTCCGAATAAGATGAGCCATTGAAGGATTCTGAGCAGAGGTGGGGATGTGATCTGACTTTCCCTTTAAAAATGACCCTGACTGAGAGTTAAGAACAGACTGTAGGAAACAAGGGTGGAGGTGGGGAGACCAGGAGAGGAGATGGTCATGGATGCCAGGTGAGAGGGGACCAGGTCTCAGATCAGGATGGAGAGCGGTGAGAAGCACTCAGATTCTGAAGGTACTTTGACGGGAGAGGAAATAGGATTTACCAACAGATATTTCTGTCTTTTTTCAGCATTTTAAGGAAAGATAAACAAACTCCAACTTGTTGAATTCTTTTTGCAACCACTCTTCAGAACGGGGATGGGGGAGTATAATAACAGATGCCCATCCCACTCTCCCCTCCTGACCAAACATACACACTTGCTCCAGGCTTCAGTTTCACGTGCCTCTCTGGCCCTTAATTCTTCCCCCAAACTGAGAATAACACATACATATACACTTTATGCATATAAATATCCTAAATATATATACTTCATATATATATTTACTAGATATATATAATTCATATATAAATATATATGCATATAAAACTCCTAAACATATATTTTAGGAATAGACACACACACACACACACACATATATATACACATACACACACACACATATATATATACATGTAGACACAGGAGATGCAGGTTTGATCCCTGGGTCAGGAAGATCCCCTGGAGGACAGCATGGCAACCCACTCCAGTATTCTTACCTGGAGAATCCCATTGACAGAGGAGCCTGGCGGGATGCAGTCCATAGGGTCTCAAACAGTCAGAAACGAATGAAGTGACTGAGTGTGCATGCATGCACACATACATATAATTATGTATAATTTAGAAATGATTATACAATTAACATGGAAAGATCTCCAAGATGTATTATTAAGTTTGACAAAATGCAAATATATATTGTATACTATCACTTGTATGGGAGAGAAATTACACTATAAATTTATATTATGTTTGTACATTCAAAAATTATCCCTGGAAGAATAAACAAGAAACACCAGGGAGGAGGCCAGGATGGATGAGAGATGGGGAGGAAAGGAGACTTACTTTCCAGAGCATTTCCTATAAATCTTGTTCCATGCATGTATTACCCACACAGAGGAATACATTTTAATAGAAGAATCATCCCACAGATATTTCAGCAATTTATTATGTGTGCCATGTGTTTCAGCTGTGATTTAATGTATTCAAGACAGTTAGGAGAGAAACACTATTCTATGGCAGTAGTCATAGGAACTGTATAGATCTTTATAATGAAATGTACTTCAAATATTTTATTGTGAATGATTTTAAACAGAAGTAGGCACAGTAGCATAAATCAAGGGCCAGCAAACTCTGTAAAGGGCAGGAAAGTATATATTTCAGGCTCAGATAGTCTTTGTAGCAACAACTCAACTCTAACATAACAATGCAAAATCAACCACAGAAAATATGTGAACAAGCGGGCATGGTTGTGTTCCAATAAAACTTTATTTACAAAAACAGGCAATAGGCTGGATTTGGCCCTCAGGTCGTAGTTTGCTAAACTAAACTCTGATATAAAGACTCGTAGGAACCCAGCCTCCAACCCCAACTATTATCAATTCATGGTCAATGCTGCCCCATCAATTACCCCTCAAATGGCTCAGAAGGAAATCCCAGACATTATATCATTTCATCTTCAATGTTTCCAAGTATATTTCTAAAAGATAAGGGCTCATCTTTTAAGATTATATGTGTGTGTGTGTGCGTGTGTGTGCTCAGTCACTCAGTTGTGTCTGACACTTTGCCACTCTTTGCGAAGCTATGAATAGCCTGCTAGGCTTCTCTGTCCATGGTATTTTTCCAGGCAAGAAATGCTGGAGTGGACTGCCATTTCCTCCAGTATCGCATGTTCAGTTCAGTTCAGTTCAGCGCTCAGTCGTGTCCAACTCTTTACGACCCCACGAATCGCAGCACGCCAGGCCTCCCTGTCCATCACAAACTCCTGGAGTTTACTCAAACTCATGTCCATCGAGTCGGTGATGCCATCCAGCCATCTCATCTTCTGTCGTCCCCTTCTCCTCCTGCCCCAATCCCTCCCAGCATCAGGGTCTTTTCCAATGAGTCAACTCTTCGCATGAGGTGGCCAAAGTACTGGAGTTTCAGCTTCAGCATCAGTCCTTCCAATGAACACCCAGGACTGATCTCCTTTAGGATGGACTGGTTGGATCTCGTTGCAGTCCAAGGGACTCTCAAGAGTCTTCTCCAACACCACAGTTCAAAAGCATCAATTTTTCAGTGCTCAGCCTTCTTCACAGTCCAACTCTCACATGCATACATGACCACTGGAAAAACCATAGCCTTGACCAGACGGACCTTTGTTGGCAAAGTAATGTCTCTGCTTTTTAAAATGCTATCTAGGTTGGTCATAACTTTCCTTCCAAGGAGTAAGCGTCTTTTAATTTCATGGCTGCAGTCACCATCTGCAGTGATTTTGGAGCCCAAAAAAATAAAGTCTGGCACAGTTTCCACTGTTTCCCCATCTATTTCCCATGAAGTGATGCGACCAGATGCCATGATCTCAGTTTTCTGAATGTTGAGCTACCCCATGTCCAAGGTAAGGGAAACTCAAATAAGACGGTAGGTATTGCCAGAGGGCATCAGAGGGCAGACACACTAAAACCATAATCACAGAAAACTAGCCAATCTGATCACACGGACCACAGCCTTGTCTAATTCAATGAAACTAAGCCATGCCGTGTGGAGCCACCCAAGACGGACGGGTCATGGTGGAGAGGTCTGACAGAATGTGGTCCACTGGAGAAGGGAATGGCAAACCACTTCAGTATTCTTGCCTTGAGAACCCCATGAATAGTATGAAAAGTATCACATGTAAGTAATCAATAATAATATTTTAATATTATTGAAATTCAGTCTCCATTCAAATTTCTGATTGTCTAATAAAAGTAACACATTGTCGACTTAAAAAAATATGTACAGTCAACTCACTGGCATTTGCCGTCTGCCTCTGTGGCTGTGCTGCTGCAGCTATTGACGCCCTGAATGGGGTTCCGGTGGAGAACAGGAAGGAGGCACTCTGTGCTCCAGGAAAACTGGTGGAACAGGTCTTCAGATAGCTAGATATTTTCAGGAGCCCATTTTATGAGCCCAATCTTTCCATCTTCCCATATCTAAAAAAGCACTAAATCCCTTTGTGGTGACATCAGTTTGTTGTGACTAGCAGAAAACCTGTTGTAAGGATAAATGCTTGATTGCATGAACTCCCCCTTCACCAAAATCATATATATACTGACCACCCCCTCCCGCCCCCCCACTTCTTTGGAGCAGTTTCTCAGAGCTATCTGAGGTGCTCTTTCCCTGGCTGCAGTCCTCATTTTGCCCCAAATAAAACTTAACTTGCAATTCTCACATTGTACACGTTTTTAGTTAACAACATCTCAGCCGTTGTGTTTTTTAACAAATACAATTAAGGCCCACATACTGCTAAGTCTCTTTTATATGTTTTTTACATTGATTCTATTCATATGTCTTTCAGCCCAAGGTGGCATTTTCCTGAAAAAATTAAGTCCAACATGTAATGCTAGATGCCCTGTACTTCCTCCAAAGCATTTTTGTTACAGTCTGAGGAATGACCACAGATTGGATTTGTCTTTGTTTTCCAGTTGCTCAGTCCAACTCTTTGTGACCCTGTGGACTGAAGCACGCCAGGCTCCCCTGTCCTTCACTATCTCCCAGAGTCTGCTCAGACTCATGTCCATTGAGTCAGTGATGCCATCCAACCATCTCATCCTCTGCCACCCCCTCTCCTTTTGCCTTCAGTCTTTCCCAGCATCAGGGTGTTTTCCAAGAGTTGGAATTTCAGCCTCAGCAACAGTCCTTCCAATGAATGTTCAGGGATGATTTCCTTTAGGATTGACTGGTTTGATCTCCTTGCTGTCTAAGGGGCTCTTAAGAGTCTTCTCCAACACCACAATTTGAAAGCATCAATACTTCAGGGTTCAGCCTTCTATATGGTCCAATTCTCATATCCACATATAACTACTGGAAAAACCATAGCTTTAATGATATGGACCTTTGTCATCAAAATTATGGAATTGTTGAGGCCGCTGGGAGGAGGGCAAGAGGGATTCCATCTTGAAGACTGTCAGCCATCTTAAGGCAGGATGTGAACTGGGTCTGAACCCTGTTAACCATCATTAAAGAAAAACCAGAAAACCCCTTCCTCACAGATGACAAAGACTGGAAGTAAAGGTCAGGTTGTCTCAGATAGATTAACAATAGTGCCTGCACCTGCATGTTGTAAAACTAATTACTAACGTGTAACCAGTCATGTAGCAGGGGGTATAAAACCAAGTTCTCTGAAATCATCGGAGTCCTTGTTGGGAACCTATTCCCCTTGGACCTGCCAGTGTAATAAACTGTACTCCACTGTCTTGAGTGTCCTCTGAAGAGTGTTTTGTGACTCCTGATTCTACAACAGAATCATAGTCTTAATAGCCAGTCACCTGTTCACAATTGGTTACAAAAATCAAATGTCATTGCACAAAATCATCAATCATTTGCCTTCAAGTCTTCGGGTATTTAAAAAAGAAAAATTCACCTGCCTGTGCAAGTCATCGCACTCCTAAGAATTCATCCTAATAAAATAAAGATACAAAGATGCCTGATGAAGGACTGCCTGGCTGCATTATTTCTAATGGTACAATATCAAAAATAACCAAAGCACTCAACAACAAGGAAATGATAACTTTCGTTACAATCTGTTCTGCTCAGTCATTAAGTGATGTCCAAAGCTTTGTGACCCCATGGACTTCAGCATGCCAGGCTAATATTATATGATGGTTGAAAACCATGGTTTTTAATATTCCTGTAGTGGTAAGTCAAGGTTCTTGACAAAATTTTAAACAAGAAGCAAAACCCAAAACTGTATGCACCTACAATTCTGTGAATGTCTGGGTGGAAAGCAATAAAAAGTCTCATTGTTATCTCTAGACATGGAGCTATGTGGCTTTCACTTAAATATTTACTTTTCTGTAAACTTTCCAGATTTTCTTTAATGTGGTGCTCTACTTTTAAAATCAGAAAAACAAAAATATTATTAATGTTATAAAGATTTCCAGCTCTCCCCCTTTCTTCTGGTCTTCTCTTTTATGTCTCTTTTTGTTCCTGCCCTTTCAACCCTCCTTCTTGCTTCCTTCCTCTGTCTGGTAAATTTATCAGGCATTACATCATCCCATTAATCTTGCTCAGGGCCGGAAGAGCTGCCATTCCTGCCCCTAGAGGTCAACAGCATCATGTCTTCACAAACCCAACACGAAGTTAAGAGCAATGACTCCAAATTTCACCCCAACCCCACCCCCTGCCAAAATGGGCTAAAACAACGCACCCATTTTCTTTTTCCTTTTTTTAAAATAATATTTATTTATTTATTTGGCTGCACTGGGTCTTATTCGGGGCATGAAAACTCTTAGTTGCGGCATGTGGCATCCAGTTCCCAGACCAGAGATCAAACTCCGGCCTCCTGGATTGGGAGTGAGGAGTCTTAGCCACATGGGGACCACCAACGAAGTCCTCATGTGCCCATGTTCTGCCATCTGCTCTCCTTTCTTATGTATGTGTTAGTCATTCAGTCATGTCCAACTCTCTGTGACCTCATAGACTGTAGCCCTCCAGGCTCCTCTGTCCATGGGATTCTCCAAGCAAGAACACTAGAGTGGGCTGCCCTGCCTTCCTCCAGGGGATCTTCCCTGGGACTGAACCCATATCTCCTACATTGCAGGCAGATTCTTTACCATCTCAGCCACCAGGGGAGCATGACAATCAGTATGGGAAAGCTCCAGCAAGGGCTCACAACTGTTTCTATGGGAAAACTAGAAACGAAAGTCCAGTGAGAGGTGGTAGGCTACATAAATCCATAATCCTATCATACAAAAACAGAGAACAACAAGGAAGGAGCCTGAGGGGAGGGGGCTCATGGTCAGCTACTCTCACCCCCCACATTTGTCCCCAGCTCCTCCATCACTCCCCCTCTCCACTGGTCCTGGTGAACATCCTCACAGTTCCTGCAACAAGCTGGGTGCCCTGTGGACTCAGGCGGCTTCGTCTGCATGGCGATGCTCCTCTCTCTTTCCTTCTCCGAGGTTTCCCTCAGAAATCTCCTTGTTCACAAGGCCTCCCGTATAACATGTCAACTACCCCATCACACACCCTCAATATGCACTGTGGGGAGGGGGAAATTTCCCCCTCTATTCCTCTTGAGTTCTTAAGGCTGGATTAATAGCAAAATTCACACCAGAGAAATTAACAGGAGAATTGAAACAAGGCTTAATTTATGAGTCCAGAGGTCTCACAGAAATGGGACCTAAGACGTGACCAAGGCAGGCAACTTTTACACTTTTTAGACAAGGAAACAATAAATCAGTGAGGAACTGACAGAACAAAGAAACTTGAACTTTGGGTGCTTTTTCTTTTTTTGGCCACACTATGCACCGTGTGGGATTTTAGTTCCCCAACCAGGGATGGAACCCATGCCCTTTGCACTGCGAGTGCAGAGTCTTAACCACTGGACCACCAGGGAGGCCCTGTTTGGGTGCGTAGTTATTAATAGTTAAGAAGTCTAAATGGGCTCCCTGGTTGGCTCAGCAGTAAAGAATCTGCCTGCCAACGCAGGAGACTTAAGAGACGCAGGTTTGATCCCTGAGTCGGGAAGATACCCTGGAAAAGCAAATAGCAACCCACTCCAGTATTCTTGCCTTGAGAATCCCATGGACAGAGGAGACTGGCAGGCTACAGTCCATAGGATCACAAAGAGTTGGACACAACAGAAGCGACGACTGAGCGTGCATGCAAGAAGTCCAAACAGAGTCTGGGCTTGAGGTAGTAAATTTCTTAAGGAACAAGATTTGTTTATACTGCTTCTCCGCCTGAATTCCCCATCTGTGGTGATAAAGAGTCCTTCTTCCTCCCAACGCAGAGAAGGCAGCTTTCACAGGAGAGATTCATTTCCTGCTTTCACAGAGGCAGAGAGGAGGGTCAGAGGGTCCCCGTTGCAACAGGCATTTCTTAAGCAACATTAATTCAAAATAATCAATATGCCCTTGAGCCATATTTTGAAGCAGTCTGCTCTGGGCCCCAGCACAGACATGCACTCTACATATCCCTCTTCCTCCATTTCTGTTTTCTCTTCAATGTTTATTATTTGACAAATAACATATTTTAATCATTTGTTTTATTTATTATCCTTCGGGGCACTTAAAAACAAGAGACTTGACAGCAGGAATTTTTGTTGCTGATGTATGCCCAGGACCTAGAACAGTGGCTGGCATGTAGAAGCTGCTCAATATCTATTTTTGAATAGATTCATGAATAATGTATTATTAAGTGAAAAAATAAAAACCAGATTATGATACAACACCAGACAATTCAATCTCGTGTACGTGCAGGTACATGGAAAAGAGACTGAAATGACACATATGGAAGTTCAACACTGGGTGAGGCAAATGGTGATTTTTAAAAATTTTTATTGGAGCATAATGCTTTACAATGTTGTATTTGTTTCTACAGTACAGCAAAGTGAAACAGCTATATACGTATATATTGCCTCTTTTTCAGCTTTCCTTCCCATCTAGGTCACCACAGTATGTTGAGTAGAGTTCCCTGAGCTATACAATAGGTTCTCATTAGTTATCTATTTTATACATGTATCAGTAGGGACTTCCCTGGTGGTCCATTGGTTAAGATTCCACGCTCCCAACGCAGGGGGCCTGCATTCAATTCCAGGTTTGGGAACTAGATCCCAACACGGTGCAACTAAAGATCCTGCATGCTGCAAACTAAGACTCGGCCCAGTCAAAGAAGTAAAAAAGCAAGAAATGTTGAATAATGGGTGATTTTTACTTTCTCTCATTATTCATCTGTAATTTTTTTTTTTTGTAGTGGTTTTTGTCATACATTGACATGAATCAGCTGTGGATTTATCTGTAATTCTTAAGTCTCCTGCAATGAATATAAACTGAGCAGGACCCTATGGGACCTTCCTGGGGCAAGACCCTTCCCCCACATCCTCTGCTTCAGCTCCTCTCTGAATGAAATGCCTAGATAACAAACTCTAATGCACATTTCCTGAGTTGTTTTACAGATGTGAAATCCCCGACACCCGCCCCCCCCCCCCCGGCCCCTCACCCGCCACCACACACACACAGACACAGACACACACAGACAAAGAAGACATTAACTACTTGCCTATGAACATGTAGCCTGCCGGGCTACTGAAGCCTAAGGATTGACTCCATCCTGTTACCTCACCATCAGCCAATCAGAGAATTGTACACAAGTTGATCACAGACCTTGGGATGCCCCTCCCTCACCTGGCCTTTAAAAATGCTTTGCTGAACCCTATCGAGAGTTCAGGGTTTGGGGGGACACAAGCTACTGTTTCTCCTTGCATGGCCCGGCAGTAAACTTTGCTCTGCTCTAACGATGATGTTTTGATTTGTCTGGCACACCAACCTGGGGTTGCTAACACGAACAAGGACTACTTTCACAGCAAGGCATCCAGTGAGTTGCTTCTTGAAAGAGAATTGGAGGCCATTACTTTGGCCAGGTGGCCACAGGGAACTTCTTGGAGAAGATTCTCTCAACATCGTCTCTGAACTCAAATGGGCAGGTTTCAGGTTCATAGGCAACCACTACCCTGGAGGGACGAGCAATGGGACCCTCTTGTGTGCTGGCAAGTGCTGTCTTTTCCAACACCCTTCACCTGGCAGCTATGGTGGGTGTGGGCAAATTTTTCAAGGGGACCATGAGTGTTTGGAAAGAAAGATGAAGTGACTCCTCTGAAGATGATGACAACAGAGGGGGTGACTCCTGCCATTTCAATACACAAGAAATGTCACAGCCATTGTGACTGTGGGCCTCCAAATATGAATGAGGGTCCCAAAACTGCGATCCAGTGGATGCTGCCACCTTCCATGGCAATTGCTGAGGAGGAATGTAGGAAGCAGCCCTGTGCCATTCCTTAAGGTGAACAAGGAAACTGGATTTGGCCCCAGACAACTGAGATGCATATGAAAGGAATAAATTCAGTGAGCCCAGAGGCTTGCATTTTCCCATACAGAGGATGTTAAATTCCTTAACTTGCTACCTGATCTTTGATATTCAGATGGCCTGCTCCCTTTGTTGCAAACCTGTATATAGCCTGACTTCCCCTCCTGCCTCCTTGGAACAGTTTTCTCAGAGCTACTGAGATAATGTCTTCCAGGCTCGGAGTCCCAAACATTCCCACCAAATAAAAATAACTCTCAACTTTCAGGTTGTGTGTATTTTTCTGGTTGACAATGGTGACTTTTCAGAAACAGACACCAAGCCTGCAGAGGGGATGTTCACCTTGAGGGCTGGTGAACCACTGACAGGGCTTCAACATCAGACCTGGGGGAGATGGTTGTAGTCCAGCAGTGGAAACAATCACCAAGCTGAGGGTAAAACAGACAGGTGGTGGGAGACCATGCTGTAGCCCAAGCAGGACCTTCAGGAGTAAACAAAAGATGCACCAAACTGGTGGGCTAGTTTCCAAATCGCTAATGTTCTCTTTGCCTACATTTGGAAACCAAAGTACCCTCTTTAAACCCACCCTCCCCGTGGAGTTCATGTACAATCTGGGGAGGGGTTAGATGTCTCAGGAAATGATCCTTGATTTGTATGGAGCATGAAAGGTAACCAAAAACTTAAGAGGGGAAGCTATTCCAGTCTGGAGACATAACTCAGTCCACACATTTTAAAATTAACTAATCAAAATATCTCATAGGTAAGTAAATAAACAATACATAAATAAAATATATAATAAATAAATGAATAGGTTAGTATACAAATGAACAAGTAAATAACAAACAAACAAGTAAATAAATAGGCTGTTTGGAAAGAGAGAGGAAAGAAGAAACATGCTCTTTGAATCTCTGAAGCGTTACAAGCAGGATTTTGATTAAAGGGAGTTCTGCTTTCAGAATGTTATGCTTGAGTTCACATCATGAAAAAAATCAAGATTTGCCTCCATCCCATAGTGTGGAGACAGATCTCTATTGCAGTGCTGCTGCATCCATCAGCATCCTTAATCATCCTCCTTCTGTGGAGGTTTATCATCGTTCCAGTTATTCTATTCGTCACTCTGCTATTAGGAGGGCAAGAGCCCTCTCATTTTTATGTTGCTGGATCATATCTTTCAGTTGAAAAACACTGTTAAAGAACAATAGTGTAAAGCCAGGGATCAACCACTCAGCAGTTACCTCTCATGCAATGCTAATGAGAGGTCATCACTTCCGAATATGGCTGCATTGAATGACTTACCATAACTCTGCATAACTTTTCTGCAAGGATTTTAGTTGTAATCCCAAGGATGTTAAATGAAAACACTGAACACATGTTTATGGCCTATTTAATGAAGCCAGCACAGGGCTTGTGCAGAAATAGAACTGAAAGATAGTACTTCGGGTGAAGATGGTGGAGGAGAAAGGAGTATGTATTAGTCACAGTTCTCAAGGGAGAGAGAACTGATGGGGCATAGAGACATAAAGAGATTTATTATAATAAATTGACTCATGTGATTATAAGGCTGACAGACCTCAAGATCTGCAGTTGGCAAGCTGGAGGCTGGAGACCTAGGAAGAGCTAAAGCTGTGAGTACCAGTAGAGACACAGCACAAGCCAGGGCTTCAGTTCAAGTGTGCAAGGAGGAAAAAACTGATGTCCCAGCTCAAAGGCAGGCAGGCAGGAGGATATTCCTCTTACTCACAGAAAGGTTAGCCTTTTTGTGCTATTCAGGCCTTTTACTGATTGGATGAGGCCTACCCACATTTAGGTAGTGCAATCTGCTTTATTCAGTTACCAATTAAATGTTAATTTCATCCAAAAACACACTCACAGACATACCCAAAATAATGTTTGACCAAATGTTTAGGAAATTCCATGGCCCATTCAAGTTGACACAAAATTAACTATCACAGGGTGTTTAGTGAAATTACCCAGGGAACTGAGTGACATCCTTGTCTGGAGTCATGGGGGAAATGATGTTCAGTGTTGACCTCAAGTGGAAAATTACTCTTCCCTTCAATTGGAGAAATGTTAATTAGCTTAAAACGCAAGGCACATAAAGTGATGGTCAACATCATTAGTTACCATCCACTTGAATGACTAAAACAGAAAGAACTAAACATACTAAGCGCCGGTGAGGATGCCAAGCCTCTGAAGCTCAAAGAAATGCAAAATGGAACAGGCACTTGGGAAAACAGCCTGGCAAATATCCACTAACTTGATGATTCAGCAATTCTATTCCTATTTACACAAAAGTAAATAAAATCATATGTCCCACAAAAAATTCTTACAAAAGAATTTTAATTGCAGCTTGATTCATAAGAGCTAAAAAGTGGAAACAATCCAAATGTTCATCAATATAAGAATGAGATAAATAAACCACAAAATATTCATATAATGGGCTACTAACGGGCAATAAAAAGGAATGAACTTTTAACCCATGCAACAAGAATAAATCCCACAGACAGAAGACTGAGCAAAAGATGTTCAAGGACATACAAATCTATAAAGATAGAAAGCAAGGCTTTCCGGGCAGCTCAGTGGTAAATAATCTTCCCAGGAATTACAACTACTGAAGCCCAGGCACCCTAGAGCCCATGCTCTGCAACAAAAGAAACCACATCAATGAAAAGCCTGTGCACCGTAACAAATAACAGTCCCCACTCGCTAGAACAAAGAAAAGCCCGCACAGCAACAAAGACCCAGCACAGCCAAAGATAAATATATATATATATATATAAGTAAAATTATTTTCTAAAAAAACATAGAACACATAACAGTTGCCTTTGAAGAGAAGGGAGATTGACCGAAAATGGGTATGAAGGATCTTTCTTCGGTGATGAAAATGCTCAATATTTTGATAGGGGTTTGGATGATATAGCTATAAACATATGTCAAACTCAAGGGAGAAAAAAGGACAAGTCCCAAAATTGGGATGAGACTAAAGAACTGTAGAAATGAACCAGAGGGAAAAACCGTAAACTTCCTTAGGCAAATATTGCAGGCATTTTGCCAAGTGAATTAAAGGGAAGCCGGGTCTCCAGGAATACGGCTGATAAAGTCCTTTCTGTTAAAAATCTAACTCTGAATTAAGGCAGAAATAAATGCAATAGAAACTAAAGAGACCATAGCAAAAGTCAACAAAGCTAAAAGCTGGTTTTTTGAAAAAATAAACAAAATTGACAAACCATTAGCAAGACTCATTAAGAAACAAAGAGAGAAGAACCAAATTAACAAAATTAGAAATGAAAATGGAGAGATCACAACAGACAACACTGAAATACAAAGGATCATAAGAGACTACTACCAGCAGCTCTATGCCAATAAAATGGACAACTTGGATGAAATGGACAAATTCTTAGAAAAGTATAACTTTCCAAAACTGAACCAGGAAGAAATAGAAGATCTTAACAGACCCATCACAGGCAAGGAAATCGAAACTGTAATCAAAAATCTTCCAGCAAACAAAAGCCCAGGACCAGATGGCTTCACAGCTGAATTCTACCAAAAATTTAGAGAAGAGCTAACACCTATCTTACTCAAACTCTTCCAGGAAATTGCAGAAGAAGGTAAGCTTCCAAACTCATTCTATGAGGCCACCATCACCCTAATTCCAAAACCAGACAAAGATGCCACAAAAAAAAGAAAACTACAGGCCAATATCACTGATGAACATAGATGCAAAAATCCTTAACAAAATTCTAGCAAACAGAATCCAACAACATATTAAAAAAATCATACACCATGACCAAGTGGGCTTTATCCCAGGAATGCAAGGATTCTTTAATATCCGCAAATCAATCAATGTAATACACCACATTAACAAATTGAAAGATAAAAACCATATGATTATCTCAATAGATGCAGAGAAAGCCTTTGACAAAATTCAACACTCATTTATGATTAAAACTCTCCAAAAGCAGGAATAGAAGGAACATACCTCAACATAATAAAAGCTATATATGACAAACCCACAGCAAGCATCACCCTCAATGGTGAAAAATTGAAAGCATTTCCCCTGAAATCAGGAACAAGACAAGGGTGCCCACTCTCACCACTACTGTTCAACATAGTGTTGGAAGTTTTGGCCACAGCAATCAGAGCAGAAAAAGAAGTAAAAGGAATCCAGATAGGAAAAGAAGAAGTGAAACTCTCACTGTTTGCAGATGACATGATCCTCTATATAGAAAACCCTAAAGACTCTACCAGAAAATTACTAGAACTAATCAATGAATATAGTAAAGTTGCAGGATATAAAATTAACACACAGAAATCCCTTGCATTCCTATATACTAACAATGAAAAACAGAAAGAGAAATTAAGGAAACAATACCATTCACCATTGCAACAAAAAGAATAAAATACTTAGGAGTATATCTACCTAAAGAAACAAAAGACCTATACATAGAAAACTATAAAACACTGATGAAAGAAATCAAAGAGGACACAAACAGATGGAGAAACATACCGTGTTCATGGATTGGAAGAATCAATATTGTCAAAATGGCTATTCTACCCAAAGCAATCTATAGATTCAATGCAATCCCTATCAAGCTACCAACGGTATTTTTCACAGAACTAGACCAAAGAATTTCACAATTTGTATGGAAATACAAAAAACCTCGAATAGCCAAAGTAATCTTGAGAAAGAAGAATGGAACTGGAGGAATCAACCTGCCTGACTTCAGACTCTACTACAAAGCCACAGTCATCAAGACAGTGTGGTACTGGCACAAAGACAGAAATATAGATCAATGGAACAGAATAGAAAGCCCAGAGATAAATCCACGAACCTATGGACACCTTATCTTTGACAAAGGAGGCAAGGATATACAATGGAAAAAAGACAACCTCTTTAACAAGTGGTGCTGGGAAAACTGGTCAACCACTTGTAAAAGAATGAAACTAGAACACTTTCTAACACCATACACAAAAATAAACTCAAAATGGATTAAAGATCTAAATGTAAGACCAGAAACTATAAAACTCCTAGAGGAGAACATAGGCAAAACACTCTCCGACATAAATCACAGCAAGATCCTCTATGACCCACCTCCCAGAATATTGGAAATAAAAGCAAAAATAAACAAATGGGACCTAATGAAACTTAAAAGCTTTTGCACTACAAAGGAAACTATAAGTAAGGTGAAAAGACAGCCCTCAGATTGGGAGAAAATAATAGCAAATGAAGAAACAGACAAAGGATTAATCTCAAAAATATACAAGCAACTCCTGCAGCTCAATTCCAGAAAAATAAATGACCCAATCAAAAAATGGGGCCAAGAGAACTAAACAGACATTTCTCCAAAGAAGACATACAGATGGCTAACAAACACATGAAAAGATGCTCAACATCACTCATTATTAGAGAAATGCAAATCAAAACCACAATGAGGTACCATTACTCGCCAGTCAGGATGGCTGCTATCCAAAAGTCTACAAGCAATAAATGCTGGAGAGGGTGTGGAGAAAAGGGAACCCTCTTACACTGTTGGTGGGAATGCAAACTAGTACAGCCACTATGGAGAACAGTGTGGAGATTCCTTAAAAAACTGGAAATAGAACTGCCATATGACCCAGCAATCCCACTTCTGGGCATACACACTGAGGAAACCAGATCTGAAAGAGACACGTGCACCCCAATGTTCATCGCAGCACTGTTTATAATAGCCAGGACATGGAAGCAACCTAGATGCCCATCAGCAGATGAATGGATAAGGAAGCTGTGGTACATATACACCATGGAATTTTACTCAGCCGTAAAAAAGAATTCATTTGAACCAGTCCTAATGAGATGGATGAAACTGGAGCCCCTTATACAGAGTGAAGTAAGCCAGAAAGATAAAGAACATTACAGCATACTAACACATATATATGGAATTTAGAAAGATGGTAACGATAACCCAATATGCAAAACAGAAAAAGAGACACAGAATGTACAGAACAGACTTTTGAACTCTGTGGGAGAAGGTGAGGGTGGGATGTTTCAAAAGAACAGCATGTATACTATCTATGGTGAAACAGATCACCAGCCCAGGTGGGATGCATGAGACAAGTGCTCGGGCCTGGTGCACTGGGAAGACCCAGAGGAATCGGGTGGAGAGGGAGGTGGGAGGGGGGATCGGGATGGGGAATAAGTGTAAATCTATGGCTGATTCATATCAATGTATGACAAAACCCACTGAAATGTTGTGAAGTAATTAGCCTCCAACTAATAAAAAAAAAAAAAAAAAATCTAACTCTGGCAAATTGTCAAAGCAGAGACTGAGAATGAAGGTCCAGAAACAAACATAAAGTACTATCCCAGTACAGACCAGGAGGTCCGAGAAGAGCTAGAGAAATGCAAATAGGATCAGCAGAGCGTGCTGGACACCAGAAGCACAAGCTCCAAACCAACAAGAGTAAACTCTACTCTCTCAGCCACTTCAGACTAATTGTCTCCGTAATCCCTCTGTACTTCCTTTCGTGATTGTTGTAAATATTTGACCTAAACTAAATCTATAGCAAACTCTATTAAGTTCTCATTCTATGGGGTGAATTTAGTCATTCTCAGTTCATCTTTAGGTTCTCTTCACTAAATCTTGAGTCAAACAGAAATACGAGCTCACTGTCACTAAGGACTTACCAGATGCCAGGCAATGTGCTAAATACTCAACATGCATTGTATTCATTTAATCTTGCTTCAGCCATGAAGTAGGCGTTGACAATGGAATTCCTATTTCATGGATGAAGAAACTGAGGCTTAATGGGATAAAAACATGCCTGAAGTTACTGAGCTAGGAAGGCAGAGGCAACTCAGAGGTATCTAACAATAGTGCCTCCTTCCAGGATTTTTTCAAAGTGAATGAATAATATCCAAGCTTTGTAGAATCAGGGAGACTCTTGAAATCCTTACATTATGTGTGAATGTCCAGGAAACAGCCAAGGTTGAAAAAGATGTACATTCTACCCACAGGTCCACTAATTAATTCATTTGTTCAACAAACATTTAAGCACCTACTGTGTGCTACGCATTGCTTGCCACTAGAAGAAACAGAACTGAGAGCCAAACACTATGCTACTACACTTGACAACACCCCGCTCCAAAATGCACTCATAAGGAAGTCAGACAGAGAAAGACAACTATCATATGATATCACTTATATGTGGAATCTAAAAACAATGATATAAGTGAATTTACATGCAAAACAGAAACAGACTCATAGTTACTTTGAAAACAAACTTATAGTTATCAAAGGGGAAAAGAGGGAGAGATAAATTAGGATTAATATATATACACCACTATATACAAAACAGATAATCAATAGAAAATCAACAAGCACCTACTGTATAGCAAAGGGAACTCTACTCAATATTTTGGAATAAATGGGGAAAGAATCTGAAAAAGAATACATGTGTGTGTGTGTGTGTGTGTGTGTATGTATGTTAGTTGCTCAGTCGTGTCTGACTCTTTGCCACCCCATGGACTATAGCCAGCCAGGCTCCTCAGTCCATGGAATTCTCCAGGCAAGAATACTGGAGTGGGTTGCCATTTCCTTCTCCAGGGGATCTTTCCCACCCAGGGATCGAACCCCAGTCTCCTGCACTGCAGGCAGAGTCTTTGCCATCTGAGCCACCAGGGAAGCCCCTATATACGTAAATGTGTATATATATATATATATATCAGAATCACTTTACTGTACGCCTGAAACTAATGTAACATTATAAATCAACTATACGTCAATATAAATTTT
Source organism: Cervus canadensis (assembly GCF_019320065.1). Classification (NCBI taxonomy): domain Eukaryota; kingdom Metazoa; phylum Chordata; class Mammalia; order Artiodactyla; family Cervidae; genus Cervus; species Cervus canadensis. Next base: position 1,679,876 of record NC_057417.1, on the reverse strand, counting down.
TTTTAATGTTCCCATAGACAACAAAGCAGAAAACTATAAGCTGATGCCCAGTATCCCTTTAAGAAGTGTGGAAACTCAAACAAAGAGTCAGTGGAGCATCAGTGAAAAGTTTACAGAATGGCAGCCACAGGCAATCTAGTCTAAGGCTGAACATCTCATACCTACTCAAAGGCTGCTTCTGCTTCCCGAACAGTTTCATCAGGCCCTATGATTACTTTGTAATGTAGAAATTGATCATTAATCAATGTTGTCTAAGCAACACGCTTAGAATAATAAATCAAGACAGACTCCTCCACAACAAAGCTCTGGGAAATTGCTGGCATATTAGCATTGACCGATTGCTGAGACATCGCTCTCCTGGGCTGAAGGGGGATTCAGGATGGATGACAACAGGATGCAAAAACAGATACTACAGGATGAGCAGAATTGATGAGACTGCACAGAGGGAATGTGGAATAAAGGCCACAGGAACAGCACTGTCACAGACTGAAGCGGAAAGCGCAGGCTTGAGTTTCGGCCATGCTGACACCCGCTGCGTGCATCTCGCCTGCCCTCTCCAGGCTCAGGTTCCTCATTTGTAAAGTGAGGTTAAGAAACTCCTGCAGGGAGGGGACACGGGTGTACCTATGGCTGATTCTTGTTGATGTTTGACAGAAAACAACAAAATTCTGTAAAGCAATTATTCCTCAATTAAAAAATAAAGTGGCAAAACAACAACAACAAAAAAGAATCTAGCCTGAAAAATTTTAAAAATAAATAAATAACTCCTGCAATGCCAAACTCACAAAGGTATTGTTCAATGGATGTGAAATTGTCGTGTCAAATGGTGAAGCATAAAAAGTGAGATGTCTGGACTTCCCTGCTGGCCCAGTGGTTGAGAGTCCGCCTACCAATGCAGGGGACACGGGTTTGATCCCTGGTCCAGGAAGATTCCACATGCCACGGGACAAGGAAACCAGTGTATGACAACTACTTAACCCATGAACCCAGGAGCGAAAACTACTGAGCCTGAGTACTGCAACTACTGATGCCCGTGCTCACCTAAAGAGCCTGTGCTCCACACAGAGAAGCCATTGCAATGAGAAGCCTTCACACTGTGACTAGAGAGGAACCTCTCACCACAACTAGAGAAAGCCCATGCACAGCAATGAAGACTCAATGGCAGCCATAAGTAAATAGATATTTTAACAAGTGAGGTATTTGGCTTTGGGGGTACTCTTTTCTAGCCCCCCAAAGTTGATCCAATTAAAAATTGTGAGCTAGGTAGTATCAGAACACCCCAGCTTTAGAAATGGTAACTGAATCTGATCACTTTGCTTACATCCAAGATTTCTGCCTCTTTTTGCTTTTGCTTAAGCAGAGCAGCTGGAAAATAGCAGAAGGGCTAACACAAGGAAAGGAAAACATGCTCTGCCTGCAGGCAGAGACCATACGCCAGGAAGCAGATCATCATTCCCAGTAACCAGATAAGCTACTCCTCCACCCACAGGGAAGAGCATCTGAGCAATGGCAACAAGGATGCAAGCTTCCTCCTCAGAATGTTCTCCAAGGGGCTTGAGTATTGGCAAAAATTCCGATTTTTATATCAACAGTCAGCTGACGGACTGCACCAATAGACGTTCACAACTCGCTTCTTCCATCTCTTGCCATGTCCTGCTACAGAGCCTTGGAAACATTAGTCACTTGATTTCCCAGACTCTGTTGCAGGAGAAATGGTCATGTGACATGACTCAGACACAACTGGAAAGCCACCCAGTAGAGCTTCTGGGAAACATACTGTATTCATAATCAAAAAGTATACAAGAAGCTGACCTTCAATATCATATGGCTGGAGCAGGAGTCACCTTGTGATCATGAAGAAAAAGGTTAAGAGAACTGCAAAGATATCAAGTGTAACATTATTGAGCCACTAAACCCTTGCTAGTAACTGCTTCCTGTAGAGAGCATAATCTTGCTAATTGGCAAACTAAAGGTGCATGTCTGAGTCTCATCTTTCCTTCCCATTCCTATTCAAGTTTATAGTAATTTTAGAAAAAAATCAAAATTTTTTAATTTGGTTGATTGATTTTTCTACAGTTTTTAAAAAGCAATTTATTTTAAACCCTAAGTAGGACTTTTTTCCCATCTAACTCTCACAAAACATTTTGGGGAGTAAAGTAATGTTTATGTAGAATTGTTTGAAAGATAAGCAGAACATCATTTTTCCAAATTGAAAGGCCTCAATCTTGAGAAAATGTTCCATGAGGACAAAAGGATTCCACCATCAAAATTTGGGAAATGCAGCATGTTTCAGTCATCCCCTGCTGCATAACACACACCATGACTTCCATCCAAAGAGAAAAATTCATCTCTCACTCATCCACCTTAGATTGACTGTATTTGGCTAATTAGACAGCTCAGTTGGTCTAGATTTAGGTCATTGCCCATGTGTCTCTTGTCCTTCTAGGACCAATGGCTCCCTGGCATGTGTTCTTCTGGTTGCAAGGGTAGGAAACTCCCAGGAGATGAGAAAATATATACAATATCTTTGATGTTTAATCTTAGAAATTCACACTGTCACTTCCACCCACAATTTATGGACCACAACAATTTCTATGCCAAGCTCAACATCAATGAGATGAGGAATATGCCCCTTTTATCAAAGTGGAAACAGTATATAAATATTTTATAAACTAAAATCTAATCAACTAAACCACTACTTGTCTTTTAGCCTACTAGACTAATGAATTCTTTTCTACTCCACATTTTTAATCTTTAGGATTCTTTCAGTGGTAAAGAATAGAACTCCAACTCTAACCAACTTAAGTTAAAATAAAATCTTGTCTTTTGGTTCACTTATAGAAAAATCTCAAGGGAAAAATCAAGCTTCAGGAGTCAAATAATGTTATCAATGCTTTTTCTCTTCATCTCTCGACTATTTTCCTCTATGTTGGATTCATTTTCAAGTGATAGTAATAATAAAAGAACTGTGGTGGACTGAAGCATGATTTACCATTCTTCATGCCCTCCCTGTATTAGAATTCTATACCTTTTGAGGAGTATATTTCCCCATCCTTCTGTTACTGGCTTGGTGGGATGACCTTCTTTGTCCAGTGGAATATGAATGTAAGTGACAGTGCGTCAGTTTCTGGATGAGGCCACAAGTGACATTAGTTATTTTGCTCATTCTCTCCCACATCTGCAACTCATGAAAAGAAGACCATGGTCCAGGTAGCCAGTGGTCCAGAGAGGACATGATGCATTGTAGAACAGACTGAATCCCAAGTCTATGTGATAAACTATTACCATCACAGCTACTCTTATGTTTCAGACTTTTTCTCAGTGCACTGGAAGGGTACCAGAACCATTTATAAACATCTCTGTATGCTGGTAATAGTCAGCTAGGGATGCCATAACAAAATACTACCCAATAAGTCTGGGTGGCTTAAATGACAGCAATTTATCTTCTTACAGTTCTGGATGCTGGGAAACCTAAGATCAAGGTGCCAGCTCATTCAAGTCCTGGTAAGGGCTTTCCTCCTGGTTTGTGGATAGTCACCATCCCTCTGTGTCCTCACATGGTGGGGAGAGAAAGAGCTCTGAAGGATCTTCCTCTTCTTATAAGGCACCAGTACTATCGACTCATGATCTCATTTAACTTTAACTCCTCTTCGACTGTAGCCCACCAGGCTCCTCTGTCCATGGGATTCTCCAGGCAAGAACACTGGAGTGGGTTACCATGTCTTCCTTCAGGGGATCTTCCCAACCCAGGGATCGAACCCATATCTCTTATGCCTCCTGCATTGATGGGTGAATTCTTTAGCCCCCTCTTCACAGGTCCTATTTCCAAATACAGTCAGATTAGAGGTCAGGATTCCAACATATGAATTTGGAAAGGACACAATTTGGTCCTTAGCAATCTCTAAGCTCTAAGATTTCAGTTCCCAAGGGATCCCCCACATCAGGAGATATCAGCATCTGGTGTCAGATTCTGTTAATTCAGGCCAAGACCCATTTTATTGTTTATCATCACAAATTACATGCTAGAGGTTATAACATTCATTTATTCAAAGGCTTAAGGGAGATCGAGATCTTTGAGGCTGGAGTGAAGGAAACAAGGGGAAAGTAATAGAAAAGAAGGATGGAGAGGAGACAGGAGGCAGACCACGTAGACAGCAGAGCAGGGGAAGAACTTAAACTGGGGGGTTGAAATTATGAGGCTGGAGTCCTTGGACATATGTGTTTGAAAGGGAGGAGACAGAAAGCTATGTTTATTGTATTTTATCATCTTAGTTCAGGCTGATAAAACAAAAATCTGCCATAAACATTTATTGCTCACAGTTCCGAAGACTGGGAAGCCCAGGATCAAGCCACCAGCACATTCAGTGTCTGATAAGAGCCTGGTTCATAGGCAGTTGTCTTCTCACTGTGTCCTCAGGTGATGGGAAAGTGTGCGAGAACTCTCTGGAGCCTCTTTTAAAGAGCTCTAATACTATTCATGACAGCTCCATTCTCACGACCTGATCACCCCAGAAAGCCCCAACTCCTAATCACATTGATGGTTAGGATTTCAACATATGAGTTCTGGAGGGAACACAGCATTCAGTCTGTAGCACCTATTATATGTCAGGAATTGCACTATAACTATATATGCCTGCTATTTGCTGTGTTTTACATTTCAATATATGTAATATTTATTGAGTGACAAGTATAATCAGCAATTCTAGAAATCAAGACCTGTTTTATATTCCAAATCAACAGTAAGGTATGAGAGGAAGAGATATATAATTAAACCTCTCTGACCTTTTCATAGTTCAAGATGGAATAAATGCATGATTACATGTAGGGAACATGGAGATCAAATAAACATCCCATTAAACTCAATCATACACATAATAGCCTGTTTTCTATCCCACCTGGTAGGTTAAACATTCAACTTTAAGTTTCAAAATGGTGTCTTATGCAATCATTGCAATTACTATCCTATTCAACTTCAGAGGTAATTTAAACTGTGGGTCACTTCTCCACCAAGCAATCTGTTTGTAATGTGCAATTCTGGTTTGGATTCCAAGGATAAATATTACTCTCCAAGCAAATGCAAGTTGCAGGTAATTCACAAATAATGGTTTGAAAAGGAAATAGTGTGCAAACAATATGATTGAATAACCAAGAAAATAAAGAGAATTAACTGAAGAAACAGGAGTTCATCAACAAGTTCAGTAAGATGGCTGGATACAAGATAAATATACAGAAATCAATAGGTTTCCCATAAACAAACAATGTAGAAAAGGTTCCACTTCCAAAAGTATACACATGGGTCTATGGATGATCTTTATTAAAAAAAAGGGTCTGTTTTTTATGTGAAGAAACTACAAAACTACTGCTTAAACACAAAAAAGAAAATAACTTGAATGAATATGCACAAAAATAATAGTCTTGCTTATAAATGTTTATGACATGCCAGACAGAATCAGGTATAAGCATTTATGTATGTCACCTACCTCAAATGATTTACTCAAATTCTATAATATAGATTTTTTTCCCCTGTGATTTATAGATGTAGAAACTGAAGCTTAAAGAGTAATTTTCCCAAGATAAGAAGGTCAGCATGAGATATTTAGAATGTAAAATCTGATTGGGCAAATGACCTATTAAAAACCCTTTACTGGCTTTTGTCTGAACATAGAAGCAAATTTTTGCAAAGTTTTGCCTAAGGTCCTTGCTACCTCTTCAGAATTACTTCAAGCCACTCTCTCCTCAAACTATGAATTGAAAATTAAACTCAGACTATCATGACCAATCTAAAATAGGAAGATCCAACATTGTTGAAGTAGGATATCCTCTCAAATTAGTTTACAGGGGAAACGCATTTCCAAGTTCAGCTGGCAAGAGAAAAAAATACCCAAGGTGAGAAAAGATTCTTCAAAAACAAAAAGAAAGCAGAAAACTTCTCTGTATTTTTATGAAGCTGAAAATGATAAAAACAGCACAAAAGAAAATACAGACTATTCTCTCTTTCACTTGCTGATATCCATGCAAAAAATCTAAATAAAATACCAACAAACAGAATCCAATAGTACTCATTTTCCATGACCAAGTGGGGTTTCTCCCAAGAATGCAAGTATTTCTCAAAGTACACTCCTTACTAATATAATTCACTATATTAATAAGGTAAAGGAAAAAGAAACAGAGTATCATCTGCACAGAAAATAAAAAGGCACTAAATAGATTCAACATCCATTCCTGTTTTAAAAAGAAAAGCTTTTAAAAAACAAATACTTCCTTAATATGATAGAAAACATCCATTTCACTCCCCAAATTGGCATGACTCTTTTTTTTTAATTGGAGTATAGCTGCTTTGCAATGCTGTGTTGGTTTCTGCTGTACAACAAAGTCAATCAGTAATATGTGTGTGTATACACACACACACACACATAAATATATATATATTTCCTCCCTCTTGAACTTCCCTCCCACCTCCCCGTCCCACTCATCTAGGTCACCACAGAGCACTGAGCTCAGAGTTCCCTGTACAGGTTCCCACTAGCTATCTATTTCATTCATGGTAGTGTTTATATGTCAATCCTAATCTTCTAATTCATCCCACCCTTCCTTCCCCTGCTATGTCCACATGTCCGTTCTCTATGTCTTCATCTCTATCTCTGCCCTGCAAATAGGTTCATCAGTACCATTTTTCTAGATTCCACGTATATGCATTAATATGCAATATCAGTTTTTCTCTTTGACTTATTTCACTCTGTATGACAGATTCTAGGCCCATCCACCTCTCTACAAATGATCCAATTTTGTTCCTTTTTATGATTCAGTAATATTCCACTGTATGTATATAACACATCTTGATCCTTAATAGGCAAACACCAGAAACTCATCACTGAAGGCTGGACAAGTCAACAGTATTTATTGTGATGCAAGTTCTCTGACTCTGTCCACACCCCCTCCCCAGATCTACCCTCCACCCGGCTCCTCCCTGCTCTGTAATCCAGGAGGCCGACCTCTTTAGACTCCATCACCAGCCTCCCTTGTTCTGTGGCTTTTGGATGAGATCTTCCAAAGGACAAACCAGCAGGAGATCAGGGGGAAGGATAACAGTGGGGTCAGGGTCCTCAGTTTTCCCATCTAGCTATGATTAGCAGTGGTGTGTTCTTCTACCTAAGACACAGCTCTTATGAGACGCCCTCCTCTCCTGCTTTGATGAAGTTTTGGTAACTGCTTTCTTTACCTATTCCTTCATGTGTAGGGTGTGTATGACAGCCACCCCAGCATTGCTTGTTCAGCCCTGGGGTGCTTCATCATCTCTTATTGGGTTTCTTTAGCTCTGAGCACATCTTAGAAATAGTCCTTTCATTAAAAGCTCTTCAATCAGTCATGCTGGGTGTTTCCTGTTTCCTGGCTGAGGCTTACCCATACATCCACTCTCATTACTATATCTGAAATACCAAGTTATATCTGTAGATGATAACTTGGACAAAGGGAAAGGGGTTAAAATAAAATTTTTTAAGGTGGGTCAAAGAAAAATTGCACCATTTAAGCAAGACTGTTCAAGACAACTGCAGTAGGGGAGAGAGATTAAACTCAAGTTCAAAAACAACAGGGACAGTTGGGAATTTCTAGCAAGTGGGAGAGGGAATCATTGGAAAGAAAATTATTGGGGGGAATTTGATAAGATATCAAGGTGTGGGGGGTGATTCTTGCTAAACTGGCTTGGCAGGATTCCTGCTGAACGGGGCTCAGCAAGCCAAAGACAGCAGACCAAGGACCACTGGCCAAGGATGGACATTCAAAGATGAGGTCTAATCAGGAAGAGGGAACAAGGGAACTTGACTAGAGCTTGGTCAAGGAGGAAGTCCTTTTTAGCTATAATGAACTGAATGTCTGTGTCCCTCCAAATTCATCTGCTGAAATCACAACCTCCAAAGTGATGTTATTAGGAGGTAGGATCTTTGTGATATGATTAAGTCATGGAGATAGAGCTCTCATAAATGGGACTAGTGCCCTTGCAAGATACCCAGAGAGTTCCCTTGCCCCACCCACCATGTGAGGACACAGCAGAAAATGTCTTTGAACCAGGAAGTGGGCCCTCACCCAACATTGAATCTATTCCATACTGATTTTGGACTTGCCAGCCTCCATAACTATAAGAAATATTTATTGTTTAATGCATGGTGTTTGTTGTTTAGGGCTTTCCTGGTGGGTCAGTGGTAAAGAATCCACTGCCAAGCACAAAACACAGATTTTAGGGGTTGGGAAGATCTTCCAAAGAGGGAAATGGCAACCCCATTTCAGCATCCTTGCTGGGAAATCCCATGGACAGAGGAACCTGGCAGGTTACAGTCCATGGGGTTGCAAAAGAGTCCAACACAACTTAGAGACTAAACAACAACAACATTTGTTGTTTAAGTTTATGGTATTCTTTATAGCAGCCCAAACAGAGACATCAGGTGATTCAATTTCTATACCCAAAGGACCCAAATTTTCAAAATCAAGTGAAAATAATTACAAACAAGAGAATGTAAGATGATTGACTAAAAACACAACTTTAATAGACCAAAACCCATAGCCTTCTTAAAAACCATGGATTGACAAACCATAGCCCATGGGCTGGTCAAATTTTGCCTACCACCAATTTTTGTCAATAAAATTGTATTGGAACACAATCATACCCATTTGTTAATTTATGGTCTTTGGCTATTTTTGCAGTACAACAGAAGTAATTGCAACAGAATCCTTATGGTCCCCACAGCTGAAAATATATTCTGACCCTTTATCAAAAATGTTTAAAGGCCACAGATACATACAAAGAACAATCTTAGCAGACTTTTAAAAATCCCCTCTAAAATAGCATCTTACATATTGAGGACAGAGCTTAATTTCATAGCCAGGTTAACATGCAAAAATCAGAGAAAATATGTGCAAAATCCAGATCTGAAAATCAGTGGTAGTGAATATAAGCTACCCGAGAAAGTGCAGACATTTTGAGAAGGGCTTTGGACTCCAAGGGGAAACAGAACAGTGGTTTGAACGGATGTGTTCTGAATCCTAAGGAAGCCAGGGAACCACAGCTGATGCTAGGGTAGCATAAATAATAAAAAGCATTCAAACAAGTATGATGGCAGAGACACTTGCCAAGGGCACAGGAACAGAGTTAGCAAGTTGATTTGGAGCTGACTCACTGCCAGAGAGGAAAAGGCATTGTGAACTGAGCCAAAGATGCAGAGGACTGGAAGATGGGGTGTGATAGAAAGTGACAAGAGAAATGGTAGACGCCAGACCTTGCTGGTACCAACCAGAAATGGACCTGCATCCTTCTAGCCCTACTCAGAGATGGCCATGAAGGAGAGGTAAAGAAGAATCCTCCAGGGGTCAGAAATGTGAGTAGTACATTTGGGTGTTCACTTTCGGTGGGCCAAGCAAGAACTGGAATCCCGAGCTACACCAATACATGAGCAGTTGCTAATGATATGTCTGGATGAGTAGGTTCTTGGAAAGAACAGGCCTGGGAGGCTGGTGTCATGGAAGATGTATGCAGGAGGACATCTTAGAGGAGGTTCAGAATGACCCACGTGAGACACAGATTCACAGTAGAGAAAGTTCTCAGTAACCTGATGGGCAAGATGGGACACTCTGTGGACATGGGTCAGCCTTCCTCCCCAGCCACTTCTGTGCTCGCTCAATGGATCTGTTTGCAAACTGGCCAGGGTGGCAGGAATGGAGGCCTGCATGAGTTCAACAATATGAGTTTCCCCCCACCAATGCTAAGCATGTGCCTAATTGGCCAATGGCAGAGAACAACACTGAAGTCCAGTAATGCATTCCCTGGAGGTCCAGACAGCCACTTAGGGAGAGGTCAGTCACATCCCTTCCATCACAGACAGGGCAGAGATTCATCCTCACTGAAATAAACAAATACTCTGGATCTGAATATCCTCCCTCCTGTCTACGATGTTTCTGCCAGCACCACCATCCAAGGACCTGCAAGAGTGTGCCCATTCGCCCTAACATTTCCATCCCCCACCCCCCACCACATACACATTGCTCCTGATCAGGAAATATGTCTCACAATAAAATAGATGCATCAATGGGTTCTTGCCAGTGGACTTCACTGGTTGGCCATCGTTTAGGAATGCTGGCCTAATAGAATGGAAGGGTCAGTTATGAAGCCTGTGAAAGAGTTAGTTACAAAGCCATCAAGGAGACAACTCCCACAAAGGATGGAGCTCTCTCCACTGGAAGCAGTACATTTTCTGATTTGCCTACCAGTTCATGGTGCCATTTCTTCCGTAGTCAGATTACGCAGGGCCGGGAATCAAGGGGTGGGGGTTGCTTTTCTCACTCTCACAATCACTTGCAGGATTTTTGCTTCCCATTCCAGCAAGTCTGAGCTCTGCTGCTTTGGAGATTTTAGTCCCAAGGGGGGATGTGCTTCCAGCCAGGGGCACCATCATAGTTCCATTGAATTGGAAGATGAGACTAGAATTGACTCCTTGCATGATTGTGTGTATGCTCAGTCGTGTCCAACTCTTTGCAACCCCATGGACTATGGACTATAGCCCAACAGGCTCCTCTCTCCAAGGGATTTTCCAGACAACAATACTGGAGTGGGTTGACATTTCCTACTCGGGGGATCTTCCTGACTCAGGGATCAAACCAGTGTCACCTGCATCTCCTGCACTGCAGGAGGATTCTTTACCACTGAGCCATAGGGAAAGCCCACTGTTAACTCCATATGCCACTGAATTAACAAGTAAAGAAGGAATTTTCTCTACTGTCAAGGGAGATTGATCCCAATCATGAAGAGGGAATCAGGTTGCTACAACACCCTCATAGCAAGAAGACTTATGTCTGGACCCAAAGAGTCTCTGGGATTCTTCTCGGTACTTTCATGTACTTGATTAATAGAAAACTACAATAACAATGACCTCAAAAATAGGGTTGGGAACCTCTACCCTTCATAAACGGAAGTTTGAATTTCACTACCAGGTAGAGAAAAGTACCAGCAAATGTCTTGGCTGAAGAAAAAGGAAATAAGAAACTGATAGGAGGAAGAGGAACTTATAATACCAACTGCGAGATCATGATCAGTTACAGAAGCAAGGACTGTAGAACCAGGCATATCTTCTTCCTGGTTTGGCGTGTGTGTGTGTACTAATTTCTTCCTCTCTTTTCTTCTTCCCCAAAATCTTATACAAGTCCTGTTAGTGGCAGTTAATTTTACAATTAAATCTAAGTAATAAAATCTTCTGAAGGAACTATGATTTTGGAGAGTGATTAACATGGCCCAGAAATGAGTATAATGACTGTTGTGACTCTGAGGAGCAGATGCAAATGCCTTTGTTTCAATGAAAGTTGGCTGTATATTGTTAGGGGGAAGCATAGGGTCATTTGTGTTGTTGGAGGAAGTTCAAATACACATGGAGGCATGTGGATGAACACTGAATAGCCAAAGAGTGGGTCATGTCCATTTTTGTTGTTGTTATTAGTCTACATTATGCACACATGAAGTTAACTTTGCTTCAGCCCCCTAGCACCCGCAGGCCTGTGACATGCACTTCTAGTTGCCCTCCAAGTATCCACTTCCCCTTCTTCCTTAGTAACAAAAATCTACTATAAAAGCTAATTTCCCAGTCTCCTGTTCAGCTAGACATAGCCATGTGACTAAGTTCTGTCTAGTGAGATATAAGTAGATATGTTACATGACTTCTGGAACAGAGATTTCAAAAGGAATTGCTTTGCCTGACAGAAGCACTCTTTCAACCTTCTTACTGCCAAGAAAACAGATGTGATGGCTAGTGCTCTGGTAGCCATCTTGGAATATGAGGCAACCTTGAGCATGGAGACCATGAAGTGAGGATGGAGGAACAAAGAGATAGAAGTCACGGATTACTCTGTGTCACTGGCACACAAGCTCTGGACTACTTGCCTCTAGACTTACTTGTGTTTTTTAGACGACTTTCTGAACTGCTTAAGTCACTCTATTAGGAGATGGTAGTCTGTTACTTGCAACCATATATAATTCCTGCTTCAAAATCTACTAGCCCTCTTTGCTCCCCTGCCAGTTTAGAAACCCAGGAACATTTACAATGCCTCCTTTCCCAAGTCTGGGGAAAAGCCCTCTGTGGTCAAAAACCCTATTCTCATTAATGGATCTAGGATTTTGAAGTGGGAAGGAGAAAAAGGAGATGGGTCTGTCACAAACCCTTGCCAGAGGCAAGGAACACAGAGGACTCATTGCTTAAATGGAGAGAGAAATGCCAGGAGACAAAATAGAAAACAGTGCATATCGCAGAAGAATGATCCAATGCACAATAATTGAGTAGCTTTTGCAAACAATTCTCACCATCCCTCTGAAAACGTTCATATTTCCTTCTCTTTAAAAATAAAAACCCTGGCAACCGGGTTTCTGCAAGATCATACTTCTACAAAGAGTTGTAAGTTTCCATCTAATAAACACGGCCAATTGAGAAATTCATAATACATGAAAGCAATCCCAAAGGCCATGAAATCAGATGGACCTGGAGTGATACTATAAGCCTAGTGGTGAAGAAAAATAGTTGTCAAGTTGATCTTTGAAGTAAAGAAAATAATGAAAGCAAGTAAACACAGTTTAAGAAAATTAAAAGGGATTATCTTGCCCAAAATGGGATGATTAAATATGCTCACACACACAGAATTCTTTCCTCTGCCCCCAAGGGCTGTGTGCATGATTTGTACTTTGTTTTAGATAACTTATGATTGTTTGGAAGTATTTTAAATGATTCAGGGGCAGAGATGTGAAGGATAATAAAGGAAGCAACTAAAGTTTCATATTTTATTGTGAATTCGGCCTGACTTAAAAGTCAGGCTGAGCTTCTAATCAAAATAGGAAGGGAGAGAGCTTGAAAGTAATATGAATCATTAATATGGGAGTACTTAAGGTAACGAATTCAAGGGTTTCCAAAAATTTGCAGCACTTTTTCAGTTAACACTAGGAGGTTGAGTATTTTTATTTCCCTCTCTTTCAAGATTCTTTTTAAGACATATTTAAAATAGGCCTAAGGTCAAGATCATTGAAAGGAAAGAACAGTTTTGAGTTACTCCCTTATAAACTGCACAGAAGACAACACATAATATATTACTAGGTGATTTGTTTTTAAGCGACTAACAATGGTGTGGTGATGTGGGTTCACTATATGCCAGGTCACTGGAAGCTATTATAGTGGCTAAAGGTTCGCTTTACCACTCTACTATTTAAATTCAATAAATGAGTGTATTGGAGACTTCCGTGGTGGTTCAGTTGTTAAGAATCCACCCGCTAGTGCAAAGGACATGGGTGTGATCCCTGGTCGGGAATAATCTACATGCCTCAGGGCAACATGCCACAGTTACTGAGCCCACGCCTTGAGGCCCACGCTCCACAACAAGAGAAGCCCAGGCACCACAAGCAGGGAATAGCCCCCGCTCACTGCAACTAGAGAAAGCCCACAGACAGCAATGAAGACCCAGTGCAGCCATAAATAAATACATAATTTAAAACAAATAAATGAGTACAGCTCTTTAGTGAGGCTGTATTGTCCAATCCCTTTTAGTGGCTTAATTCTTAGGTCAGTGGATTACAATCTCCAGATTCCACTTTCAGCATAGTTCAGCCTTGTAGTAACATTTTTTTAAAAAGCAAGAAAGGAAGGATAAATTTTGAATTACTGATGTAGAAACTTTCTCCAAAAAAAAGAAACAAATGCTACTAGTTCCGAGGGAATATTTGAAGTTCACATTGTTTATCTGTCAGTTTCCTCTTCTTCAGTAACTGCTTCAGTTCAATGTCTAGGGTAGGAATTGGTTATTGTCCTCACCATCATCATCACTAGAGAACTTCCAGACGTGCAAATTGTGACTTCACTCCAGAACTATTGAATCTGAAATTCTAGGGGTGGGTCCTTGTGGTCTGAGTCCTAGCAAGCCCTCCTGGTGAGTCCAATGCAAGCTCAAATCTGAGAAACAGGCTTGAAACTGCCTTCACAGAAATATAGCACTGCCTCCATAAGCTGTTTGAACCTGAACAAGCCATTTAACCTCTCTGAGGTCTAATGCCTTGATATGTTAAAATAAAGGGCTTCCCAAGTGGTTCTAGTGGTAAAGAACCCACCTGTCAATGCATGAGATGTAAGAGACATGGGTTCGATCCATGGGTCAGGAAAATCCCCTTGAGGAGGGCATGGCAACCCATTTCATATTCTTGCCTGGAGAATCCCATAGGCCATAGGGCTGCAAAGAGTTGGACATGACTGAAGCAGCTTAGCACACATGCACATGTTAAAGATAATATCCCTCAAGATTGTTAAGGATGTGAAAAGCAAGGAAAAACTGGCAGACTGTTCACAGAGCAGAGGAAACTAGGGAACATGGTGACCACATGTAGTATGGATAGAATCCTGCAATTGAAGGAAGACTACTATAGACTGAAAGTTTTATGCAACCCCCTCCCCAAAAAATCATATATTGAAATCCTAACCTCTAATGTGATGGCATTAGGAGGTGGAAACTTTAAGGAGGTAATTAGGTCATGAGGTTGGAGCCCTCATGAATAAGATTGCTGTGCTGGGCTCAGTCATTTCAGTCGTGTCCAACTCTTTGTGACCCTATGAACTCTAGCCCACCAGACTCCTCTGTCCCTGAAATTCTTCAGGCAAGGATACTGGAATGGGTTTCCATGCCCTCCTCCAGGGAATCTTCCTGACCCAGGGATCGAACCCATGTCTCCTGCGCCTCCTGCATTGCAGGCAGATTCTTTACCACTGAGCCATCAGGAAAGCCCTGAAAAGTGCCCTTATAAAAGAGATTTCAGAGAGCTCCCTGTCCCTTTTATCATGTGAGGACACAGCAAGGGGATGGCCATCTATGAACCAGGACATGGGTTCTCACCAGACACTGAATCTGCTGGCACCTTGATCTTGGACTTACCAACTTCCAGAACTGTGAAAAATAAACTTATGCTGCTTAAACTACCCACTCCATTGGATTTTTGTTATAGCAACCAGACTAAGACCAGGACATTAATGGAAAAACTGATGAAATTGAAATCCACCCTGCTGCTGCTAAGTCGCTTCAGTTGTATCTGACTCTGTGCGACCCCACAGACGGCAGCTCACCAGGCTCCCCTGTCCCTGGGATTCCGCAGGCAAGAACACTGTAGTGGGTTTCCATTTCCTTCTCCAATGCATGAAAGTGAAAAGTGAAAGTGAAGTCGTTCAGTCGGGTCCGACTCTTAGCGACCCCATGGACTGCAGCCTACCAGGCTCCTCCGTCCATGGGATTTTCCAGGCAAGACTACTGGAGTGGGTTGCCATTGCCTGCTCCGAAATCCAGCCTAGGACTTGGTTAATAGTAACTTAACAACGCCTGTTGCTTAGTTTTGACAAACACACCCCGGTGACACAAGAGCTTGATAATGGGGAACACTGAGTGAGGGCATACTGGAAATCTCTGTAGTATCTTTGCAACTTTCCTGTAAATCTAATCTAAGATGAAAGTTTATTGAAAAACAGAGATAATGTTATCAAACTTTCACAAATATTGTCATGATTAAAGATAATACCATGAGAAATGGATGGACACAAAGGAGGAAGGTGGGGGGTGGAATGGACTGGGAGATAGGGCTTGACAAACACAGACTACTGTGTATAGAACAGATAACTAGTGAGAAACTGCTGTATGTCACAGGGGACTCTGCTCACTGCTCTGTGGTGACCTAAACGGGAAGGAAATCCAAAAAGCAGGGGACATGTGCATATGCACAGCTGATTCACTTTGCTGTACAGAAGAAACTAACACAATATTGTAAAGCAACTATACTCCAATGAAAATTCATTTTAAGAAAAAAGATAATACCATAAGGAAACTGATCGGCACAGAACAAATTTCCAGTAAAGAATAGCTGTGAGTGCACTGGCTTCACCTCGGGCTGCAGACATCTTTCTCTCCCCTTCAGTGCCTTTCAGCAAGCACTGGTGTTGGAAAGAACAGGTAAATAGCTTTTCATCTCACCCTGAGATCCCTTCTCCCTTTTCCCCCTCCTGCCAAGCCCCCTCCCAAGGAGGGAGTAGCAGATGCCTTCCCACATGGCTCTGGCAACTTTTTAGTAGCTCAGACCAAGATTTACTGTCAATAGCCCAGTAAGTCACAGCTGTTTGCATTTCTTTTCCCTCCATTGTCTCTTGAATGTCAAGTCTGAGAGAGCATCCTCCTTTTGGCTACATTTTGTTTTCAACATTTATTTTTTAAATTTACTTGGCTGTGCCAGGTCTTAGCACACAGGATCTTCTAACTGTGGCATGTGGGATCTAGTTCCCTCACCAGGGATCAAACCCAGGCCCCCTGCATTGGGAACTTGGGAGTCATAGCTACTCGACCACCAGGGAAGTCCCTATCTTTGTTTTAAGAATTACCTCTTGCACAAAATTATCTATTCGTCCACCCATTTTCCATTTCCAGTCTTCCTAGGTCAGAGACAAATTCAAAAGGAATGACAGATGAATTCCAAATATTAGGCACTTGATTGTCCAACATTACTATGCCGAGAGAGCCCTTGTATTCCCCTTTCCTACTGCCCTTTGGCCTCGTTTTGTAAATATGTACTACTCAGAATTGAATTTGTCTTGTTTCACTTCTTTTTCAGAGCATAGCCACAGGAGATGCCACCCCAGCATCATTCTAAAGCCACTTTGTTCCCTTTTAGAAGCGTGTTTCAAAAATCCTAAGCTTGTTCCTCATTTGTAATCTTCCCCAGGTGGAGCAGCTGAATAAATTCAACACCCACAAGGTGCACATTTGTTACCGAAAGGTGACAGCAGAAGCACCATCACAGTGAAAAAAACAACAGGAGGAAGAGAGAGACAGAAGACCCCAGGGCATTCTCTTCCCAATCAGTATCAGGACAACAAGGCGCCTTGAAATATCCATGGTGGGCTTGTTGCACAGACAAAGTAGACAATAACCTCCTGACTTTCTTTTCTTCCTGAAGGTTTGTTTTGTTTTGTGTTTAATGCATCTGTTCTGACTATGCCAGCATAACACAAAAATTTATGCCCAAAGTAAACACTGATTTATCACTGAGCCACATTAAACACGATCTCTATTATATCTCTTTCCAGACCTATTTCCTTCCAGCTCTTGACCCCCACTCACTGGGCTCTCCTTAAAGGGACTGGGGGAAAATGCCAAAGCACAAACAAGGATGCCACTGTGGAATGACTCAGTGCCTATGCACAGAGGTATCTACCCACCCAACGTGAAGTTTCCTGCAAAGTGCAGTGAAGAGCAACATCTCTGAACCAAGGGTCTAGACTGAGAGGTTGATGTTGGCATTTTCATCGATGATGAAAAAGGCCAGGGTTTAAAAAGCAAAATGTTGTTCTCCTCTCAGACCTGCCTGCCACCTTCTTGCCAGAAACTCAGCTCCCTGCTGCTGGGACCACATCCCTTCTGTTTTTCTGACATCTGGCACAGAGTCAGGCACTGAGGGGCATTTGTAATAACAGCCCACACGTCTTGAGAGCCAGATCTCAGCCATCGTTCCAAGTGCTCTTCACGGAGTAACTCATCAAATCCTCCTAATAACCTACTAATAGTGTTAGTTGCTCAGTAATGTCTGACTCTTTGGGACCCCATGGACTGTAGCCCATCAGTCTCCTCTGTCCGTGGGATTCTCCAGGGAGGAATACTGGAACCTACTAAAAACCACCTTCTAATAACCCTACTGTTATCCTCCTCCTAATAACCCTACTGTTATTCTCATTTTACAAATGAGGAAACTAAACGGAGACCAAAAGAAAGCAGGAGTCGCAATACTCATATCAGATAAAATAGACTTTAAAATAAAGGCTGTGAAAAGAGACAAAGAAGGACACTACATAATGATCAAAGGATCAATCCAAGAAGAAGATATAACAATTATAAATATATATGCACCCAACATAGGAGCACCGCAATATGTAAGGCAAATGCTAATGAGTATGAAAGGGGAAATTAACAATAACACAATAATAGTGGGAGACTTTAATACCCCACTCACACCTATGGATAGATCAACTAAACAGAAAATTAACAAGGAAACACAAACTTTAAATGACACAATGGACCAGCTAGACCTAATTGATATCTATAGGACATTTCACCCCAAAACAATCAATTTCACCTTTTTCTCAAGTGCACATGGAACCTTCTCCAGAATAGATCACATCCTGGGCCATAAATCTAGCCTTGGTAAATTCAAAAAAATTGAAATCATTCCAGTCATCTTTTCTGACCACAGTGCAGTAAGATTAGATCTCAATTACAGGAAAAAAACTATTAAAAATTCAAACATATGGAGGCTAAATAGCATGCTTCTGAATAACCAACAAATTATAGAAGAAATCAAAAAAGAAATCAAAATATGCATAGAAATGAATGAAAATGAAAACACAACAACCCAAAACCTATGGGACACTGTAAAAGCAGTGCTAAGGGGAAGGTTCATAGCATTACAGGCTCACCTCAAGAAACAAGAAAAAAGTCTAATAAATAACCTAACTCTACACCTAAAGCAACTAGAGAAGGAAGAAGTGAAGAACCCCAGGGTTAGCAGAAGGAAAGAAATCTTAAAAATTAGGGCAGAAATAAATGCAAAAGAAACAAAACAGACCATAGCAAAAGTCAACAAAGCTAAAAGCTGGTTTTCTGAAAAGATAAAATTGACAAACTGTTAGCAAGACTCATTAAGAAACAAAGAGAGAAGAACCAAATCAACAAAATTAGAAATGAAAATGGAGAGATCACAACAGACAACACTGAAATACAAAGGATCATAAAAGACTACTACCAGCAGCTCTATGCCAATAAAATGGACAACTTGGAAGAAATGGACAAATTCTTAGAAAAGTATAACTTTCCAAAATTGAACCAGGAAGAAATAGAAGATCTTAACAGACCCATCACAAGCAAGGAAATCGAAACTGTAATCAGAAATGTTCCAGCAAACAAAAGCCGAGGGCCAGATGGCTTCACAGCTGAATTCTACCAAAAATTTAGAGAAGAGCTAACACCTACCTTACTCAAACTCTTCCAGAAAATTGCAGAAGAAGGTAAACTTCCAAACTCATTCTATGAGGCCACCATCACCCTAATTCCAAAACCAGACAAAGATGCCACAAAAAAAAAAAACTACAGGCCAATATCACTGATGAACATAGATGCAAAAATCCTTAACAAAATTCTAGCAAACAGAATCCAACAAAAAAAAAAAAAAATCATACATCGGTGACCAAGTGGGCTTTATCCCAGGAATGCACGGGGGATTCTTTAATATCCACAAATCAATCAATGTAATACACCACATTAACAAATTGAAAGATAAAAACCATATGATTACCTCAATAGATGCAGAAAAAGCCTTTGACAAAATTCAACATCCATTTATGATAAAAACTCTCCAGAAAGAAGGAATAGAAGGAACATACCTCAACATAATAAAGCTATATATGACAAACCCACAGCAAACATTATCCTCAATGGTGAAAAATTGAAAGCATTTCCCCTGAAATCAGGAACAAGACAAGGGTGCCCACTGTCGCTACTACTATTCAACATAGTTTTGGAAGTTTTGGCCACAGCATCAGAGCAGAAAAAGAAATAAAAGGAATCCAGATAGGAAAAGAAGAAGTGAAACTCTCACTGTTTGCAGATGACATGATCCTCTACATAGAAAACCACTAGAGCTAATCAATGAATATAGTAAAGTTGCAGGATATAAAATTAACACACAGAAATCCCTTGAATTCCTATACACTAACAATGAGAAAACAGAAAGAGAAATTAAGGAAACAATACCATTCACCATTGCAACAAAAAGAATAAAATACTTAGGAGTATATCTACCTAAAGAAACAAAAGACCTATACATAGAAAGCTATAAAACACTGATGAAAGAAATCAAAGAGGACACAAATAGATGGAGAAATACACCATGTTCATGGATTGGAAGAATCAATATTGTGAAAATGAGTATACTACCCAAAGCAATCTATAGATTCAATTCAATCTCTATCAAGCTACCAACGGATTCTTCACAGAACTAAAACAAATGATTTCACAATTTGTATGGAAATACAAAAAACCTCAAATAGCCAAAGCAATCTTGAGAAAGAAGAATGGAACTGGAGGAATCAACCTGCCTGACTTCAGACTCTACTACAAAGCCACAGTCATCAAGACAGTATGGTACTGGCACAAAGACAGAAATATAGATCAATGGAACAAAATAGAAAGCCCAGAGATAAATCCATGTACCTACGGACACCTTATCTTCAACAAAGGAGGCAAGAATATACAATGGAAAAAGGACAACCTCTTTAACAAGCGGTGCTGGGAAAACTGGTCAACAACTTGTAAAAGAATGAAACTAGAACACTTTCTAACACCACACACAAAAATAAACTCAAAATGGATTAAAGATCTAAATGTAAGACCAGAAACTATAAAAATCCTAGAGAAAAACATAAGCAAAACACTCTCCGACATAAATCACAGCAAGATCCTCTATGACCCACCTCCCAGAATATTGGAAATAAAAGCAAAAATAAACAAATGGGACCTAATGAAACTTAAAAGCTTTTGCACAACAAAGGAAACTATAAGCAAGGTGAAAAGACAGCCTTCAGAATGGGAGAAAATAATAGCAATGAAGAATACAGACAAAGATTAATCTCAAAAATATACAACAACTCCTGCAGCTCAATTCCGAAAAATACAATGACCCAATCAAAACATGGCAAAGATCTAAACAGACCATTTCTCCAAAGAAGACATACAGATGGCTAACAAACACATGAAAAGATGCTCAACATCACTCATTATCAGAGAAATGCAAATCAAAACCACAACGAGGTACCATTACACACCAGTCAGAATGGCTGCTATCCAAAAGTCTACAAGCAGTAAATGCTGGAGAGGGTGTGGAGAAAAGGGAACCCTCTTACACTGTTGGTGGGAATGCAAACTAGTACAGCCGCTATGGAGAACAGTGTGGAGATTCCTTAAAAAACTGGAAATAGAAGTGCCATATGACCCAGCAATCTCACTTCTGGGCATACACACCGAGGAAACCAGATCTGAAAGAGACACGTGTACCCCAATGTTCATCGCAGCACTGTTTATAATTGCTAGGACATGGAAGCAACCTAGATGCCCATCAGCAGACAAATGGATAAGAAAGCTGCGGTACATATACACCATGGAATATTATTCAGCCATTAAAAAGAATTCATTTGAATCAGTTCTAATGAGATGGATGAAACTGGAGCCCATTATACAGAGTGAAGTAGGCCAGAAAGATAAAGACCAATACAGTATACTAACGCATATATATGGAATTTAGAAAGATGGTGACGATAACCCTATATGCAAAACAGAAAGAGAGACACAGATGTACAGAACAGACTTTTAGACTCTGTGGGAGAAGGCGAGGGTGGGATGTTCAGAGAGAACAGCACTGAAACAAGTATACTATCAAGGGTGAAACAGATCACCAGCCCAGGTTGGATGCATGAGACAAGTGCTCAGGGCTGGTGCACTGGGAAGACCCAGAGGAATGGGATGGAGAGGGAGGCGGGAGCGGGGATCGGGATGGGGAACACATGTAAATCCATGGCTGATTCATGTCAATGTATGGCAAAAACCACTACAAAGAAAGTAATTAAAGTAATTAGCCTTCAACTAATAAAAATAATTGGGAAAAAATAATAACAATAAAAATGAGGAAACTGAAGCCCAGATAGGTTAAGGGCATCTCCCTGGAACACACAGCTGGGGAGGATGGAGACAGGATTCAAATTCAGGCAGTCTGCATGCAACCTGCCTGTCCAGAGCTTTGAATCCGGGAGTTTCAAGCTGTGGTATAAAGTGAGATGAGGACAAGAAAGGTAAATTCCCCAGCACGCTGGAAAGAAAACAAATCAATATCCACACAAAGCAAGCATCAGACAAGGAAGCAAAATGCTGGTGCAAAAAGAACTTTTTCTAAAAAAAAGAAAAATTTTTTCTTTGTTTGATCAATAGAACTAGAGGGAAATTAAAGCTATACCAAAAGCCCAGGTTGGATAAAATGATAACAGAGACTAGATTTTTTTTTTCTTTAGATTCTAATGAATAGATTTCAACTATGGCAAATTCCACAAATGTTATGACAAAAGGGAGCAAATATTCTGCATCTTCCTAAGCCTACTTTAAAAAAAAATTTTTTTTTTTATTTATTTATTTCACTGCATTAGGTCTTAGCTACAGCACACTGGATCTTCTTTGCATCTTGTGGGGATTTTTTTGTTGTGGTACACAGACTCTCTAGATGTGGCGAGTGAACTCAGTAGTTGCAGCGCATGGGGTTCGTTGCTCTGCAGTTTGTGGGATCTGAGTTCCCCAACCAGAGATTGAACCTGCATCTCTTGCTTTGCAAAGCAGATTCTTAACCACTGCCACCAGAGAAGTCCCGCCTATCTACCTTTGCATGTGCTATTTCCTCTGCCAGGAATGTCTTTCTTCCCTTCTCATTTAATCAACCTGCTCTCACCCTCAAGACCCAATTTTGACATAGCCCCTTTATGAAGTTTTCCTCAACTCTCTTCTCTGTGATTTTGAAAGACTGATTTTACCTCCTCTGTTGTACCCATTATGTCTCATAGTGCAGAGATTGCTAACTCAAATGCTGCAGGACCAAGCATGAGTAAACCAACTGATGAGGGGTAAGACAGGAAGTAGGGAGTGGTGAGCAGTGGGGTACTGGAGAGAAATTGCCCCGCTTAAAGGAGGAGCTAGCTACCTCTCAACTCCAAACAGCCCCTGCCATATGTGAGTACTAGCACTGTATTGCCAAATAATCTTTGTCAAGAGAAACCAGTGGTGATGGTTCATTTAACATGTCAACTTGACCAGGCTAAGGGACACTCAGATAGCTGGTAAGACATTATTTGTGGGTGTGTCTGGAGGGTGTTTCTGGAAGAGATTAGCATCTGAATCAGTAGACTGAATAAAAAAATCACCCTCACCATGTACATGAACATCAGCCAATCCACTGAAGTCCCAAATAGAACAAAATTTGTTCTAGAATGAATTTGTCCTTTCTGCTTGAGCTGGGACACCCATCTCTCCCACCCTTGTACATTGGTATCGCTGGTTCTGGAGTCTTCAGATTCAGCTTAGACTTATACCATTTGCTCCCCTGATTCTCAAGCCTTTTGGTTCAGACTGAAATGATACCACCAACTTTCCTATACCTCCAGCTCATAAACAGCAGATTGTAGGACTGCTCAGTCTCCATAGCTGCATGAGCCAATCCCTCATGTATCTCTTTTTATGTATCTATATGGATGTAATGGTTCTTTTTCTCTGGAAAACCCTAATAAGTATATGCATATGAGAAAATCCCTCAATTTCTAAATATTGGCATTTAATTTTTTTAAATACTGTGTAGACCATCAATAAGTTCTGCCTACTGGTTACTTGTTTATTTGTTTGCCTCTAATACTAAGTAAGTAAGCCCTTTAGTGGTTCAACAGCAGTTAAGAACATAGACCCACACTGAAATCAGGGCAGTACCACTTGCCAAGCTGAATGACCTCAGTATATTACTTAACTCTCTGTGCATCAGGGTTCTCATCTTTGACAGATTTGGAGGAATAATAAAGTGTACCCCTATGGTTGTTGTGAGAAATCCATTAGCTAATATGAACAAAGTACTTAGAATACTGCATTGCACAGGGTAAGTGCTCAGTAAGCATTAGTCAACATCATCAATATCACTATCATCACCAACATCACCATCATCTTCATCTTTATATCCTCAATACCTGGCACAACGCCCGGCACATAACTGTTGTGCATTAGATGTGTATTAAGCTGAGTAATATTAATATCCCTGTGATGGGCTCAAATTAAAAGGTTGAGATACTTAGGCAGTTAGGAAATTTCCAATCTGACACATCTTCCAACCTCTTCAAGATCTGTGGTCAGGCGTCTTTCCAGATAACTGAATAGGAAAACATATATTAAACAAAGTTATCTCCATAACTTGGACCTGTTACAACTCACTCTTAACAAACCTGTAGGTGACAATGATAAAGAACTAACTAGCAATGTACTTGTCTAAAATATTCATCTTCTCAAACTCCCTTGTGGCTAGAGGGAATGGATATGTGGTTCCATTATAGACAATGGATATAGATGGATGTCCCTGGGGAGCATATCCCTTCCTCAGGCAAAGATTCTAGCGAGAAAGTGCTTTTTCCCTTCACATTTTGTCCTTCATTCTTTCTGCCTGGAATGTATGTAGATAGTACCTGGAAGTGCAGCAGTCTTTTTGAGGCCATGAGGACAAAACCCACACACACAAGTTTGCAGAGCAGGAAGACAGAAGAAGCCTGGTTCTTAGATGACTTCCTTGAGCAGTTGTATAGTTAACTCCACTATAATGCTTGTTTTTTATTTATTCTAATGTGATTGAAATCATAGGGAACAATCTGAGCCTGGTGTAAATGTCACTTTTGCTTGTGTGTGATTTTAACCATAATAAACACCAGATAAAAGAAGAATACTGCACCTACCTGAACGGAGCCACGTACCTGTCCAACACCTATTTCCACAAGCAAACTTCGGCCTTTTTCAAGGAAAGTGCCATATTTATAATATTACTTATATATTGATATTTCTTAACCATTAACATGTCACTATTATAACTTATTTTACTGAGTTTCTTATATTAATGTGTTCCTGATGATGTTTTTGAATGTTGTGTCCCAATCCCATCTTTCTCATAAGCTTGTGGCTTCTATTGTGCAATTTATCAATATAATGCAGCTATTTTTAGCAACCTATGTCCTATTACAATAGAACTGTCTGCACTCTTTTTGGAGGACTGCTTACCTCTGGACTTTTTGTCACATGAAAAACAGGTACAACGCTTAAGCCACTATTTGTTACATGCAGTCAAACACATTCCCAACTGGTACACTTACTTATAAACATCTAGCATTAGAGCTTCTGAAGTTTGTCAAGGGTGCCAAAGGATTTTTACTTGGAATATCAGTTTGCTCAGGCAAAAAGGTCAGGGTCTCTCCTGATAAATGTCCCTTCATCTTTCCCCAACCACTAACCCTGATCACATGTGAATAGGACACCACCATGTTATGTTGGAAGGAGAAAGAACTGATAGGAGAGCACTTTGGAGGCTATCATAATATGGATCTTATATAATCTTTGTGAAAGCCTCTCTCTCTGATTAAGCCTTGATCAGTTGCTCAGTCATGTCCAACTCTTTGTGACTCCATGGACTGTAGCCCATGAGGCTCCTCTGTCCATGGAATTCTCCAGGCAAGAATACTGGAGTGGGTTGCCATTTCCTGCTCCAGGGGATCTTCCTGACCCAGAGATCGAGCCTGTGTCTTCTGCAATGGCAGATGGATTCTTTACCACTGAGCCAGCTGGGAACCTGAGTAAGGTTTGGGTCAGGACATTTCATGAGCCTCATGTGATGAGATGTTAGAATTCTTCCTAAAACCGCGAAGGGTTCTCCCTGGGTAATTCAGGGAGTGTGAGGCTTTTCCCAATTTTGCCACCACTCTGCCACTATAATGGTTCCCCGCTCCCACTGCCGCAGTTTCTAATGATCCAAGAAATGTATCAAGAAGACTTCTGATGTTGGTTTCACTCATAGATTTAAAAAGCTGCCTGTGATGGGAGACATGGTGTGGTCCCTGAGCCCACTGCTCTCAGCACATGTCCTAAGAAAGTGAAAGTCGTGTCCGACTCTCTGCGACCCCATGGACTGCATAGTCCATGGAATTCTCCAGGCCAGAATATTGGAGTGGGTAGCCTTTCCCTTCTCCAGGGGATCTACCCAACCCAGGGATCGAACCAGGGTCTCCTGCATTGCAGGCAGATACTTTATCAACTGAGCTATCAGGGAAGCCCCACCTGTCCTGAGAGCTGGGTTAAGATCCTTTTTCACTGTATTTATATTTATTTAAATTTAAAAATTAGTATTATAGTAGAGTCAGTTGGAAATAAAAAAAGATCATATCTCCTTCAAGCACAAGGAGTTAAGCACTGTAGTTACTTCAGAATTAACAGCATAACAACCTGCATGTTTTCCTTCCAGTTGATATGTCATATTGTGGCAACAATATAGGTTAAAGTGTTAAACTCTTCTGATGTGAGGCATCTACCTCATCTTCCCAAGTCAGAGATGCCTCCTGGGTACCAATAGTAATAGGGAAATTTATCTTTATTGCTTTTGTTCCTGTTTCCCATTGATGGCAGAATAAAACACATAGACATTCGGGGTTTTGCAAGAATGATCACATCAGAGTTTAAACAAGTTCTAGACAAGCTTCCTTGGTGGCTCAGTTGTAAAGAATCTGCCTGCCAATGCAGGAGACTCGGGTCCAATCCGTGATCTGGGAAGATCCCACATGCCACAGAGCAATTAAGCCCGTGTGTCACAGCTACCAAGCCTGTGTTCCAGAGCCTGAGAGCCGCAACTTCTGAAGCCTGCGTGCCTAGAGCCTGTGTTCCGCAACAAGAGAAGCCACTGCAGTGAGAAGCCTGCACACCACAACTGCTTGTGGAAACTAGAAAAAAGCCCGAGCAGCAACAAAGACACAGCACAGCCAAAAATAAATAACAGTTTTTTAAAAACTTAAAAAATAACAGTTTTAGACAAGTCTTCATGAACAATGCATGCTGCCTATCAGAGTGAGTTTTCCAGGCCAGCTTTGAGTTCAACATGGGGCCCAAAAAGACCAGGTTCTATAAATATACCAATCGCTTTATTCTCTAAGCTCAGTGGTCTTTGTCTTCATTTACAGTGCAAGAGCTACAGTGGAGGACTTCCCAGGTGGCTCAGTGGTAGAGAATCTTCCTGCCAAGCAGGAGATGCACGTTCAACCCCTGGGATCCCTGGAGAAGGAAATGGCAGCCCACTCCAGTATTCTTGCCTGAAAAATCCCATGGACAGAGGAGTCTGGCGGGCTACAGTCCATGGGGTCTCAAAGAGTCAGACACACACACGCAGCTACAATGGACTGGGTCCTCAGAGCCAAGACAATTAGAAAATCAAAGTTTTTCATATCCTGCCCTCCAGTCTGCCCTGCCAGCATCTCCCTTCTCATTTTCATCACCTCTGCTTCCCCCACTTGCCAGTTAAACAAGGCAGGGGTGAAATAATGACCGTGATTTGTCCCCCAAGCTGCTCCATTTGAAGGTGGTCATTTCACAATTGTACCTGACGGTCAGGAAAGTCTGTCCAACAGTGCAAGCCTCAATGGCTTGAGAGACACAAGGGAGACAAGAAGGAAGGAAGGCATGCTGAGAGCCGACAGAGCTATTGGTCTCAAGTGTCCTTGAGTGAATAAACCCTGATTAAAGTTTCTCTGAAAGGGGTGAGAGAAGCCAGCCAGCAGTCTCCTTCCTGACGAGGTTCCATGAGTGCGGTGTTAAAAACAGAGGGGAGGACTTGCTGGTTTTCCTTTCGAGGGATGGAGTGGGGGAGTGAGGCCATTTGCCAT
The DNA here is from genome assembly GCF_019320065.1 of Cervus canadensis. NCBI lineage: Eukaryota > Metazoa > Chordata > Mammalia > Artiodactyla > Cervidae > Cervus > Cervus canadensis. The sequence goes on along the minus strand of NC_057417.1, from coordinate 1,652,313 downwards.
TGTCTCCCACCTCCCACGGGCCTCCCAGGTGGCTCAGAGGTAAAGAATCCACTTGCAATGCAGGAGTTCCAGGTTCGAACCTGGGTCAGGAAGATCCCCTGAAGAAGGAAGTGACACCCCACTCCAGTATTCTTGCCTGGGAAATCCCATGGACAGAGGAGCCTGGCGGGCTACAGTCCCTGGGGTCTCAAGAGTCAGACACGACTTAGCGACAAAACCACCACCACCCACCTCCCACATGAAGTCTCTGGTTTCACTTGTACAGTTTCCTTGAAGCAGAGTGACAGAAGCCTGATCTTTAGGCAGACTATTGCCCCAGATGCTGTGCAGAGCTTGGAGCCAACCCACCACTGATGTGCATTGCCCTGAATCCACTATTAGGAATTTTGTGGGAGCTAGGGTCCGGGAGTGGGAATACACCCACACAAATTTAATTCATCTGTGAACAATTTTACATAATAGCCCTTTTATAAAACCTATTGATTTAATTTCTGACTTTATTTTTTTAAATCATCAAATAACATTTTTGGGAGGATGATGACAAAAAATTATGAAAGACCCAAATTTTCCTCTATAATAGTAGAAAAGCAGTGATTCATGCTTCAAACTGATAAATGAAAAAGTGGAATAGTAATCACAAGCATATTATTTAGAAGTATAGGGTAAGAAGGACACTTGGACAAACACAGAAGCTCTGCTTTAAATAGAACCTCTGCCTTAAAATCTTTTGTTTTTTTGCCTTTTGAAGTTTGGGTTTAGATTTATTTTACAACACAAAATATTCATATCCACTAATAACAGCAATAGTTTTATTGTTTTATATTGTTTGTTTTGTTTTATTTTTTATCATTTTTTTAATTTATTTGGCTGCATTGGGTCTTAATTGCAGCACACAGGACCTTCGTTGCATCATGCGGGATCCTTCCTTGCTCCACACAGACTCTCTAGCTGTGGCACGTGGGGTTAGTTGCTCCACAGCATGTGAGACGTTAGTTCCCAGACCAGAGATTGAACCCGTGTCCTGTGCATTGCAAAGCTGATTCTTAAGTGCTGGACTATCTGGGAAGTCCCCTGGTTATCCATTTTAAATACAGCATTGTGTACCCGTCAATCCCAAACTCCTAAGTTATTCTTCCCCCCGCAATCTTTCCCTCAAGTAGCCATAAATTCATTCTCTATAAAACCTTTTAAATCTGTTAACCAATAGGCATAAGGCAGACCTCTTATTAACTGGGCATTTACAAACCTCCCATGATCCACCAAAGACTTTCCACATGAACTCTCAACTGTGTCTACAAATCCATGTCCATGATTTTCTTTATGTATGCAGATGGCATCTTCTATTTCTCCATCTGGTGAACCTATTCAAACCCCAAATATAAACTTTGAAAATTAATACATGGTTTAGATACCAAATAATAGTAGTTATTATTTGCTATTTTTTATTATTATTTGCTATTTTTAATAATCATCATTACTGATGACTATTGCTGTGGCAGACAAATTCTTAGGGTAGCCCCCATCATCTCCACCTCCTGGATTTCACATCCTTGTCGTCTTCCTCCCCTTAAGTGTAGACACGACCTGCAACTAGGAGATGTGGTAGATATCAGTATATGCAATGGAATATTACTCAGCCATAAAAAGGAATGAAACTGGGCCATTTGTGGAGATATAGATGGACCTAGAGTCTGTGATACAGAGTTAAGTAAGTCAGAAAGAGAAAAACAAATATTGTATGTTAACGCATATATGTGGACTCTAGAAAAATGGTACAGATGAACCTATTTGAAGGGCAGGATTAAAGATGCAGACATAGAGAACGGATGGATGGACACAGAGGGGAAGGGGGAGTGAGATGAACTGGGAGATTGGGATTGCCATGTATGGCATACAGTTGATGCACTTCATTGTGCCGCAGAAATCAAGATAATATGGTAAAGCAACTATAAAACTCCAACTTAAAAAGGATATGGCAAAGGCAACACGCTCTGTGTGATTACATTACATAAGCGTCCAGCACCTGTCTTGCTGGCATCTCTCTCTCCTTTGCTGGCACAGAGGAAGCAAGGGGCTGAGTTGGGAAACTCTGTGCTGAACAGAATACTGGCTGCCTCTGAAGGAGCTGAAGATAAGAGACTGAAACCATCAGTCCTATAGCAAGGCACTAATTCTTCCAACAACTTGCTTGGAAACAGATTCTTCCCCAGCTGCAATTGAAACCACAGCCCCAATTAACACCTTGATCACAACCTTACAGAAGACCCAGTCAAGCTGTGTCCAGATTCCTCAGCCAAAGAAATGGTAAGATAATATGTGTGAGTTGTTTTAAGCTCTTAAGTTCATACTAATATTGGCATGCAGTGAAAGATAACTGATACATTAAATTTTAATGTACTGAGTATTAATACACGAAGTATTAAGTGGTAATACATTAAGCACTCCTGTATAAGTATTACCTTACATTAAGTAGCAGAAAGAACATAGAAGAAATGATATATAAGGAATATAGATAAGGAAGAGAAGTGTAACTTGTAGTTGATTCCTAATAAATCCAGAAGAGCAATCTTTCATGCAGTAAAACCACAAAATGCCTCATTTCCCCGTTTTCCAAGGATATTTTGCCTCCTTTTTGCTTCCCCCCAAATAAACACCACTCTTGACTATCAAAGAAAAGTTTCACACAAATGAGACATCCCACTGGAAAAGAAGGATGATCCCAGGGTAGGAGACCAAACAAGAAATCTTATTTAGTGGCTTCTAACCAAGGTGCTTATGGAGCCCATGTTTCAGGATCTAATTTATAATGAAATGCTCAGCTGGGGCTTGATCAAGTGCATCCCTGGAGAAAGGAGAGCGAGGGAGAGAGTCCCAGTCCTGCAGGAGTCCCAGTCCTGCAGCTGCTCTGTAACCATGTGCAGAGCCATAAGCGCAGAGATTAATGCCTTCTCACAGCCATAAATTCATTTTTTTTCTCTTCAATGAGTCCTAGGGGACAAGAATCTGGTTATAATTGGATGTGCTGCAATATTGCTTTCCACTTACAATTATAGTGCTGAGAAAATTAAAAGGAATAGCATAAGGCTCAAGCACGCTGGTGATTTAAAAGGATGCTCTTCAAGGTGCCAGGTTTGCTGCTCTTCCCATCCTTTCCTTTGCAAGGCACCTGCTCCACCCGGGAATGGCCGCCTTGGGACGAGGCAGGCACTGGGAAACTGGAACAACCATCCTTCTTGGGCTGACGTTCAAAACACAGCACATTTCTTCAACTTCTGCTCTGTGTTTCTGCCCATCTCAAACAGATTATGACATAATTACCCAAGCTCAGGAATCAAGAGAAGAAGGAAACTCTAATTTCTCCTTCCTTATCTCTGGCATCTTCAGTTTTCCACAGTGGGTCATTCCCCCAGATCTTTGTGTTTGTTTCCATGACATCCACTCTGAATGCATTTACTCAGGAGAGAGGATGCTAAAGGAAACAATATATCTAAGATACTTTACAGTTAATGTCCAGCACTTTGTAGGTACTTAATAAATGGGGTGCTTCCACCTAGAGACTGTTATACAGAGTGAAGTAAGTCAGAAAGAGAAAAGGATAGTATATTAATGCATTATATATGGAATCTAGAAAAATGGTACAGATGAACCTATTTGAAAAGCAGAAATAGAGACACAGATGTAGAGAAAAACGTGTGGACACCAAAGGGGGAAAGGGAGGGAGGGGATGAACTGGGAGACTGGGGTTGGCGTAGGCACACTACTATGTATAATACAGATAACTAACAAGAACCTGTAAAGCACAGGGAACTCTACTCAACGCTCTTTAGTGGGAAGGAAATTCAAAACAGAGGGGATGTATGTATACATATAGCTGATTCCCGTTGTTGTACAGTAGACACTAACACAGCATTATAAAGCAACTATACTCCAATAAAAATAAATAAAAAATGCGATGCTTCCTTCACTCCTTCCTTTTGCCGTCAGATCCCTCCCCTCTTCTAACCCTGGCCTCACTCACATTCTCACTGAGATGCTTTGGAATCTGTCCCTGACTCTAACCCAGTGGTTGTCAAAGCCTAAAGGGTGGTCCCCAGACCAGCAGTAGCAGCATCTCCTGAGAACATGTCAGAAACGCAAACTCTCAGGTGCCAACCCAGAGCTACAGCATCTGAAACTCTGAAGGTGAAGACTGGACATCTGGGTTTTAACAAGCCCCCCAGGGGATTCTGAGCTGGGCTGCAGTGTGACAGGCTGGCTCCAAAGGGATAACCGCTATTCCAATTCCTTTCAACGCCTGATGGATTATCCACATCAATTTCCATCACTACAAATTCTGAATTCACTGGAATTATTTTTGAAAAAAAAAAAAAACAAAAGCAGAAGATTGGTTGCCAGAGCTTAGAAATCTGTTTGAGAAATTTCTCTTGCTACATCTGGGAGAGGATTTCACTTGAATACTAGGTATAACTCATGGATGAATTACTCTGGATCTTCTGTGTTTGTATGCACCTGCTCTCAGAAGTGTGCTGGCAAGTGTGTAACAACTGGCTCTCCAGGGAGAGGATGCCCTGGTGTGTAGCATTTGCCAGTTTCTGCGGTGTAAACACTACCATCACGACATCCACGGATGCAGAGTTGGGAAAAGACAAATACATTGGTTCTTGCAAGCTGGCACCAGCAGGTTCCAACACCCCACTGCGTGCTTTCCAACTGGAACCAACATTTCTCAGGGTAGAGCATATGATTTATTTTTCAGCTGTGCCTCACGGCATGCGGATCTTAGTTCCCTAACCAGGAATTGAACCCACACCCCCTGCAGTAGAAGCACAGAGTCTTAACCACTGGACAACAAGGGAAGTCCCATTTGGAACTTTTTTATTTTTTATTTATTTATCTGCACTCGGTCTTAGTTGTGGCATGTGGGATATAGTTCCCTGACCAGGAATCGAACCTGTGCCCCCTGCATTGGGAGCTCAGAGTCTTAGCCACTAGACCACCAGAGAAGTCCCCCACCTGAACTTTTAAGGGAGTAGGACACTTGACTCCTGCCCCCAAAATTCTGCCCTTTCTGTTCACACCAGCCCCATGAGGAGAGGACTTGCTGATTGGATGGTGACAGCTGGAGACAGTCTATGGGCGCATTTCACCAGTCAGCAGGGCTCTGCAATAAAGGCAGGAGCCAGTCGGCCCCTCCCTCTGTCTCCTCTGTGGCCATGAGTGATGGGCCTCTTCCCACATCCTACATCTCGTTCCACATCGTGAGACCAGAAGCCAATGCAGCACTTGGCTCCTTCTCCAGCGGCTGGCGGGGTCTGTGGACCTAGAGTGTAAGCCCTCTTGGACTCTCACATGCAGGCACACAGACAAGAGAAGTCTGGTTCCGAGGACTGAAGAAGGAACACACGGGGCACCGTGTTTTCCATTAATGCATTGCACATTCCTCTTGACTATCGTCCTTGTGTGGGGGACAACCTCAACCACAAACCCTGAAGCCCTAACCCCTACTTCACTGCTCTGACAACAGCAGGTACTTGTTTCTTTATGGCATAAGAAGAGCCTGGGTTTGATGTCAGGCCCATCGGAAGCTCAAATCCTACTCTTATCACTTATGGGCCAATGGCTCTTGAACAACCAAATAACCTCTCTGAGCTTTAGATTCTTCATCTATAAAATGGCAACAGGAAGAGCAACCTCTCAGAAGGATTCAAACTGAAAGGGATAATATACACAGGCAGCTTGACTGGTGTCTGGAACATAGCTGTTGTTGTGTAGTTGCTAAGCCATGTCCGACTCTTTGTAACACCATGGACTGTAGCCCACCAGGCTCCTCTGTCCATGGGATTTCCCAGGCAAGAACACTGGAGAGGGTTGCTATGCCCTCCTCCAGGGGATCTTCCTGGCTCAAGGATTGAACCCACGTCTCCTACATTGCAGGCAGATTCTTTACCCCTAAGTCACCAGGGAAGCCCCTGGAACATAGTAAGTGATCAATAAATAAGACACTTTTTTTTGAGTCTTGTTTCATGGTGAGGGCCAAAAGGCTCAAGCTGAGTTGAATTTCAGCTCTGTGTCTTAAGTTCAGCTCTTAAAAGAATGCTTCAGCCCTTAGAGACCCTAGGGGTCTCCCCTGCCAGTTCCTCCTCAGGACAGCCAGCCCTACAGGGGAAGCTGGGCCCCACAGTGATCAGGACAGTCCCATGTGGCAGCTGCAAAATAGAACCCCCCACCCCAAGCCAGGTCCACACACACCAAGTTTCCCCCTACACAAAGTAATCAGGGGGTCATTCTCTCTCCCACCTAGCAGACCTCCTTCAGGGAACTAGAGCCAAGTCCAAATTCCCTCTCTCTGTTTAAAGTGAAAGTGAAGTCGCTCAGTCGTGTCCGACTCTTTGCGATCCCATGGACTGTAGCCCACCAGGCTCCTCCATTCATGGAGTTTTCTAGGAAAGAGTACTGGAGTGGGTTGCCATTTCCTTCTCCAGGGGATCTTTCCAACCCGGGGACCGAACCTGGGTCTCCTGCATTGCAGGCAGACGCTTTACCGTCTGAACCACCAGGGAGCCTCTCCGTTTAAGGGTCATGCAAATCAAAGCGTGTGGCTGAGCTTTTGTCTCAGTGCACTCAACATTTAAAGATAGCCTTAAAAAATAAATAAATAAAAATTAAAAATAAATAAAAAGATAGCCTTATGTAAGGATGGGTGGGTCCAGGAACACAGAAGGAACCAAAGAGGTGATGCGGTTGATGCCCCACAACCACAAGCAAACTTCTTAGTTCTGATAACCAAATAAAAGGTAGATTCTAGCACTTCTCACTGCATATGCATAAGAGTCCTTTCAGTTCAGTTCAGTTGCTCAGTCCTATCTGACTCTTTGCAACCCCATGGACTGCAGCACGCCAGGCCTCCCTATCCATCACCAACGCCAGGAGCTTGCTCAAACTCATGTCCATCGAGTCAGTGAAGCCATACAACCATCTCATCCTCTGTCATCCCCTTCTCCAGTGTGTCCAGGGCAGGGCCTAAAATTCTGCATTTCTATCAAACTTCCAGGTGAGTCCAATGCTGCAGGTGGATGGGACACATTTTTTTTTGCCATGTGAGATCTTAGTTCCCCAACCAGGGATCAAACCCATGCCCCCTTCATTGGGAGCATGGAGTTTTAACCACTGGGCCACCAGGGAAGTCCCCTTTAATAGTAAAATACTGGACAGTAGTGCCAATATAGGCCGGGAGATGGAAACACTCGCCTGCAGGGTAGAAAGCTCAAATGTAACAATTTCACAAACAAATAAGGTTTTCTAACACCTCACTTCAAGAGAAACATTTAGGCAATGCGAAAAATTTGGCTTCTTAATATAAAACCTGCAAGAAGATAAAGTGAAGTTTATTTGTGATCTTATACTTTAAAAATTATCAGTGGTATACAAATACCATCCCTTCTTCTGTAACTCCATGCTTTCATTTTCATGACATGAACTCAGTCATAAATTATAGTTATTGTGATTTCTAATTTAATTGAGAATTTTCTTTTATGTCATAATTGTGCTCAGAAGGAAATGCAAAATCAATATATCATGCTCTTGTGTTTTATTGGCTAGGGTTTAAATACATTTGTTCATTTGACTACTCACTGATTGCATTTTTAAATATAATCTATCTCAATGATATTTTTCTCTACTGCACACAAAATATTTTAAGGCCATAAAATTTTGTGATAAATAGTAACTCCTCTTAGAAGCCAATGCATCAGCGATTCTTTTGAAGTGTTTCTTGAAACTGACTCTTCAAAGATGCTATAATGAGGTTGTGTCTATGTGACATCCAAAAACATCTGAAACAAAACTGTTTTGTCTACACTGAGCCAAGTCTTAGGATATTTACATACATTTGAAGACATAGAGGAAAAAGAATTCCGGCAAATAACTGATTTTCACTTCACATCCTGCTCACAGCAAGGAAAAATAGGGCTCAGACCGAATAATGTTTAATTAATTAAAGTAAAAGCTCATATCTGACTTACAAACATTACTGGATAACCTCATTAACCCAAAGTCCTTGGTTTCCCACACCAGCCAGAAAGTCTTCCAATTTCAGAGAGAATGGAATGAAAACATAACTAAATCATGTCTTTAAAGGAATGCTGGGACAAGGCAGGAGTTAAAGCATCCAAAGATAAATAGGAAGCCAGCAAAAGCCACAAAGCATCCAAAACACCCTCATGAAATTATAGTTCACTGGAATCCAATTAGTGGCAGCCACCACTGGAATCCAGACCGGACCTAGAAATAGAGGCGAAAAGATTGCAAGGCAGATTCTACACCAGAAGTGATGATTCTGTCGAATTTAAGGTGGAGCCCGGGGACTTCCCTTGTGGCTCAGCTGGTAAAGAATCCGCCTGTAATGTGGCAGACCTGGGTTCAATCCCTGGGTTGGGAAGTATTATGGCCTGGAGAATTCCATTGACTATGCAGTCCATGGGGTCGCAAAGAGTCGGACACAACTGAGTGACTTTCACTTCACTTCACTTCACTGGGGACTTCCCTGGTGGTCCAGTGGTTAAGACTTCATCTTCCAATGTAGGGGGTTGGGTTCAATCCCCGATTGGAGAATTAAGATCCCCACACACCTTGGGGCCAAAAACCAAAACATTAAACAGGAGCAATATTGTAACAAATTCTTTAAAGACTTTAAAAAAACATTGATCCACATCAAAAAATAATCAAAAAGTAGTAATAAAATTAAAATGAACAAACTAGGGCTTGATTAATTATGTTGTGATGGGCCTCAAATTTTAAAGTGGAACTGACTGACAGGAATCAGGACTCCCCTGGGGGACCCCTAGGTGAATCAAGCAATTATTACCATAATAATGCTGCAGAATGGATTCCACCACCATCACCACCCACCCTAAAAATCTCAGTGGCTTACAAAAATAAGCATTTATTCCTGTGTTCATGAGTCTTTAGACTGGGTGTGGGTTGGTTCATCTAGGCTGCAACTGGCTGGATGCCTCCAGGTTACAGGTTCCATTCAGGTTTGTTAAGAGGCTTAAATCAGAGGGACAGTTGTTTCAAGGTCACCAGGATGCAAGAGGACAATCTAACTATACAAGCACGGTGCAAACCTCTGCTCACATCCCCAGCTCTAAAATCCCACTGGCCAAAGCAAATGATGCAGCTAAAAACCCAAAGTCAAGAAATGCAGCAAGAGCCTCTATGCAAGGTGTGTCAGGAATGGGTGTGACCATTCCAGAAGAAAACATCAAGTGGGGAAAAAATTAGGTATGCAGATAACGTTTTATAAATGCCTGATCTTCAATGTTCCTCGAAGGAATGTCAGATATTAAATTAAGCTGTTAACCCTCAAAAAAAAAACCAAAAAAAAAAGAAATGGGGGACACCCCTGGTGGTCTAGTGGCTAAGAGTACGTCTGCCAGTGTAGGGGACATAGGTTCAATCCCTGCTCCTGGAGGATTCCACAATGCCACAGGGCAGCTGAGCCCAAGCACCACAACTACTGAGACAGTGGTCTATAGCCCTTGAGCTGCAACTATGGAGCCCATGTGCCACAGCTCCTGAAGCCCGTGCACCCTAGAGCCTATGAGCGCTCAGCAACAAGAGAAACCACTGCAATGAGAAGCCCATGCAACGCAACTAGAGAAGCAGCCCTTGCTCGCCACAACTAGAGAAAACCAGCAGCGAAGGCCCAGTGCAGCCAAAAATCAATAAATTAAATTAGACGTTTAACAACAACAACAAAAAAGACATGGGGTCATGGAGTGAAGAACTGGGACCACTGATGTGGTCTAGCGCACTAGATACATTGGTGTTTCTCAATCTTGTATTCCTTGTCACCCCCTAGGCAGCCGGTTAGACTTTCTTTTTCTGACCTCCCCTCCTGCTGTGAAATGTTATAAACACCCATATATCGTATATCAGTTTGTGTTCTGAACTGATATCTGTGCCTCATACATAGAAAGAGTAACATTTGCTTACACACTTTACTCAATAACTAGGTTTTGCTACCCTGGAGGCAAGAGTGACCACAAGATGCATTTGATGAGAAGTAGAAGCAAAGTCCACTCATCCTTCTCCACCCACTGTTGCAATATGAGCTCACCTCCACTGATTTCTGGGAAGAAGAAACCTGGCCATGGGTAGGACACATACAATGATCTCTCCATCACATCGTGACTCCCACTCAGTTTGTTGTATATCTCTATTCAAAGTGCTCACCCACTGTGGCCTGCTTCTCGCCTTGACAAGCACCATTTTTGTCTAAACAAATCATTTTATGCACGAAAGCCTCTCAAATGCAGTGTGTTATTTCCAATTTGCCCAAGTTCATTTGGACTCTCTAACAACTAGATAATCAGAGAGCAATGATCCTGTAGCTGCCACCAAGATCCTTGCTGTAACTGGAAATGTCACCTCCTATTAGGGTAATGACTAACTACAGCTATCTTCAGAACATACTACAAACACCTATTATTGATATTATTAGAGTTTAATTCCCCTTAATGAAAGCACTGCAGTTTTTCACATTAATTATGACAGTGATTAATGTGCCTACAAGCATATAACAGTCCTAAATAGCAAAAGATGGTTCTGCATTGGTTAGGAATGGTATTCAGAAGCTAAGAACAAATCCCTAAAAGATTAAGAGTGGCTTAAATGAATTGAGTTTATTTTTCTCACACATAGAAGAAGACCAGAGGTAGACAGACTAAGGATAAAAGTAGATACACATTATGAAAGCAAGCTTCTGCTTTCTTTCTACAGCACCGTCCTTAGCATATGGCTGCCATCCTCAGTGTTGCCTCATGGTCAAAAAATGGCAGCTAGAGCTCCACATATCACATCCATGTACCAAGCAGAAAAAAGGAGGAAAGGTGGAAGGGCAAAGTTTGTGATTTTCAACTGACTCAAGTGAGTTAAGTACTTTTTAGGTGCTATTTTTGTGTACTATCTGAAATTATTTCATGTACCTTGGGAGGAAAGTGTTGCATACTTAGCCCACAAGCATGTGGGTACATAATGGTCACTCGAGTCTGTCTGCCCTGAAACACTTCTCTTTCCCTTATTGCAGTGTCTGTCACTCTCCCCAAGACCACCAACACAAAGTATACCAGTACAGTATTGTCATCATTCTTTACTGAAGGCCTGGGTCAGCTGCAGAAGGAAACTTCAATATAGAATGTAAACATTTAAAGTTCTCACTTCTTGGGCTTTCCTTTGAGTTGCAAAAGGAAGCCATCTAAATACAAGAACCCTTCACAAGTAGCAAAATTCTGCAGGTACCATCCTCTCTGATCTGGCTTGCCCAAATTCAAGTCTGCAATTCTCCCCAAAAACTTCTCCAAGTATATCTGCTCAAATCTTGATCACCTTTCTAGAAAGGAAGGAGAAAGAGAGCCACTATCTTCTTCCAATTTTCACTTCTCTCTTTTTTTTACTAAAAGAACCTCAATTTTATTTCATGGGCCAATGTGACTAGCAGAAGGAAGATTTCCAGGCCTCTCTCTCCACCAGAGTTAGTGAATATTATATGAGAAAAACTTGTTGGATGGAGTTTCCAGAAAGGCTTCTTAAAGAAGTCTGATTCATCTAGAAGATGTACCTTCTTCTCTGCTCCCTTGCTTTCTACCTCTTGCCTGGAAAAACTGATGTAACTACAGGAGTTCCAGCAGCCACTTTGAACCATGAGTCACTTTGACTGTGAAAGCAGACATTTTAGTAGACAAAAAAATGTAAGACACATAGGTCCTTGATGATCATTAAGCCACACAATCAGTTCTAAATTCCTACCTCTGCACTTTTTCTACATACAAGGAAAAAAAAAACCTATCTTATTTAAGACACTGTTATCTTGGTTTTCTTTTTTTTTTTTTTTCAGAATATTAAATAGAGATTTTTTTTTCCCTTAAATTTTTTTTAAATTTTTTTTTCAATTATTTTTATTAGTTGGAGGCTAATTACTTCACAACATTGCAGTGGGTTTTGTCATACATTGACATGAATCAGCCATGGAGTTACATGTATTCCCCAACCCGATCCCCTTCTTTTACAAGCAACTGCTGAACCTTATCCTAATTGATACAGCAACTCTTGCTTAAAGATTTCATTCTGGATGTGAGTGAATTCAATAGCTCAGTGGTTCTCAAACTTTGGATTGCATCAGAATCACCAGGAGATTTGTTAAAACACAAAGTGCAATCCTAGAGTTCCTGATTTGGTTATTTTGGGGGTAAAACCTGAGGATCTGAATTTCTAACAAGTCCCAGGTAGTATGGATTCTGGTGCTTTGGGTACCAGACTTAGAGAACCACTACAATGGCTCATTCCTAATTTATTTGGATCATTTTCTTCTTCAAGACTGTGAAGAAAACAAGCCACTGGAGACTGAGTCATTCTTGTTTTTCTCTTTCTGACTTTTTGGCCCAAGAATTCTTTCCCCAGACACAGCAAACTGTACCTTTTGCTTGATTCTTTTGTGTCCACATCTACCATTATAAGAATCCTTGCCAACTTGCTGAATGAACTTTGGGTTCTGGCAGAGATCCATGGAATTAATGTAAACCCACTATTTGTTAATACTTTATCTTGTACATTTTCTATTTCCCTTGATTTAAAGATCAAGATCAAGATGCCAAAGGTCTCACAGACAACAGCTCAGAACTGTATTGCCAAAAAAACAGAGGCTGTGTTTACAACTTTTGGTTTTGCTGTTTTATTTTGCACTTGAAGATAGACATATTTTTCCCTCTAACATACTGTTTTGATTCATTATCTCTACAAGCAGGTCAGTTGACCCCATTGTGGCTGTTTTTCAGTCCCTAAGTTATGTCCTACTCTGCAACCCCATGGATATGGCCCACCAGGCTTCCCTATCCTTCACTATCTCCCAGAGCTTCTCGGAGTCATGTCCATTGAGTCAGTGATGCTCTCTAACCATCCCATCCTCTGCCACCCCTTTCTCCTTTTGCTTTCAATCTTTTCCATCATCAGAGTCTTTTCCAATGAGTTAGCTCTTCGCATCAGGTGGCCAAAATATTGGAACTTCAGCTTCAGCATCAGTCCTTCTAATGAATATTCAGGGCTGATGTCCTTTAAGATTGACTGGTTGGATCTCCTTGTAGTCCACGGGACCCTCAAGAGTCTTCTCCAACACCACAATTTGAAAGCATCAGTTCTTTGGCGCTGAGCCTTCTTTATGGGCCAACTCTCACATCCATACATGACTACTGGAAAAACCATAGCTTTGACTAGATGGACCTTTGTTGGCAAAGTAATGTCTCTGGTTTTTAATACACTGTCTAGGTTTGTCATAGCTTTTCTCCTAAGGTGCAAACATCTTTTAATTTCATAGCTGTAGTCACCATCCACAGTGGTTTTGGAGCCCAGGAAAATAAAATCTGTCATTGTGCCCCTTCTATTTGCCATGAAGTGATGGGACCAGATGACACAATCTTAGTTTGCTGAATGTTGAGTTTTAGGCCAGCTTTATCACTCTCCTTTTTCACCCTCATCAAGAGGCTCTTTAGTTCCTCCTCACTTTCTGACATTATAATGGTATCATTTGCATATCTAGGTTGTTGGTATTTCTCCCAGCAATCTTGATTCCAGATTGTGATTCATCCAGCCCGGCGTTTCTTGTGATGCATTCCCCATATAAGTTAAATAAACGGGGTGACAATACACAGCCTTGTCATAGTCTTTTCCCAATTTTAAAAGAATCAGTTGTTCCATATCTGGTTCTAACTGTTGCTTCTTGACCTGCATACAGGTTTCTCAGGAAACAGGTAAGGTGGCCTGGTATTCCCATTTCTTTAAGAATTTTCCAGTTTGTTGTGATCCACATAGCCAAAGGCTTTAGTGTAGACAATGAAGCAGAGATAGATGTTTTTCTGGAATTCCTTTGCTTTCTCTACGATCCAATGAATGTTGGCAATTTGGTCTCTGGTTCCTCTGCCTTCTCTACATCCAGCTTGTACAGCTGGAAGTTCTCGGTTCAAATACTGCTGAAGCCTAACTTGAAGGATTTTGAACATAATCTTACCAGCATGTGAAATGACTGCAATTGTCTGGTACCTTGAACATTCTTTGGCAGCGCCCTTCTTTGAGACTGGAATGAAAACTGACCTTTTCCAGTCCTGTGGCCACTGCTGGCATTCTGAGTGCCACACTTTACCAGCAGCATCTTTTAGGATTTGAAATAGCTCAGCTGGAATTCCATCACCTCCACTAGCTTTGTTTGTGGTAATGCTTCCTAAGACCCACTTGACTTCACACTAAAGGATGTCTGGCTCTAGGTGAGTGATCACACTATTGTGGTTACTGGGGTCATTAAGACCTTTTTTGTATAGTTCTACTGTGTATTCTTGCCACCTTTTCTTAACCTCTTCTGCTTCTGTTAGGTCCTTGCCATTTTTGTCCTTTCTTGTGCTCATCCTTGCATGAAATGTTCCTTTGATATCTCCAATTTTCTTGAAGAGATCTCTAGTCTTTCCTATTCTATTGATTTCCTTTATGTCTTTGCATTGTTCATTGAAGAAGGCCTTCTCATCTCACCTTGCTATTCTCTGGAACTCTGCATTCGGCTGGGTATGTATGAATATATCTGGGGGTCTCTAAAGAGATAATTAATTAAAAATGAGGTCATAAAGGCTGGCCCTAATCCAATATGACTGGCATCCTTATTAAAAGAAGCAGGTTGGACACAGACACATACAAAGGGAAGACCATGTGAGGACACAGGGAGAAGACAACCCTCTATAAGTCAGAGAGATAAACCTCAGAAGAAACCAACCCTGTTGACATCTTGATCTTAGACTTCTAACCTCCAGAATTTGCGACAAGAAAATTTTATAGTTTAATCTACCCAGTCTATAGCTTTATATGGCAACCCAAGCAAACTAATACACTCCTGGAGTTGGCAAACCTTTTCTCTAAAGGGCCAGAAAATAAATATTTCAGACTTTGTGGGCCAGTGGCCTCTGTTGCAACTACTCAGCTCTGCTATTTTGGGATCGTAGCAGCCACAGGCAACACTAAAGGAATGGATGTGACTATGTTTCAATAAAACTTTATTAACAAAAATAGGCAGGCTGCCCTTGGACTGATTTATTGATTCCTGCTCTAGATGACTGGTTCAGGATTAAGCATGTGAGTGAGGCCTGGCCAATCAGCATGATTCTATTCCTCCAGCACGAATGTTTCAGTGTCCAGTTAGAGTGACTCACTGAACTTGCTCTAAATTCAGGAGAAAAAGACACTTTCTTTCCAGTGGACTATAGTTATAGGATATGAGGATGCAACAGTTGTTTTCAAAACAAAATCCAAAGTCCTTTGCATGAATCCAAGGCACCCTGAACTTCAAGCACACAGATGCCATTTTTCATGTTTTTACCAGAGACCAAAATTCAGTAGGTATATACAAATGCCTAAAAAACAAATGACTAGCAATCAACAATTGAATTTTTAATATCAAAATGGATGGTCTTGGCTACATTTTTGAATCAATGAGCAAACTGTCAATTACATTGTTTGAAAACAATCTAAAGTAATATATCATGCTGCATTTATCTTGTACCTTATGTAACAGGAACTTTAAAAGAATAACAAAACCCTGGAGAAAAGGCAAGAGGGAAGTCATTTGTCCAGTTTCTCTGAGAATGCCCACAAACAAGCAGCTTTACACTCACATCTGGTCAATAATAAAGGGAACTCAGGGCTGGCTGAATTTTTTTCCTCCAACTAAGCTATGATATTTTAATTTAGATCATTAACAGGAGAATTCAACATAGTTTCCCAGGATGGCTCAGATGGAAGAGAGCATTAGAGCTTAAAAAAGTAAAAAACTGAAAGTCAGAAATTATTTTCTTTTCAGACTAATATTCATTTCTATGCAGTAACTGTTAACAAAATCAGATGTGAAGTTGCTTCGGTCAAACAGATCTTGGTCCTATGCTGCTGCTGGATGGAGCAGACCACATTACACTGCAGTAATTGGCAATACCACTATCTTAGGGATTTTACCCAGGTTTATTTCTTGCTCTTGCAAAGCCCCTCTGTGTCTAGGCAGATTTCGAGGGAAGCTACTCTCTGTGTGGTAGCTGCTTCCCTTTATGGCACTTCCACTTCAACAGACACTTCACTATGGAAGGAAAAAGAAGATGGAGAATCACACACTGGCTCTTAAATGCTTTCATCTAGGATTGACAGATATTTCTATTTGCAGCCCATTGGCCAGAATTAGTCACATGGTTTATCAATCAAAGGAGACTGGGAAATGTAGTCTTTTAGTTGCCCTGGAAGAGAGGGAGGGTAAGAAATAGGGCTACCACAGTGGAGTACCTTTGGTGCATTGAGGGAAGGCAACAGATTTCTTGCAAATGAATGAGGAGGAAGCAGAGAGGATTAAGGGATGCAGACAAGTGAAGGAGAGGAGACTATATTCAGTTGCTACTTAGTTCAAGTCTTCCTCAAAACACACACCCATGTACCAGCCTGCCCATGACACTGTTCACTGACCTGTGTGGTATAAGGGGAAAAATAAGGATCATGTCACAATAAAGCTAAATTGACAACATGGCCCATCATTATTGTTAAGTTGATGATAATGAATGGCCTTATATTTTTTGGTTTTAAAATGTTGTTTCTTGGGTTTCCCTGGTGGCTTACTGGTAAAGAATCTGTCTGCCAATGCAGGAGACTCAGGTTCAATCCCTGGTCCAGGAAGATCCCACATGCCATGAAGCAACTAAGCCCATGGGCCACAACTATTGCTCCTGTGCTCCAGAGCCCAGGAGTCACAACTACTGAGCCCAAGGGCCACAATTACTGAAGCTCACGTGCCCTAGAGCCTTTGCTCTGCAGCAAGAGAGGCCCGTACACCACAAGCAGAGAGCAGCTCCTGCTCTCAGCAACTAGAGAAAACTCGTGCACAGAAACAAAGACCCAGCACAGACATAAATACATGAACGGTTGTTTTTTTATGAAATTATGGTGATCATAGCTGGTAAGTACTTATTTGATGTCATAATTTGGCAAAATTAAAAGATGTCACCCACTCATAATTTTCCCCTTTTTGAAATTTTTATTTCAGTGTAATTGCTTTACAATGTTGTGTTAGTTTTGGCTACGTTTTTTAAAGTTACTGTGTCAGTCTGTAAAATGAGATTCTGGGAGCCACTGACGTAGTTAATGGTTTTGCCTAGAACTTGCTTTACCTGTTGAAGGAAATTTACTTTTTTGAGCACCCACTCTGCGCTATTTAGCATGGAAGTTTTTATTATCTCAAATTTACAGATAAAACAACAGAGACCCAGAAAAAATGGTTCCTGGCTATAATTTCTATCGTTCCACTTTTCGATCCTGTAATAAATTCTTTATTTCATAATACTCTCTGTAGCTCTGTCTTTCTGAACCCTTGCTGAAGCACACAGTGAATCTTCACCACAGGGTCTGTTTCTGGGGAATCTGACTGGAGGCAGAATGCTTAATGAATGATAGCTACATGACCTCCCAAGGTCACATGGTTCATTAAGACAATGATGGACCTCAGTCCAGATCACGGGACTGAAGTCTATGGGTTCTGTCCTCAAAGCACACTGCCACTTTAGACACTGAGTTACCTCAAAGCGGAGAATTAAGAGGAACTTCTGGGTCACATTCACCTAGACCATATTAGCAGAAATTCCTTCAGATATATAGGAATGTATTTTAATATCTGAGACCATTAATCAAGCACACTCTGCCTGCACACTCCAACCAGAAGGAATTACCATTGCAAAGAATCACACAACTGAGTGTCTGAGAGCAAAAACTGACTAATTCGCAGCACAGGTGCTCTTGGCAAGTATTGATAGCTGGTCTGAAGTCAAAATAAAGTATCTCTGGTTCTTCCTACACCAGCAGGTGTTTCTCACTCCCAGTACCTGAAATGTACCTGCCTTCTAAGACTGTAAAAATAGACATCTCCCATATTTCTCTATAGGAACACTTAGAAACAAACATTTGGAAACCTGCAAATATCTTACATGAAGTTGTTCTACTTTTACAGGGTTTTGCTAAGTCTGATGTGTGATCATAGATATTTGTATATTCATAAATTCCTGGTGCTGATGCACTTAAAATTCACTGTTCCTGAGAAAGGCAGAAAGAGGCAGGACAACTATGAATAAGTGTTGCTTTTCTTGAGAGTTCCCCACGAAACCAATTTGTAAATATTCAAATTTCTTTATGTTGTTAAAACCCTCAGTGTTATGAATTAAGGTTAAAATATCAAGCTTTTAATAGCATATTGAGAAACATCTAGTAAAATTTTATTTTTCTAAATTAATAAAACATTACTACCAAAATAAGGCAATTTTTATACCAAATATTCCCATCTATTTAAGTTTCTAATAATCCCTCATATCTAGACTGTCTTCTCAGTATACGGAAATAAGTTCTAGAGATCATAAGTTATTTTAAAACTCTTTTTTTCTGGGACTTTAAAAACATACGGAATGTACTTTCTTTGGAGTTCTCTAACTTGGGACCCATAATCCATTGCCACAAAATATCACAGATCTTATTATTCATAAGCAATATTCTGGTGGAATAGTTAATTAAATGATGTAAAGATTTGCTTCCTTAAAATTATGATTCACATTTGAAGCCTATAAAAAGGCACTGAAACATAAGGAAAGATAAAGTACCCTAAAGCCTCAGAGAAAAGCATAATTTAAAAACGATTTTCTAAAAGAAATGGAAAGAATTTTTAAAAATACTTGTTGGTAAATAGCAAGTAACTGTACATCTATCCACAGGTGATAAGTAGGTAGGAAGGTAGATAGATAGATAGAAAATAAAAAATCTTCTGTAAAACAAAAGCAGGGAGCCTAAAAAGATGAGGGCAAAAATACAACCAAAAAAAAAAAAAGTCATGTGAAATTTTAAAAAAAGAACTCAAGAAAATTTAAACTCTAGTAGAAGAATTAAATCCATACTGAAGATAGTTTAAAGCAGAAAGGACACTGGAAAACTGTGCTATAGAGAACAAATTTCAAAACCCTAAAGAATATAGAAGAAGAAAAAAAGGCAATTAAATCCATATTTTTGAAAGATAGATGTACAAAGGCAATAATCATAAAACAAAGTATCATATATAAGACCAAATTTAACCCAATAAATATAAATGGGTTAAATTTGTGTGTCAAATGGTTAGGACTTTCAAATAAGATTTTAAAAACTTACACTTTATTTTGCCTAAAATATGTAGGAAGAGTGAAGTACTAGAGGAAGATCTACAGGCAAATACAGTCAAAGCAGGGATGAGAGTGAAGCAGGTGAGACCGCAGCATGTAAGCATGCGTGCACAGGTGGTGCTGGAGGCTCCGTGTACAGGCTCACAAAGCTGACGGGACACACCTCTTCCCACCTCTACATGTGGAGATCTGGTTTGCAAGCATACACTGTGAATACACGTCTTTCCTTCCATTCACCCCCTAATATTTCCCAGTTTGGGGATACAATTTCTCCTTGTAGATCTTGGTCATTAAGGAACTTTCCATTATAATGATATTATAATATCATGTGCATAGCTCTGCTGCTGCTAAGTCACTTCAGTCGTGTGAGACTCTGTGCAACCCCATAGACGGCAGGCTCCTACCAGGCTCCCCCGTCCCTGGGATTCTCCAGGCAAGAACACTGCAGTGGGTTGCCATTTCCTTCTCCAATGCATGAAAGTGAAAAGTGAAAGTGAAGTCGGTCAGTCATGTCCAACTCTTCGCGACCCCAAGGACTGCAGCCTACCAGGCTCCTCCATCCATCAGATTTTCCAGGCAAGAGTACTGGAGCACATAAATATATATACTACACATACACCACACACACATCCTACTGTTCTGTTTCTCTGAAGATTCCTGATTAATACATGTATACATTACATGATTCTCTTTAAAGATTTTTTTTTAATGTTTGCATTGTTCTACAGGTATGTGTGTGCTGTGTTGTGTGTTAGTTGTGTCTGACTCTTTGCAACTCCATGAACCGTAGCCAGCCAGGCTCCTCTGTCCATGGAATTCTCAAGGCAAGAATACTGGACTGGATTGCCATTCCCTTCTTGAGGGGATCTTCCCCACCCAGGGATTGAACCTGGGTCTCCTGAATTGCAGGCAGACTCTTTACCATTTGAGTCACCAGGGAAGCCCTTCTGCAGGTATATTGGTAATAATTATTTAGATTTAATGTAAGCATTACTAAGTTAATTACTTTCCACCAATCATTTTATACCATGAATTTCACAATTTTTATTTCTTTCTCATTCTCAGTCACGTCCGAATGTTTTGCAACCCCATGGACCGTAGCCCAACCAGGCTCCTCTGTCCATGGGATTTTCCAGGTAAGAATACTGGAGTGGATTGCCATTTCCTTCTCTAGGAGATCTTCTTGACCCAGGAATTCAACCTATCTCTCCTGCATTGCAGGCAGATTCTTTATTTGATTCATTTTTCAGTTGTCTGGAATATGGTGGTAAGTAATTGCTTTCAGGAAGGGTATGTTAAGGGTATACAACTTGAGCATGTCTAAGAATGCCTTTCTGTGCTTTCTCACATGAACAGTAGAAAAGTCAAGTATCAGGATCTTAATGCAATATAATATCCTCTCCAAATTCTGTACAAGTTGCCCACTGTCTTTGATTATTGGCTTTGCAGATAAGAAAAATCTTACTCTTATCTTTTTTCCTTAATAAGTAATCCTTTATTCTATTGACATGCTCTTCATATTCTTTTCCTTCTCTTAAAATGGAAATATTTCATTAGACTGGCCTATTTCATTGATTAAAGATGAATTTTTTGTACTTTTTTATACTCTCTGGAATCAAGATATACCTTACAGTTTCTGTCTACCATATGGCAATAGTATCGTCATTCTTCATACACTTCTATTGATATCTCTGAAAAAATCCAAGTATGAAACTCTCTTAGATTCAATACTGTGTGGTTATACTTTGTTAGTCTATTTTCATTAGTCTATCTTTGCCCATGCTCAGTAAACCATAAATTTAATCTTTATTCACTTAAAAAGCAAAATATCTTGTTATTTATTTAAATTATTCTTTTTCCATATGCTATTTGTTCCTTGTGAAATTATTCTCTTTCTCCCTCTGTTCTACACTTCCTTTATCTCTTCTTAAGTCAATGTCCATGTCTCTGTCTTCTTCCTCTGAGTTTTGCGGACTTCCCTAGCGGTCCAGTGACTGACTCATGCTTCCAACGCAGAGGGCTCAGGTTCAATGCATGGTCAGGGAACTAAGATCTCACATGCCACAACTAAAGAGTTCACATGATACAACTAAAAGAAGAAGAAATGCCTCTGAGTTTTGAGAGAAATTTTTGAGCATGTCTCCCACCTCACTGATTCCATTTTCTAAAGAGTGTGTATGCTCAGTCATGTTCAACTCTTTGGGAACTCCTGGACTGTAGCCCACTGGGCTCCTCTGTCCATGGAATTTTCCAGGCAAGAATACTGGAGCAGGTTATCATTTCCTACCCCAGGGGATCTTCCCGACCCAGGGATCAAACCCATGTCTCTGGCATTGCAGGCAGATTCTTTACTCCTGAGCCACCTGGGAAGCTCTTTCTACAACAGACAACCTATAAATACATGATTGTGTCATCACAGATTTTAATTTATCCATCGTGTATTTTCCCCATATAACCCTTCCCAATCTCCACCTCTTTCCTCTTTAAGACCACTCACAAATATAAAGTTTACAAATACTCTGAAGAATTGAGTTAAAACATAATTTAGAAATAGTCTAGGGACTTCCCTGGTTGTCCAGTGGTTAAGAATCTACCTTCCAACAATCTAGATGTCCAGTGATAGGTGAATGACTAAAGAAGCTGTGAGACATATATACAATGGATATTACTCCGCCATAAAAAGGAACGCATTTGAGTTAGTTCTAATGAGGTGAACGAACCTAAAGCCTACTAACAGAGTGAAGTAAGTCAGAAAGAGAAAAACAAAGATCGTATACTGATGCATATATGTGGAATCTAGAAAGATGGTACGATGAACCTATTTGCAGGGCAGCGATGGAGATGCAGACACAGAGAACAGACTTATGGCCACGGGGTAGAGGGAGGAAGGACAGAGTGGGACTAATGAAGAGAGCACCATGGAAACATACGTACCACCATATGTACACTAGATAGCCAGTGGGAATTTGCTATATGATTAAATCTCAGTGAACTCAAATCAGGTCTCTGTAACAATCTAAAGGAGTAGGAGGTGGGAGAGAGGTTCAAGAGGGAGGGGACATAAGTATGCCTATGGCTGATTCATGTTGATGCATGGGAGAAACCAGGACAATATTGCAAAGCAATTATCCTTCAATTAAAAATAAATATATTTTAAAAAAAGAATCCACCTTCCCACGCAAGGGATGTGGGGTCTCAGAATTAAGATCCCACATGCCTCAGGGCAACTACAACTACTGAGTCTGAGAGCTTCAGTGAAGATCTCACAACTAAGACCTGATGTAGCCAAATAAATAAAAAAATTTTAAAAAAATACTCTAAACTTTGACTGTTCTCCCATTTCTTGCAGCATCTCTAGTTCACCAGGCAATTTTTGTTCTGATTGTTGTATTTGCTTGCCTTCTTTGGAAATCTGACATTCTTTCATATGCCATTTGGTTTCTCCCATGTGCCTTCATATCTGTGGTGATGAGCAGCGATGTCAAAGCCATTGTGTCTGGCATTAATGGTGTGTCTGTCAGGCTCAGAGTTCGAGTAAGACATGGCTCACCTCCTCCACATTCAACTTTAGGCAGTCTTTTCTCAAATCTTTCCTTCTCCTCATTCGGCAAGTCAAACTCCTCCCAGGGAATGGAACCATCCAATATGGCTTTATTAAAGATAAAGCCAGTTCATCTATTGACCCCCTCCAACATGTCTCTAACCTCTATCCCTCTTCTTCCTGGGAACAAGTATTTTTCCATCTCACCTCCAATGAGTCCCTTTTCAAAAACCCAGTCAACATATCTGACTTGAGTCACTGTATATTTCTTTTTGAAGAATTTGACACATGACTGCACAGCCACTCCCTAGACCTTCATCAGTCATTATTCCTAGCGAGACAAAGTACGCCCCAGAGGGCCATTTTGTATTTCCTAAAATGATGTGAGATAATTAAGATGCTACTAACTATTCCTGAATCATTCTGAAGTCTTTTAAATTCTTTAACTACTGAGATTAGGGACTTACATTAATATTATGGGAAAATAATTTATTTCCTTCATCAAAATAAACAAGCAATTGCTCACATCCCAAAAGATGGTAAACACTATTTATATTTGTGGAGTTATATTAGAGAATAGGACATGAAAAGATGAGAAAGGCTGCATAATTTATTGCTGATTTCATCAAGGTGGAAATCTGATTTTATGCAAGTCAATTAAAACAAAAATAATAAAGCTTACTAATTGTTATACACACACAGATCAAGGGTAAGTTTCTGCAGCTACATTCACAAATGCTGTATGTGCCACATATTGACAAAGTTCAAATTCATTGATCTAAATTATGTATTATATAGATGTAATATATTGAGCTATATATTAGGTTGGTGCAAAGTAATTGTGGTTTTGCATTGCTGAAATTTGGGTTGGAATACATTTCTTAAATAAATGTGGTTTTGTTATACATTATTTTAATGCACATTTCTCACTTTTATTTTTGCTAATGACATTACTTTCTGTTTATTTTATATTTATTTTAGACTAGCAAAACAATGTTAGACAAAAAGCAAATTCAAATGATTTTCTTATTTAAGTTCAAAATGGGTTGTAAAGCAGCAGAGACAACTCACTACATCAACAACGCATTTGGCCCAGGAACTGCTAACAAATGTACAGTGCAGTGGTGGTTCAAGAAGTTTTGCAAAGGAGACAAGGGCCTTGAAGATGAGGAG
Organism: Cervus canadensis; assembly: GCF_019320065.1. Lineage (NCBI taxonomy): Eukaryota > Metazoa > Chordata > Mammalia > Artiodactyla > Cervidae > Cervus > Cervus canadensis. Next base: position 1,628,346 of record NC_057417.1, on the reverse strand, counting down.
TGCAGTGGCTGGCGATTGGAAGTTAACAAAGACCAATTGAGAGCAATTATCGAAGCTGATCTTACAACTACAGGGGAAGTTGCCAAAGAACTCAGTGTCAACCATTCTATGATCATTTGGCATTTGAAGCAAACTGGAAAGGTGAAAAAGCTCAGTAAGTGGGTGCCCCATGAACTGACCACAAATCAAAAAAATCGTCATTTTGAAGTGTCATTTTCTCTTATTCTATGCAACAACAGCAAATCATTTCTCAATTGGATTGTGACATGCAATAAAAAGTGGGCTTTATACTATAATCAGTGATGACCAGCTCAGCGGCTGAACCGAGAAAGAAGCTACAAAGCACTTTCCAAAGTGAAACTTGCACCAAAAAAAGGGTCATGGTCACTGTTTGGTGATCTGCTGCCGGTCTGGTCCACTACAGCTTTCTGAATCCCAGTGAAACCACTACATCTGAGAAGTATGCTCAGCAAATTGATGAGATACACCAAAAAATCTGCAATGCCTGCAGCCAGTATTGGTCAACAGAAAGGGCCCGATTTGTCTCCCTGGCAATGCCCAACCACACAACACGCAGCTAACGCTTCAAAAGTTGAAACAACTGGGCTATGAATTTGCTTCATCCGCCATATTCACCTGAGCTCTCGCCAACTGACTATCACTTCTTCAAGCATCTCAACAACTTTTTGCAGGGAAAACATTTCCACAATGAGTAGGAGGCAGAATATGCTTTCCAAGTGTTTGTTGAATCCTGAAGCATGGATTTTTATGCTACAGGAATAAACTAATTTCTCATTGGCAAAAATGTGTTGATTGTTAATGGTTCCTTTCCTATTTTGATTAATAAATATTTGAGCCTAGTTATAATGATTTAAAATTCATGGTCCAAAACTACAATTACATTTGCATCAACTTAATAGATCTATAGTATATATATATATTATACATAATCTATATTATATATAGCTCAATACTATACACATAAATACACATATAATCTAAAATGCATCTACATTTAAGCTGAATTGAATCCATATGTCTATTTTTCAGTTCTTTCCCTTGGATTTAATGCTTACTCAAAAGAAATTCACCCAAAAAGTTAATATTCAATTTCCATTTATTTGCAGTCTTCTTTCTTTGGAACCACAGTAATTTTTCTGGAGAAAGAAATGAGGAAAAGTCTCATCCAAATATAATTTACTTAATCTTTAAAAATATATTTTAATATGCATCTAGCATTAGGAACAAAATTTGTTGTGAATAAAAAGATAAGAGGAGAAATATTTTCTCAGAGTACTAACAATTTGATATGAAACATAGTTCTTTGAAGCTTCAGCTCAAAGGAACAAAATTACCTCTGTAACTGTCTTGACATTGATGGCTACCAAGCTGCTCTATTCTTGCAGGTATTCACTTTATCCAAAAATATCTTTTCCCTAACATTCACTGAGCTCTGACTGTGTAGCAGTTTAGTTCAGTTAATTCTCAGAACATTCCCATGAGTTACATTTCATTTCTGCACACCCATTTCACAGGCCAAAATTCTGAGGGTCAAAAAAATTGCCTACAGCCATACAATTAGAAAGATACAGACAGAGGGCTCAAAGATACGGCTCTTGGGTTTGGGGCCTGTGCTTTGCTAGTACACTAGGCTGAACCTCCTTGGAATGAGGCTTCTTTTTGGCCTCTATAGTTACACAGATACATTGCCATAGACTTTCCAAAAGTGTTAGCTAATTAGCTAATATGTCGATGGAAATCAAGAATGGATCATTACTAGGAAATCTAAAATTTAACTTTTTTCAATAGATCAAGGAAAAAATTTATATGATATCAACAGATGCTGAAGAATATTTGATAAAATCCAACAGCCATTCCAGATTTTAAATAATCTACTATAAAGGAGAAGTAACATATATGAATACTACTTCAAACCAGAAGAAGCATCTTTTTTTTTTTTTTTAATTTGGCTTCACTGGGATCTTTAGTTGTGGCATGTGGGTTCTAGTTTCCTGACCAAGGATCAAACCCAGGCCCCCTGCACTGGGAGAACAGAGTCTTAGCTACAGGACCAACCAGGGAAGTCCCCAGAAGAAATATCTTAAAATGGAAACAAACAGTCTTACTAAAGCCAGACACAAGGCAGGACCATTATTCAACTTTCTTCTGCAGAAACCTCCCAGCCAAGTCCCAGAGCTCTGGAACCAGACTCATGTGTCCCCAAGCAGAAATCCTGGTGGATTCTTCTCCCCAAAAAACACCATTTTTTTCCCAGGAGAAAAGACCTAGAGAAGTTGAAGTATGGCAATCCCTCAATGAAATCAATTAGCCCACCAGCCCCACTCACACACAGTTTCCAGTCAGTCCTTTGGTGCCTCACTCTGTTAACAGCGAGCCAGGGATCGCCAAGTTTATGAGGACAGCCTCTAACAGACAGGATGGAGGCAGGAAAAGGAACTTCTAGGAAACAGAGACTGGCTATTGTATGTCTTTCCAGACCATGAAAAGACCATTTACACACTTTTACCACACCCTAGCAGCTGGGATATGAACAGGCATCTTCATCTGGGGCTTTGGATTTGACACAAGAGATTCAAAGAAGACACAGAGGAGAGTGTGTCCATCACCCAGTGGTGGCCACAGTGGCTCATACCCCTCCTGCAGAGCAGCCACACCTATGGGCTTGGTCCTTAATTTCCCTGGTTTGTTTTCTTTGTAACCTGGTTCTCTAGAGCTAAGTTGCTTCAGTCAGGTACAACTTTTCGATCCTATGGAGTGTAGTCCACCAGGCTCCTCTGTCCATGGGATTCTCCAGGCAAGAATACTGCAGTGAGTTGCCATGCCCTCCTCCAGGGGATCTTCCTGACCCAAGATCGAACCTACATCACTTACTTCTCCTGGATTGGCAGGCGTGTTCTTCACCACTAGTGCCACCTGGGATTCTCTAGACTTTCTGGCAATTCTGTGAACCATGGAATAGCTTTCAATAAATTCCTTTGCTCTTTAATAAACCAGAATGAACTTCAGTTGCTCACCCTCAAGCACCTGTCTTACACTGATCTCCAAATTATATTATTAGCTGAAAAGCAATAAAGTAAGTACAAAATCATTTGAAAGTGAAAGTGTTAGTCACTCATTCATGTCCAACTCTTTGCAACCTCATGGACTATAGCCTCCCAGGCTTCTCTGTCCATGGAATTCTCCTGGCAAGAATACTGGAGTGGGTAGTCAATTCCCTTCTCCATGGGATCTTCCCAACCCAGGGAACAAACCTGGGTCTCCTGCATTGCAGGCATATTCTTTACCATCTGAGTCACCTTAAACAAAAGCAAACTCTACTCACAAAACAGTTAGAACTAGACATGTAACAACAGACTGGTTCCAAACAGGAAAAGGAGTACATCAAGGCTGTATATTGTCACCCTGCTTATTTAACTTATATGCAGAGTACATCATGAGAAACGCCGGGCTGGATGAAGCACAAGCTAGAATCAAGATTGCCAGGAGAAACATCAATAACCTCAGATATGCAGATGATACCACCCTTATGGCACAAAGTGAAGAACTAAAGAGCCTCTTGATGAAAGTGCAAGAGGAGAGTGAAAAAGTTGGCTTAAGGCTCAGCATTCAGAAAACTAAGATCATGGCATCCAGTCCCATCACTTCATGGCAAATAGATGGGGAAACAGTGGAAACAGTGGCTGACTTTATTTTAGGGGGCTCCAAAATCACTGCAGATGGTGATTGCAGCCATGAAATTAAAAGACACTTACTCCTTGGAAGGAAAGTTATGACCAACCTAGACAGCATATTAAAAAGCAGAGACATTACTTTGCCAACAAAGGTCTATCTAGTCAAGGCTATGGTTTTTCCAGTAGTCATGTATGGATGTAAGAGTTGGACTATAAAGAAAGCTGAGCGCCAAAAAATTGATGCTTTTGAAGTGTAGTGTTGAGAAGACTCTTGAGAGTCCCTTGGACTGCAAGGAGAGCCAATCAGTCCATCCTAAAGGAGATCAATCTTGAGTGTTCGTTGGAAGGACTGATGTTGAGCTGAAACTCCAAGACTTTGGCCATCTGATGAGAAGAGTTGACTCATTTGAAAAGACCCTGATGCTGGGAAAGATTGAAGGCAGGAGGAGAAAGGGACGACAGAGGATGAGATGGTTGGATGGCATCACCAACTCAATGAACATGAGTTTGAGTAAACTCTGGGAGTTGGTGATGGACAGGGAGGCCTGGCGTGCTACTGTTCATGGGGTCACAAAGAGTTGGACACGACTGAGCGAATGAACTGAACTGAACTCACAAAAAAATATTATGGCTAATTTTTCTCTTCTTTTACTCCTTTGTATGTTCCCATTTTTAATTCTCTAAACACATATAATAATGTTAAAATGTGCTTCATAATTGATAAATGCATTTTCTGTCTGTCACAAGTCAGATTCTCCAGGAAGCAGACTTTGAAAAAGAGATTTTCATGCAGGAAATGCATTGGGGAATTCTCAACACCCATAAGAAAGTAAAAAAAAGCAGGACTAGTCAAAAAGAAAAGTTGAATTGTGATGTAGTCACAAGAAAGTCCTCAGCTAATCCTATAAGAAGTTCTGGAGCTGGGTTGGCCTGGGGCAAGAGAACTTCAATCAAACCCCTGCATCAACCAGTCCTTAGGTGTAGCCACCACTGTAAAGAGTTGTGGAGTAATCTTGAGCAAAGCACCTCTTTTTAGCTGAAGGCAAGTCTTAGGAACTCAACCAAGAAACTGCAGCTGCCAATACCTCAGCAGATGAGAGAATGAATTTTCAGTCCTGGAAGGGAGTGATCTGGTCAGCACATTACAGTATCCACTACAGTCTACCCCTTGTCAGATTCATATGTTGCACACAATTTAATCTGTGAACAGCTCTTCCAAGATTCTATTGGGACTCTTCCTTGGGTAAATTTCCAAATAATAATGAATGTGATTAACCATGGCCCCCATCACTAAAGCAAGTCCCAGTTCCAAAACTCCTTCTCTTTATACCCCCTCCTACAACTAGCCATTCTAGAATCCCCTCACTTATGGCTAGCACCTCTGAAGGTCAAGGTGGCTTATCTGGTGCAACAATCTAGACCCTCTTCTCTGTGGAATCTGAGCACCTGGTCACCAGTGTTTCTCAGGCCAATCAAAAATACCATCAAAATTGGGCCAATGAGTCTCAAAAGACGGCCAAGGATTTCCTCCGTGAGAAATAAATGTCTGTTGTTTACAAGCCATCCAATCTGAGGTATCTTTTTACTTTTTTTCAGTGGCTGTGCTGGGTCTTCATTGCTACATGCTGGCTTTCTCCTGTTGCAGTGAGTGGGAGCTACTCGTCATTGGGGTATGTGGGCTTCTCATTGCAGTGGCTTCTCTTATGAAGCACAGGCTCTAGGGCACCAGCGCTAAGTAGTTACGGTGCATGGGCTTAGTTGCCTCACAGCACATGGGATCTTCCATGACAAGGGATTGAACCCGTGACCCCTGCACTGGTAGGTGGATTCTTAACCACTGGACCATCAGGGAAGTTTCATGTGTTATGTTTTTACAGCATCCCAAATGGACCAATGCCTCCAAAGTACTTGCCATTTCTTGCCCATTTGGTATGTCAATGATGCCATCAGTATAGTGGGCCAACAGGGATGTCCGGATGACCCAGGACCTTTGGGATTATATTTTGACAAAAGGAAAGGAAGTTAAGATAGGACTGGGGCAAAACAATAAATGTATAGTGTTGTCCATCCTAAGTAAATACAAAGTCTTTCTGGTCGGGGTGAAAATCAGCACATTTCTTGGATCAAAGGTCACATGCCATGTACCTGAGGACATACTGATCTCCTCCATCAAAAGATACCATATCTGGCACAGCAGCCATGTTCCAGTTACCTACTAGTGACAAACCACACAGTGCTGTAAACCAATAACAAGCGTTTCAGTTCAGCTCAGTTCAGTCACTCAGTCGTGTCTGACTCTTTGCGACCGCATGGATTGCAGCACGCCAGGCCTCCCTGTCCATCACCAACTCCCGGAGTTTACTCAAACACATGTCCATGGAGTCAGTGATGCCATCCAACCATCTCATCCTCTGTCGTCCCCTTCTCCTCCCGCCTTCAATCTTTCCCAGCATCAGGGTCTTTACAAATGAGTCAACTCTTCTCATCAGATGGCCAAAGTACTGGAGTTTCAGCTTCAGCATCAGTCCTTCCAATGAATATTCAGGACTGGGTTTGTTCTAATTCTGGAGGTCAGCTGGGCTCAGCTGGGTAATTCTCAATCAGGGTCTGTCCTCTGGTTGCAGTCAATTGGTGCCTGGGGTCAGGGTCATCACAAAGGCTTTCTCACTCGTGTATCTGCTCTCTGGGCTAGGATGACTCAGGTAGCCAGGGGCTGAAACATCAAGGGTTGCTCAGGCAAATCTCAATCTCAATCTCTCTCTCTTTTTAAATTTTTAATATTTATTTATTTATTCGGCTGGGCCAAGTCTTAGTTGCTACCCAAGGGATGATCATTGCAGCATGCAGGACCTTTACTTGAGGCATGCAAACTCTTAGCTGCAGCATGTGGAATCCCATTCTCTGACCAGGTCCCCTGGTCCAGGTCCAGGACCCAGGTCCCCTGCATTGGAAGCACAGAATCTTAGCCACTGGACCATCCAGGAAGTGCCCTCCCACTCACTTTTTATCTCTATTTCTCTCCCTCTCTCTCACCCATCTCTCCAAACAGTCTTTCAACATGGTGGACTCGGAATAGCCAGACTGGTTACATGGCAACTGAAGGCTCCCAGAGAGAGTGCCCCAAAAGAAACCAACAAGGCCTTTACTATACTAACTTTGGAAGTCACGCACCAGCATCATTTCTGCCACATTTTAATCATTAATATAGGCACAGGGTCTTCCTTGGTGGCTCAGTGGCAAAGAGTCTGCCTGCCAACGCAAGAGACATAAGAGACCCAGTTTTGATTTGTGGGTCCGGAAGACACCCTGGAAGACAGTGTGGCAACCCACTCCAGTATTCTTGCCTGGAGAATCCCATGGACAGAGGAATTGGTGGGGTCCATCGGGTCACAAAGAGATGCACATGACTGAAAACTTAGCATGCACACATGAGGGGGATGGCTACCCCTGTCATACTGTTTTTTATATACTATTCTGGCTGATGTGAGAGAGAAAGGCCATTTTAGACACTTCCTGTTGGCCTGCTCCCATTGTGACAGTTTTTACTCGACAAGCCAGGGATGTGGAGTTCTCCCAAACACCTAGTATGTCCATTCCAATCATACTTGGCTATCCTTGGAACAGAGAAGTGACCTGGGGCGAGGCAGCCCTCTTCAGCTGAGAGCAAGTCTTAGAGACTCAGATGAGAACTGTTGGCCTCCAGCACTTCCAACAGATGAGGAAATGAGTGTGGCATACCACAGTATCTACTACACTGACTGTTCCTTATAGAGTCTGATGAAATTTGATAAGGTGAAAAAAAATCAAGGATTTATCTGGAAGTGGCACAGGAGAGAAAAAAGGAAAAAGGCCATTTACTCGTTTTTCAAGAATGGGTAAAGAACTAACCTTTTGATTTATTAGTCTTAAAGAGGACTCTTCATGAATAAGCTATTCACAATCTCCTTTTTCTCACCAGAATGATACAAAAGCTATCACACTGTTTCCTCCTTTCTCTTATTTCAAGCAGCTTGTCTTGACTTCTAAACATCATTCTCACTCCAAATGTCAATGCTGTATATCATGACTCCCTGTGGAGGCAAAACTAGGCATGATTAGATCTATGTTAAATAACAATCAATTCTACTTTTGAAATGAGCCAGCTCTGAATTTCCTAAACCTATTTTTTATTGAGAAGGTACCCTGACCCAATGGCATTTCTCAGAAAAAACATAAGAAGCAAACTCCAAAGCAAGCATCTAAGAGGTCAAGAAAGGACCAGATCATGAAGAAATGACAAAATGGGATATTTCAAATGGCTATCACTTATTTACATTCATTTATTTTAAAAATGAATGCTTTAAACCCCAAAATCTAGTGCCATAAATAATTGATTTCTTATCTTCTACTGAATTACATTTGCTTGTTAATATTATTTAATTTTTAATACATTTAAACTATATGACTTAAAACAGTAAAAAGAATTAAAAGATAAACATTGAAAAAAAAATCCCCTTCTCATCCTGAATTCCATCTGTTCAATTTCCTCTAACAGTTTCTTAGTTTCTTATATCCTGCCAGATTTTCTTTATGTATATTCAAGCATAAATCTACATTCACAAAAATGATCTTACACGAAAGGCAGCATATTTTATACATTGTTCTGCACCTTACTTTTTTCACTCAACAAAATCAATAATTTCTGATTAATAAGAACCCCAGGGTTTGCGGGGGGGGGAGGGTTTACAGTAAAATATTACTGGGGATTTTTGGATAATCATAGTATTGTTGCAGATATGTTAAAATGATAACTATGCATTACTTATAAATTACAGAATTAAGTCTGTCTACATGTTCCACTCCAATGACAAGGTCCTACAATAAAATTACATGGTTTATTTCCATTTAATATTAAGCCAAAGGTCACTACAAGCAATATGGTACAAAAATCAGACCCAAATGTAATGTTTTCTTCTACCACCCCTTCTCTCTTCTATAAGACTGCAGGTAGAACCACATTTGGAGAAAACGTCGAAAGTCTTTTTAAATGACTTGGTCCCTTCTCATCTGAAACTATCACAACATTGTTCATCAGCTATGTGGAGTGGAGTCGCTCAGCCGTGCCCGACTCTTGGCGACCGCATGGACTGTAGCCTACCAGGCTCCTCCATCCATGGGATTTTCCAGGCAATAGTACTGGAGTGGGCTGCCATTTCCTTCTCCAGGGGATCTTCCCGAGCCAGGGATAGAACCGGGTCTCCTGCATTGTAGACAGACACTTTACCATCTGAGCCACCAAGGACCCAACACAAAATAAAAAGTTGTTTTTTTTAAAATTCTACATTTAAGACCTTTATGAATAAGGTCCCCGGGCATCACTACCCCAGAATTCCCTTCTACACAAGACTAACTTCAAATCAGGCAAAACAGATTACAACTGCAAGGTCATAAGTGCCTACTAACAAAGACAGGTAACTTAGAACTTGTCATTTGCAAGGTCAAAGCTCTTTGCCAGCATCAGCTCCAAGGCATGTACAGTCACACAGGCTCAGGAAGGCCTCATGCTTGGTTAAGTGCCCTGCTGTCACCACCTTGAAATTCTCAATTTTTTACAAAACGCCCTGAATTTTTATTTTGCACTGCCTGCTGCCTCCTCTCAGAAAGCATTCTAAGAGAGAAAGTGCAGTAAGGGGAAAAGAATGTCTCCAAAAATAAGTAAAAAACACATTCCATAAAGCTTACTGGATTTAAGTATTATTTTCCCCAGGGGAGAGCCTCCATGGGGTTCCCCATAAATCCTTACAAAAGGTTAATTGCTAATCCATAGGAACCACTATCATTTTCACAAAAGGCTACTTAATGTTGCAAAGAGGAACAGGTAATTGGTTTTTGTGTTCAGCTTCATTCTTACTTTTTTTCTTTTTTGTTAAAGATGAATGGCTTGTCAAAACAGCAAGAATATATTTATTTTAATTACAAGCCATCAAAAGTCCTTATTTCCAAGAGAAAAGATTAGTTTAATAATTAAATTCCCTCTGCTTCTGTGAGTAATAGTTAACCAAATGCTAAGTCTTCTTTTGGTGGACTTAACTATAGAGTATTAGCATGCAGGTGACTTCATTTTCAGACAATTAATACTGGGCTTTCCAGGTGGCTCAGTTGGTAAAGAATCTGCCTACCAATGGAGGATACACAGAAGACCTGGGTTCGAGCCCTGGGTCAGGAAGATCCCCTGGAGAAGGGAATGGCAACCCAGTATTCTTGCTGGGGAAATCCCATGGACAGAGGAGCCTGATGGGCTACAGTCCATGGGGTTGCAAAAGAGTGGGACACGACTTAGCAACTAAATAACAACAACAACAAATATACGTGATACACACCAATGAATCCCCCATGGACCTCAGGTCATGGGCAGAACTCTACAGGTATTACAACTGTTTCCCCAGTCCTGTGTATACCAACTATTGCCCACGGACAGAATCAGTAATAGACTGCTCAAGGTCATATACTAAAGTTTTTCAAATGTTTCTATTAATAGATGCTGCTGGAATTAATAAGTCAACAATTGATATGAAAGCATTGCTGAAATCATGTGTGTGTGTGTGCTCACTCATGTCTGACTCTTTGTGGCCCCATGGACTTTAGCGCACCAGGTTCCTCTGTCCATGGAATTTTCCAGGAAAGAACACTGGAATGGGTTGCCACTTCCTACACCTGGGGATCTTCCCAACCAAGGGACTGAACCCAAGTCACCTATGTCTACTCCACTGGCAGGCAGATTCTTCACCACTAACACCATCTGGGAAGGTTCGCTAAATTCACAGCAGCTTTTTAAATGTATTGTCCCAACCAACAAACACAAAAAATCCTACTGCCTTTATGAAGGATAGGTCCAAGAGTATTTTGAATTCGTTAAAAGGATATTTAAGAGTGGAAAGGAAGGGGACCATCTGAATCACATGTTCAAATCTGAATGACTCAGGATGGCGTTCAAGGCCTTCAGCATCAGGCATTTAAGGAGGCAATAGTTTAGTTTAAGGCGGCAATAAGAAAGAATTCAGGTTTAGAAGCAGATGGACTGTGCTCCATGTTCCACTCTTACCTGGGTAGCTGTGGACAAGTTAGTTATGTCTTCTCACCTGTAGGGCCTTACTCAGCAAAACTTTAATCCAATTGTCAGCTGATGGGTGGGGCTGTGCTCCCTCCTTTAGCTGTTTGGCCTGTGGTGACCCAGTCCTGGAGTCTATGGGCTTCTATTGCTGTTTTCAGCTGCTGAGTCGGTTGACTCTCCAACCCCATGGACTGCAGCACGCCAGGCTTCCCTATTCTTCACCATCTCCTGGAGTTTGCTCAAACTCCTGTCAGTAATGCCATCCAACCATCTCATTCTCTGTCACCCCCTTTTCCTCCTGCCTTCAGCAACAGGGTCTTTTCCAATGAGTTGACTCTTCACATCAGGTGGCCAAAATATTGGAGCTTCAGCATCAGTCCTTCCAATGAATATTCACGGTTGATTTCCTTTAGGACTAACTGGTTTGATCTCCTTGCTGACCAAGGGACTCTCAAGAGTCCTCTCCAAAGAGGGCTTACACGAGCCGCATCTCCCAGGACTGGTGCTGTCAGCGCCCCTGTCCCATGGCAGGCCCCTACCCACCCACACCGTGCAGGAGACCCTCACACACTCACAGGTAGGTCTGTCTCAGTCTCCTGGGGGGTCACTGCTCCTTTCCCCTGGGTCCTGATGCACACAAGATATTGTTTTGCTTGTGCCCTCGAAGAGTCTCTGTTTCCCCCAGTCCTGTGGAAGCTCTGTAATAAAATCCCATTGGCCTTCAAAGTCAGATTCCCTGGGGATTTCTAATCCCCTGGCCAGATCCCCAGGCTGGGAAGCCTGATGTGGGGCCTAGAACCTTCAAAACAGTGCAAGAACTTCTTTGGTATTATCGTTCTCCAGTTTGTTAAGTCACCCACCCAGCAGGTATAGGATATGATTTTATCATAACTGTTCCCCTCCTACCATTTCGTTGTGGCTTCTCCTTTGTCCTTGGATGTGGGGCATCTTTTTTTGGTGGGTTCCAGTGTCTTCCTGTCAATGGTTGTTCAACAGCTAGTTGTAATTTTCGTGCTCTGGCAGGAGAAGATGAGCGCATGTCCTTCTACTCGGCCATCTTAATCTCGTATCTTCTCACTTGGAAAATAAGGAGAATAACAGTTCCTACTTTGTTATCTCACCAGACATCATCCCAGACTCTTTGCAACCCTCTGGACTGTAGCCTGCCAGGCTCCACTGACCATTAGATTTTGCCTTTTCCTCCTCTAGGAGATCTTCCCAACCCAGGGATTGAAACTACATCTCCCGCGTTTCCTGCATTAGCAGGCAGATTCTTTACCACTGAGCCACCTGGGAAGCCCCTATGGGTTATTACAGGATACTGAAAATAGTTCCCTGTGCTATACAGCAGGCCCTTGTTGATTATCTGTTTTAGCTATAATAGTGTGTATCTGCTAATCCTAAACTCCTTATTCATCCCTCACCCCCTTTCCCCTTTGGTAACCATAGATTTGCTTTCTGTCTGTGAGTCTGTTTCTGTTTTGTAAATAAGTTCATCTATATCATGTTTTAGATTCCACAAATAAGTGATATCATATGGTATTTGTCTTTCTCTGGCTTACTTAGTATGATAATCTCTAGGTCCATCCATGTTGCTGCAAATGGCATTATTTCATTCTTTTTTATGTCAGCTCCATTTTAAAGATTAGGCCACTTAGGCGTAGAGAGGTTAAATAACCTGCACAGGTCACATAGCTGAGCTGGGTCTTAAGCCCAAGTCTTTATAAGTTACATCCAGAACCCTTAAACCTTACAAGCAAACTCTAAGGGGCCCAAAGGTGATCTGGTCCTAGGAAAGGAGTTAAAAGTCAGAAAGCATTCTCTCTTGATCTTTTCTCCAGCCTCTAGATTTAAGGCAGTCTCCATACGGATGTGAAAAACTGAGGTTGTTGAGAGAAATTATGGTGGCCTACCTATGGCAAATCAGGGTTATCTAAGATGTGCTGAGTTCTACCTCAAGTTAGGAGGAAAATGATGCTTAATTTCACTGCAGCCCAGCATCAAAAACCACAGGGCTGCTGCCTGACCTGTGTCTTTGTGGGCAAAACTGAAACTTGCAAAGTGATCTAGAGTGGAGATAGCTCTGTTGATCAGAACAATCTAAAAATAAGGAAAGGTTTGGAGAATTATTGTGACAGTGACATGGTGGGAGGAAGAATCCTTTAAGTGAAAAACTTTTGCCCAGGGATGTGAGAGTTGGACTATAAAGAAAGCTGAGCCCTGAAGAATTGATGCTTTTGAACTGTGGTGTTGGAGAAGACTCTTGAGAGTCCCTTGGACTGCAAGGAGATCAAACCAGTCAATCCTAAAGGAAATCAGTCCTGAATATTCATCGGAAGGACTGATGCTGAAGTTGAAACTCCAATACTTTGGCCACCAATGGAAAGAACTGACTCACTAGAAAATACCCTGATGTTGGGAAAGACTGAAGGCAGGAGAAGAAGGGGATGACAGAGGATGAGATGGTTGGATGGCATCACTGACTCAATGGACATGAGTTTTAAGTAAGCTCTGGGAGTTGGTGATGGACAGAGAAGCCTGGTGTGCTGCAGTCCATGGGGTCGCAAAGAGTCAGACACAACTGAGCGAATGAACTGACTGAGGGACAAAACTACAATGTCTAGACACATCTGCTAGAATTTATTAATACAAAAGTCTGCTTCCCTAGATACCAACTTTTGACATTGTTGCCCAGAACACACATTAAATATAGAATTCACGATGTAATACTGTGCAGTACTGATGAAGTATTTATTTAGTACCTGGGAAGTGTTTTCTTTTGCTTTCATTATAAAAGCAATATAAGTTCATGGTAAGAAAGTCAAACAGAGCAGAAGGGAATAAACTGAAATGTAAAGGTCTCACCCTACACCAACCACCCATTTCAACTCCCCAGAAGCTATTACTTTTGTTAAGGGCTTTTCTATGTAGTCATAAGGAAATAATGTCTGTTTACTGGTTCTTTAAACAAATGGGACCATTTTATACATTACTGTTTTGAAGTTACTTTTTGTATTATATAATAGCATGGATTTGGTATCTGTCACATACAGCTTGGCAATAAGATGGGGAAACAGTGGAAACAGTGGCTGACTTTATTTTTCTGGGCTCCAAAGTCACTGCAGATGGTGATTGCAGCCATGAAATTAAAAGACGCTTACTCCTTGGAAGGAAAGTTATGACCAACCTAGACAGCATATTAAAAAGCAGAGACATTACTTTGTCAACAAAGGTCCGTCTAGTCAAGGCTATGGTTTTTCCAGTGGTCATGTATGGATGTGAGAGCTGGACTATAACAAAAGCTGAGCACCAAAGAATTGATGCTTTTGAACTGTGGTGTTGGAGAAGACTCTTGAGAGTCCCTTGGACTGCAAGGAGATCCAACCAGTCCATCCTAAAGGAGATCAGTCCTGGGTGTTCATTGGAAGGACTGATGTTGAAGCTGAAACTCCAAGACTTTGGCCACCTGATGCGAAGAGCTGACTCACTTGAAAAGACTCTGATGCTGGGAAAGATTGAGGGCAGGAGGAGAAGGGGACAACAGAGGATGAGATGGTTGGATGGTGTCACCGACTCAATGGACATGAGTTTGGGTGGACTCCGGGAGTTGGTGATGGACAGGGAGGCCTGGCATGCTGCGGTTCATGGGGTCATAGAGTCAGACATGACTGAGTGGCTTAACTGAACAGCTTATAAGTATGGTATGATATTCCACTTATTAGGGATGCAGGAAGAAGTTTTGACTAGTCTCCTAGCATTAGAAATTCCGGAGAAATGTCTGAGAAATAATGACAATTCACAAAATTATATGATGAATAAACATCTTCATACATAAGTTCCCCACAGAATATAAGTTTTACGGTAGCCAAGTTTTTATCTGTTTTGTTCACTGACAAGCCATGGGTGCCCGGTAAATATTTGTGGGGTAAATATATTTTCACATATATGGATCTATATAGATATTTTAAATTTCTCTATATATTGACCAATCATCCTCCAAAATTACTGCTTCATTATATACTCTTATCAGACTTCATCTGTAGAGCTCAGTTTAGTGGAAATAGTGAATGCTTATATATTAGTTTCCAGTTGCTATAACAAATTACCACAAATATAGGGGCTTAGAACAACCCAAGTTCATTATATTCCAGTTCTGGGGGTCAAAAGTGCAAAATCAGTTGGCAAGAATGTGTTCCTTCTGAAGGCCTCAGAGGAGAATTCATTCCCTTGCCTTTTTCAGCTACAAAAGGCAGCATTCTTTGGCTCGTGGCCCCTTCCACATCATTCCAACCTCTGTTTCCACTGTCATATCTCCATCTCAGACTCTCACCCTCTGGTCTCTCTCCTTCCTTTATACAGACTTTCATAATTACAGTGGGCCCCCCACGACAATCCAAAATACACTCCCCATCTTGAAATCTCTAAATGAATAAAGTCTGCAAAGTCTCGTTTGCCACATAAGGTAACATATTCACAGGTACCAAGGGATTAAAACAGGGACATCTTTGTGGAGCCATTACTTTGCATATCACAGCTTGGAATCAGGTGTGAATATCAGAGTTGTTACTTCAATATGCATATCCTTCACACATGTTGAGTCCCTACTTATCATGTCCTGAACTAAATGCCCTAACTAGTTGACTGGTCTTGGCCAAGTTACAAAAGCTCCTTGAGACTCCTTTTTCTCACTTGCAAAAGTGGAGGGATTCACATGTGTCTCATAGAACAGGTGTGTGGAGAATGTCGGCAGACATTCTTTTCCATTTAATCAACATTTAGGAAATACCATATACTGTTTAAATCTTGACAAAATGTACATAAAATACTAGACTAAGCAGTAAAAGGTAGAGAAACAGATCCTCTTGCTGTGTGATCAGTTGCACCCAACTCTTTTGCCACCCCACAGACTGTAGCCCACCAGGCTCCTCTGTCCACAGGATTCTCCAGGCAAGAATACTGGAGTGGGTTGCCATGCCCTCCTTCAGGGGATCTTCTGGACCCAGAGATTAAACCACATCTCCTGCACTGGCAGGCAGATTGTTTACCACTGAGCCATCAGGGAAGCCCTGTAAACTGCTGATGTTGATATAAATTGGTACAGGCTTTCTAGAAGGTGATGTGGCACCATGGATGTAATGTAAAATCTTTTATATGTTTGTTCTCTTTATCCTAGTAAGTACCCACTTCTAAGGTGCATCTTAGGGGCATGGTTGAATTTATGTCTGAAGATGCTCAATAAAATATTATTTACAATATCTCAGGGGGGAGTGGAAACAGACTCAATGTCCACTAATAAAGAATTAGGTAAATGAGTATGGTACATTTGCATTGCAGAAATCTCATCAGCCATATATATATAAGAAAATTTGGGGGGCTTCCCTGGTGCCTCAGTGGTGAAGAATCTGGCTGCCAACGCAGGAGACACGGGTTCAATCCCTGGGCTGGGAAGATCCCCTGGAGGAGGGAATAGCAACCTACTGCAGTATTCTTGCCTGGGAAATCCCACGAACAGAGGAGCCTGGCAGGCTATAGTCCACGGGGTCGCAAAAAAGTTGGACACAACTTAGCAACTAAACAGCAACAGCATTTCTTACAAATGAATGTGACTGTACAATTACCTCAATAAAACTGTCACGAAAAAGAATTTTGTAGAAGAATATTAAATACCACGTTCACAGATTTATCAAATGAGAGCAACAAACTCTCGATTTAACTCAGGGTTTCTCATGATATCAGTAAAATAATTCTGTGTGGTGAGAATTTATATACCAAAAAAAAAAGACAAAAACAAAGCGTAGATGATGTTACAGTAGTAATTTCTGGTAACAGAATTACAAATGATTTTTATTTTTGCTTACTTATACAGTATTTTTTATTTTCTAGTAATGAAGGTTGGGGGGGGAAGGTGCGTACACACAGAAGAATTCCTCTAATTAGATTACTGGCATTTCTACCTACAGAACAAATACCTAGGTGTCCCCCTAGTGGAAGACTAGACCAGGCTGCCCCGGGTACACCTGGTTGCGACTTTTTACAGAGCTAAGAACCCACCTGCCAATACAGGAGACGTAAGAGAGACGGGTTCGATCCCTGGGTGGGGAAGATCACTTGGAGGAGGGCATAGCAACCCACTCCAGTATTCTTACCTGGAGAATCCCATGGACAGAGGAGGCTGGCAAGCTATAGTCCATAGGGTCGCACAGAGTTGGACACGACTGAAGCGACTTAGCAGCAGCGGCAATTATAGTCAAGACCTTTCGAGAGAAGCAAGAGTCTGAGATTAACAAACTATTCTGCTTATTCAAAAAAAATTTTTAAGAGGGGCCCGTTGCAAAAGAAAGGAGCAAACCTCACCCTGGGTAGCAGGTGCTACCCATTCTAAGCGCAATCCTTAGACTGACAGTTAACTTTTTCAATGGACAGTGTCAGGGAGCTCAATTCCTTGGGTTTACATCTCCTCTCTCGCTTTGTGGTAGCTTGTGCTCTGGTGGGTCTAGGCCGCCTGACTCTCAGATCTAAACTACAGACAAGGTGAAACCTGAAGCCCGCAGCAGACACCTGTTGAGAGCGATAGCACCTCCCCGCGACTCCACGAATCTTCGATTCTTCTAGGTTCCTCTTCGGCTGCGTTCGGCCGGCTCTCGTCCTGTCGGGCTCGGCTCTCTTCGGCTACGTTCGGCGACTTTCGTCCCGGACTCGGCTCCCTTCGGCTACGCTCGGCTCTCTTCGGCCTGGTTCGCCCACTCTCGTCTCAGACTCGGCTCCCTTCGGCTACGTTCGGCCGCGGCCCCGGAAGGGCGCCCATGGAGCCGGGCTCGCCGGCTAGAGCGACGGCTATGGCGCCGCTCTTGGAATACGAGCGGCAGCTGGTGCTGGAACTGTTGGACGCCGACGGACTGGTAGTGTGCGCCCGCGGGCTCGGCGCGGACCGGCTCCTCTATCACTTCCTCCGGCTGCACTGCCACCCGGCGTGCCTCGTGCTGGTGCTCAACACGCAGCCGGCCGAAGAGGTGCGGCCGGCAGCTGGCGCGGGGGACGAGGGCACCCCGATAGGGCTTGGGGGGGGCCTCCTGAGCGGACGCAGGCCTCGCGCGGAGGCCAAGGGCGATGCGGGGCCCTGACGCGGGCGGGGGGGCGTGGAGTAAGGGTCCCTGAGGTAGATGCAGGCCCCTGGCGCGCTGAGAAGGTGGGAGAGGTCCCGAGGTGGTCGCAGGATGCTGACGTAGGTGCCAGGACCCTGAGAGGGCGGCGGGGTCCCGAGGGAAAATGCGGGACAGTGAAACAGGTGCGAGGACGCTGAGTGTTGGAGGGTCTCTGAGAGCAGTTAGGGGAGTTCATTTAAGGAGGATGGAGGTGGGGAGAAGGATCGGAGGTCTCTTCAGAGGGTGGGGAGATACTTGGAGGAGCATATGGGTGGGAATAACGAGGCAGTCCTCAAGTTGGATATTAAGGGACTTGCTGGAGCAAGAGCAGTGAGGTCCCTAAAAGGGAACAGTGATGGGGATGGAGGAGTCACTGAGGGGAATGAGAACTTAGGAGACGCTGAGGCTGGGGAGAACTCAGCAGGGACGGGACGTACTGGGGGTTCACCCAGGCTTTAGGGACGCGGGGCACAGGGTCCGAAGGGAAGGGAGCTGGAAGCTGAGGTTATTGGGAAATGGTACCTGGGTTGGGGAGAGTGGAGGACATTGAGGAAAATAGGATACACCTGTGTTGTGGGATAGTGACAGGTGTCACAGCCTGGTTGACAAGTCTGATGAGCCCCTAGATATCTAGAGCAGGTGGCCTCAAGGAAAATGCCAGCTGAGAAGAGTGACCATAAACTCCTAAGAGCTGGGGACCTGGCTGATTCATCTGGGTATCCCTAGTGCTGGACTGGGACTTAGCATGACAGGCACCCCCCTGTCACGCCCCCCTGGCACAGAACTGAAGATGTGAAGGACCAAGGGTCTCACTGACATGATGAAATCCCCTCTAGGGGGGACCGGGACAGAACTAATAGTCTAAAACACCACCTGGAGAAAGGGTTCCCTTGTTGTCCTCTCACATGGTACACGTGACTGCAAAGCCACCTCTGGCAGGCAGTATTTTCTAGGTAGCAGTCTTTAGCCCAGGATTTTAAAGTCTTTTGGTTGTTAAACTGCTAATAACATCTCAAGTGCAATGAGTCTTTAGTGCAAACCCCAAAACAAAAACAAAACCCTAAGTAAATGTCGATTGATTGGTGTTAAGTAGTAATTTAATTTGTATGTTCATGATAAAGTTCATAATCTCTGAAAAAGGCAGCATGTCATTTTAAGTACAAATGCTGCTGCTGTGCCGAGCCGTGCTCAGTCGTGTTCGACTCTGTGCAACCCCATGGACTGTAGCCCGCCAGGCTCCTCTGTCTCTGGGATTCTCCAGGCAAGAACACTGGAGTGGGTTGCCATTTCCTTCTCCGGGGGACATTCCCTACCCAGGGATGGAACCCAGGTCTCCTGAGTTGCCGCAGGATTCTTTACCTGAGCCTTCAGGGAAGCTCTTTAAATACAAACACTTGTAACCTGTTAAAAACTGCCCTGTATTAAATAGTCTGCTAATCCAGTTTAATTTGATTTAGGAGTATTTTATCAATCAGCTGAAGATAGAAGGAGTTGAACATCTCCCTCGGCGAGTAACAAATGAAATCACAAGTAGCAATCGCTATGAAGTATACACACAAGGCGGTGTGATATTTGCAACAAGCCGAATACTTGTGGTTGATTTCCTGACTGATAGAATACCTTCAGATTTAATTACCGGTGAGAATTTGAAGCCTTATTGTTTATTTGCATATGTTTCTTTTTTTCCCATGTATGTCTGTTCCCTCTGCTAAACTCTAAACTAGAACCTTGTTGAAAGCAGCATTGGATGTTTTTTTGCTCAGCATTTTGCTTCCAGGTGTTAACACAATACCTGACACATTTTGGATGCTCAGTAAATATTTATGGCCTGAATAAGAAACTAAATGTAAGATTGACATTTCTGTGTATTTTAAGCTCATATTCACTCAATGCTTAGTAATTGACTGGCGGTTGCTTTTAGAAGCTAATCAGATTTGAATGTTTATAAATATTCTTTGTATATCCCCGAGAGTAGTTTGGTTTTCCTCTTTAAAGAGTATTTTTTTTTTAAACTATGATTTGAAATTTTCATTCGCTTACAGTGTTACATTGGTTTTGGGTGTATAACACAGTTAATTCAATATTTTATAGATTATGCTCCATACAAATTTATTATGAAGATTGACTATTCCCTGAGCTGTACATTACATCTTTAACTTGTTTCTTTTATACTTAGTAGTTTGTACCTCTTGATCTGCTTTTTGTATTTTGCTTCTCCCCCACCCCTCTCCTTACTGGTACCACTAGTTTGTTGTCTGTTCCTGTTTTTTTACATTTGTTCATTTGTTTTATTTTTTAGACCCCACATAAAAGTAAAAACACAGTGTTTGTCTTTTTCTGTCTGACTTATTTCCCTTAGCATAATACCCTCCAGGTCCATCCATGTTGTGGAAAATGGCAAAATTTCATTTTTTATTATGACTAAGCAATGTTCCATTGGATATATATAGTGAGAGAGCTCATCTTCTTTATATCCATTCCTCTACCTGTGGACACTTCAGTTGACTCTTTTAGATAATGCTGCTGTGAACATTGCAGTGCATATATCTTCTTCAATTAATGTTTTTATTTTCGCCAAATACCCAGGAGTGGACTTGCTGGATCATATCATACTTTTCTTTTTAATTCTTTGAGGAACCTCCATACATTTTCCATTGTGGCTGTACCAGTTTACATTCCCAGCAAGAGTGCACAAGGGTTCCTTTTTTCTCACAACCTCAACAACACTTATAATTTATTGTCTTTTTCACAATAGACATTCTGAGAAGTGTGAAGTGATATCTCATTGTTTGTCTGTTGGCCATTGTTGGAAAAATGCCTATTCAGGTCCTCTGCCCATGTTTTAATCAAGTTTTTTTCTTTTTTTTTTTTTTATATTGAGTTGTATTAATTTTTTATACATTTTGGATATTAATCTTTTATTGGAAATATTGTTTGCAAATATCTTCTCCCATTTAGTAGGTTGCCTTTTCATTTTGTTGGTTGGCTGCTTTCACTGTGCAAAAGCTTTTTAGTTTGGTGTAGGCTCATTTGATTATTTTTGCTTTTGTTTCCCTTGCCTAAAGAGACAGATTCAAAAATTATTGCTAAGACAGATGTCAGAGAGTATACTGCCTATGTCTTCTAGGAGTTTTATGGTTTCAGATCTTAAATTTAGGTCTCTAGTCCATTTTGAGTTTGTTTAATACAGTGTGAGAAAAATGTTCTAATTTCATTCTTTTACATGTAACTGCCTAGATTTCCCAGCACCACTTATTGAAGAGAGTCTTTTCCCTATTTTGTTGTGGTTGTTCAGTCACTAAGTCATGTCCAACTCTGCAACACCATGAACTACAACACACCAAGTTTCCCTGTCCTTCATTATCTCCCAGAGTTTGTTCAAATTCATGTCCTTTGAGTTGGTGATGCCATCCAACCATCTGGTCCTCTGCCACCCTATTCTCCTTTTGCCTTCAGTTTTCCCATCATAAGGGTATTTTCCAGTACATCGGCTCTTTGCATCAGGTGGCCAAAGTATTGGAGCTTCAGTTTCAGCATCAGTCCTTCCAATGAATATTCAGAATTGATTTCCTTTAGGATTGATTGGTTTGATCTGTTTGCAGTCCAAGGGACTCTCAAGAGTCTTCTGTAGCACCACAATTCGAAAGCATCAGTTCTTCGGTACTCAGCCTTCTTTACGGGCCAACTCTCACATCCATACGTTGACTACTGGAAGAACCATGGATCTGACTATATGGACCTTTTGTGAACAAAATGATGTTTTTGCTTTTTAATACACTATCTAGTTTTGTCATAGCTTTTCTTCCAAGGAGCAAGTGTCTTAATTTCATGACTGCAGTCATTGTCAGCAGTGATTTTGGAACCCAAGAAAAGAAAATCTGTCACTACTTCAACTTTTGCCTTTTCTGTTTGCCATGAAGTGATGTAAATTAATTGACCATGAGCTTGAGTTTATTTCTGGGCTTTCTATTTTGTTCCACTGATATTTGTGTCTGGTTTTGGGCCAGAACCATACTGTTTTCATTACTATAGCTTTGTAGGATAGTCTCAAGGAAGGTGATAGCTCCAGTGTTGTTCTTTTCTCTCAAGATTGGTTTTGCTGTTTGAAGTCTTGTGGTTCCAATCAAATTTTAGGATTATTTGTTCTAGTTCTTTAAAAAATGTCATAGGTATTTTTATTTGGATGCATTAAATCTGTAGATAGCTTCAAGTAGTATGGTCATTTTAACAATATTAATTCTTCCATTTCATGAACAAAATATATTTCCTTTTGTCTTCAGTTTCTTTCAACAGTGTCATAGTTTTCAGAATACAGATCTTTCACCTCCTTGGTTAAATTTATTCTTAGGTATTTTATTCTTTTTGATTAAGTTGTAAATGGGATTGTTGTATTGATTTCTCTTTTTGATACCTAATACTTAGTGTAAAGAAACACAACAGATTTCTGTATATTAATCTTGTAGCCTACAACTTAATTTGTATATTCTCAAAGTTTTTTGATGGAGTTTTAACATTTTCTATATATAGTATGTCATCTGGAAATAGTTTTACTTGTTCATTTCCAATTGGATGCCTTTTATTTCTTGTCTGATTGCTGAGGGTAGGCCTTATAATACTATGGTAAACAGAAGTGGGGAAAATGGACATCCTTGTCATGTCCCTGATTTTAGAGGAAAAACTTTCAACTTTTCACCATTGAGTATAACATTAGCTGTGGATTTGTTATAAATGGCTTTTATTATGTTGAGGTATGTTCTCTCTATCCAACTTTGTTGAGAGTTTTTATCATGAATGGATGTTGAATTTTGTCAAATGCCTTTTTTGTATCTATTGAGACGATTAGGTGATTTTTATCCTTTGTTTTGTTAATAGTTCAGTATTCACAAGTCAAGTTTCAATATTGAACTATCCTTGCATCCCTGGAATAAATCACACTTGGTCATGATGTGTGATCCTTTTTATTTATTGTTGAATTCAGTTTGCTGATATTTTGTTGGGGATTTTTGCATCTGTGTTCATCAGGGATATTTTGTCTTTTTGTAGTGTCTTTGTCTGGTTTTGGTATCAGAATAATGCTGACCTTGTAGAATGAGTTTTGAGGTGTTCCATCCTCTGATTTTTTTGTTAGTTTGAGAAACATAGGTATTTACTTTTCCTATAATGTTGGGTGGAATTCTTAGCCCTAGATTTTTCTTTGTTGGGATTTTTTTATTAGTGATACAGTTTTATTACTAGTTAGATATTTTATTTTTTTCTGATTCAATCTTTGAAGATTGTATGTTTCTAGGAGTTTATCCATTTCTTCTAGGTTGTCCAATTTGTAAGCATTTAACTCTTAGTATATTCTCTTATGACTGTTTATATTTCTGTGATATCAATTGTAAGTTTGCCTCTTTCCTTTCTAATTTTTTTGGGGCCCTTCCCCCTTTTTTTTTGTCTTGAGTCTTGCTAAAGGATCAGTTTTGTCTTTTATTTATTTATTTATTTTTTAACACTTAACAATTTTTAATTTATGTGTTACTGTTATAGCCACGCTTTCCGGGAAACAAACTCACTCAGAAGGACAATGCAGATAGTGGAGTGCAGTTTATTACACCGGAGGGCCCAAGGCAGAGTCTCCTCTTAGCCAAGGGCCCCGACCAGCATTTGTGAAAATCTTTTATACCCCATGTGTCCAAACCCACTACCCCAATTCCCTTGAGACTTACATAAACAAAGGAAGGGTAAATACAACTACAATAACCCCATCATTCACGAGTTATGTGTTCAAACAGTCAATAATCAATAAGCCCGCAGTTACATTCCAAATAGTTAATAACTGATAAGCCTGTGCTTACATTCTGATAGATAGTGTCCGGAGGCAGGGGTGATTAGTGTCTGTTCTTCAAGATTCCCCTGCCCAGAGGGGGGTCTTATCCTTCCATTGTCATTCCCACAGGCGCTAAGCACAGAGTTCAGAGTCCACTGGAGAGGTGGCCGCGCACGATCAGCACAGACAAAAAAAACAACTTTTAGTCTTATTGATCTTTTCTATTGTTTGTTTGGTTTTTTTGGTCTCTATTTCCACTCAGATTTTTATTTTATTCTTTCTGCTAACTTTGGGCTATGTTTGTTTTTTTCTAATACCTTTAAATGGAAAATTAGGTTGTTTACTTGAGATGTTTCTTGCTTCTTGAGGTGGGCCTGTATCACTTTAAACTTCCCTCTTAGAACTGCTTTTACTGCATCCCATAGACTTTAGAAAGTTATGTTTCCGTTTTCTTTCATATCAAGGAATTTTTTAATTTCCTTTTGTATCTTTGTTGGTGCTGGAATTCGTAATTGTCCTTCCTACTCTATCTAACACATTGTCCTGAGCCTCGAAGACCCTCAAGAAATATTTAATGCATAAATGTATGAATGAATGTTTTTTTAATGGAAATGTCATGTGTAATACTTTATAATTTTATTTGTTTTTGACTGTGCTGGGTTTTCGTTGCTGAGTGGCCTTTTCTCTAGTTGCTTTGAGCAGGGGCTCCCCTGTAGTTGTGGTGTGTGGGCTGATTCTCATTGTGGTGTCTTCTCTTGCGGAGCATGGGCTCTGGGGCACACGGGCTTCTGTAGTTGTGGCTCCCAGGCTGTAGAGCACAAGCTCAGTAGTTATGGTGCCTTGGCTTGGTTACTCCATGACATGTGGGATCTTCCCAGATCAGGGATTGAAATTGTGTCTCTTTCATTGGCAGGCAGGTTCTTTACCACTGAGCCACCAGGGAAGCCCCGAACCAATGTTTTATATGATTCATAGTGAACCGATTGATGGAAAGTTTTGCTATACTTTTATATTTATCAGTTATAAGCCATGGCAAGGCTGTACAGTTAGGGTCAGACTCACTTGACTTTGAAGGGTAACGCCACTGCTTACAAGCAAGTTACTTAATTTGCACAAGTCTAGGTTGTCTCATTGCTTACGTTGAGAACATAGTGCCTTGTGAAGTTATTATAAAGACTAAATGAGGTAAAATAAATATAATTGCTTAGTACAGTACATGGTATGTAATAAATAATAGATAATAGCAAAAAAAAAAAAGGGCTTTGTATAGCCTGAAATCTTGATACGTTGTAAAATATTTTACTGCTTGCTGGTTTCTTATAAATTTAGCTTTACTTAAGTTGATAAAATGGAAAAAAGTATTGAAATAACCACTAGATGTCAGTATTACTCTTGACTCCCAGTAACAGTTCAACCTGATTAGGCAGAGAGCAATCTGAATCGAAGGACTATGCAAAGTGTAGTTTATAGGTGGTTCCTAATTAAAATGCTATTCCCATTTCTGATTGATTCCCAGCCAATAATGAAGTGGGAGCTGTTAGTGCTCCTTGGCTGAATAGAATGTAAATGAGCCACAGAAATGAATCCCTTCAAATGCTACAACCCATGGGATCATCGTCTATCCCCTGCATTCTCCCAGCCCCTGTAGAAGCTTTCAGCACAGCTGTTACAGACCAGTGTCCTAGGAGCATGTAACCCCCTGGGAAGTCCTGAACGCACCAGCCCTAACTTGTTCCTGTCATTAGCTTTCAGCGTCACTGCACCCACCCCAGGCATCCCTGCCAACATGACTTCTCAGCAGTGGGAGAACTGTGAAAATATCTCCCCAGATTACACTTTCAAACATATAGGGAAAGAGGATTCTTTCGTTGTTAAAGCATATTCTGACATCTCTAAATAGACCTCAGAACACACTTTCCTTGGGAAACTTAAAGGAAAAAAAAGTGACATTAGATTTGCACACCCAGTGCTGTAATTCAGCTTTGTCGTCTTTCAGACTGTATGTCATTTTTAACATTCAGTGTTAGTGAAGGCTTCACTTACCAGTTGCCCTTATGTGGCAGGAATGAGATCAGTGCTGAAGACAAAGATGATGAGATGGCAGGGGACTCTCCTGAGTTAGGCAGCCTCTGGGTTTGAGCTCACCGGCAGCAGGTGCCAGCTGTGTGACCTTGGGCAGGTTTCTCCATTTCTGTATGGCTCAGTTTTCTCCCCTTTCTCTTAGGATTATTGTGAGGGTGAACTGATATCAGGTATATGAAATTCTTGCATTATGCATGGCACATAGTAAGCACTCTCTGATTACTTCTTCTTATAATGATCTTGTGCCCAACCAGGAGGAGGTAGGTGTAAAGAAGTAATTACAGTGCAGCAAAATGAGATGCAAAAATGTGGCCCTAGAATTGTACCCGGAAACCTAACTTACTTGTACATTTTTAAGGGAGAGGGGTGCATGGTCCTCAGATGATATGCCCTGGTAGGAAGAATATAGCTGTGCTATCAGACACTCATGATTTGGAACCTTTGGCCTCCACTTACTTGTAGGATGACCATGGTCAAGTTGCTTCCCTTTCCTGGTCTCTATAGTAATACCTACCCCATAGAGTTATTGTGAGGATTAAATGAAATAAAAATCTGTAAAAGTGCCTAAGCCCAGTGCTTAGGGCTGGGATAGAATATACTTCTCTTCTCCCTCCTTCTTCTGGCTTCCAAAAGAATGACAACTTTTTAGAGTACACCATTTTCTTAACTTGAGATTCACCTTTTCTTTAGAAGTCTATTTTTATTATTTCTAACTTTCATGTCCTATTTTGTCCAGGACCACAACTGTGGCCCAGAAGCATACTTGGAAAAACCCACCTGCTAGGTACGAAGTATTTTCTGAGTAGTAGATTAGCTGTGCACATATACTGGTGTTGGCTTCCCCTGGAAAAACGAAGTGGCAACCCCTTCCAGTATTCTTATCTGGAAAATCCCAATCCATGCGGTCTCAGAAGAGTCAGACACGACTGGGCAACTAAACAACAACAACATTTACTGGTGTTATTGAAAATCCTCTGTCTACAAATTTCTACTTAGCACTGTTTGTTTTTACTGTCTTTGAAAAGCAGTTTGCTTGGCTAGAATAAATTTCAGCTCCATCTACCTCAATCTAAATTTTAAACACCAAAATAGTAGAATCTGTATTGAGTCTATTGAACAAGTCTATTGAACAAGTCATGGGTTAGTATTGTCATTTTCCAGATCCCAGGAGTGATGAGAATGGGAGCAAAAACATGCCAGTGAGTTTACAGCAAATATATATGGTACCTGGCTTGGTTTAGGTCTAAAAGGCGAGAATTGTCATAGAGTAATTGACATCTGTGCACTCTTGTCATTTCTTGTCTCTCTCTAATTTCCCACTAATCCTACTGCACCACAGAGGCGTGTGTGTATGATATATGCACATGAGAAATCATCTGGTCCAGAACTCTCTTTTTCTAATTAAAGAAACGTGTATATCCTTGTTTTTACAATTCAGAGGTGTCATTGTCACATCCACCCCACAAAACAGATGTTTAAGCATTTTTTTTTAAGATTTTTATTTCAAATAGACTAATTTATCTTTCAGTAAAATATACTGATTCTGAAAGTTGAACTCTTACAATAAGTGAAGCAGATGCTGCCCAGACTTCTGAAAGGCAGCTGTTTTGCAAAGTTCACATCTGATTCACATATAAAAGAACAAATGGCCCACTTGACTTTGAGAAATTTTTCCTCCACCAGGTCGGACACACCCCACCTCAGGGCCTTTACTCTCACCCTTCCTTGGGCTGGAACTTTTTTGGCCCACCTGGTCACAAGGCTCACCCTTCTCATCTCCATCCAGCCTTTACTCACTTAAGACCTCAGTGAGGTACCCTATCTGAAATTGCAAATCCTAAAAAATACAACAAACTAATGAATATGACCAAAAAAGCAGCAAACTTGGAGATACAAAGAACAAACTTGTGGACTGTCCAGTGGTTAAGACTCCATGCTTCCACTGCAGGGGTCATGGTTTCCACCTCTGGTCAAAGAACACACACCTCAAAGTGCAGTGGAAAAAAAAAAAAGAACATATTATTGTTACCAAGGGGAGAGGGAAGGAAGGGCAAATATTGGGGTAAAGTATTAGTAAATACAACTATTAGGTGTAAAATAAGCCACAAGGATATATTGTACAACATGGGCAATGTAGCCAATATTCTATGATAGCTATAAATGGAGTATAACCTTTCAAAATTGTGAATCACTGTATTATATACCTGTAACTATAATATTGTATATCAACTACAATTTTTTTTAAAAGATTAAATAAGTAAGAAAATTGCAAACCACCACCTCTTATACATACTCCTTGTCTCCTCTGATTCACTTTTTTCCCTCAGCACTTATCCCTTATAACAACTAAATATCTTTCTTACTTATATTACTTTTGTAAATGCCACAGAACAGCTTTTCGTGTTTTGTTTGTGGCTGTATCCTCAGCCTAGAATAGCTTGCCTATGCTCAAATAAGGCATTCAGGAAAACTGTGATGAATAAGTGAAAGCAAGCATAAAAATGACATGTCTTTTGTGCACTCTAAATTATGATTTTTCCCCCCTCAGGCATCTTGGTATATAGAGCTCACAGAATAATCGAGTCTTGTCAAGAAGCATTCATCTTGCGCCTCTTTCGACAGAAAAACAAACGTGGTTTTATTAAAGCCTTCACAGACAACGCTGTTGCCTTTGACACCGGCTTTTGTCACGTGGAAAGAGTGATGAGAAATCTTTTTGTAAGGAAGCTGTATCTGTGGCCAAGGTAAACAGCATTATGTGACCAATTTCTGCAAGAGAACCTGCTGTACTTTAATTTCACACTTTAATATAGTATTTACTGTCACTGCACTTGACACATGCTAGTCAGGTTTATAACAGTGCACCCAAGTATAGATAAATGGTCACCACATTTGTGATTCTTTTAATAGGAAAGAGAGATTTGATAGTTATTTTTCTGGTAGCCCAAGGCCACCACTTTCTTGTTCATTTAGTGAAATCCCTAGGAATCTGGAGGCTCATGTGTACAACAGAATTAGGTGAACTACAGATTTACTGGCTAAGATTCTAACTTGCACTTTGAAAACTACCCATCAGCAGTGGGGAAGAGGGTGGGGTAAATTGGCGGGTGGGGTTGCCATACATTACTGTGTATAAAATAGATGACTAGTGAGGACCTCCTGTATAGCACGGGGACTCTACTCAGCGCTCTTTAATGACCCATGTGGGAAAAGAATCTAGAAAAGGCTGGGTATGTGTGTATGTTAAGGCTTCCCTGGTGGCTCAGATGGTAAGGAATCTCCCTGCAGTGCAGAAGACCTGGCTTCAATCCCTGACCCTGCCTTATTTGAGTAATACTTCCATTTATATGGTTAAAAGTAATCCTGAAAACACTGTCGCCTGGCTTTCCGTTTTGCTTCTTAATTG
This sequence comes from Cervus canadensis, assembly GCF_019320065.1. NCBI lineage: Eukaryota > Metazoa > Chordata > Mammalia > Artiodactyla > Cervidae > Cervus > Cervus canadensis. The sequence continues at coordinate 1,599,125 of NC_057417.1, read as the reverse complement.
CATTTGTTGTTCGGCCGCTCAGTCGTGTCTGACTCTTTGTGACCCCATGGACTGCAGCATACCAGGCTTCCCTGTCCTTCACTATCTCCCAGAGTTTGCTCAAATCCACATCTATTGAGTCGATGATGCCATCCAACTGTCTCATTCTCTGCCGCTCCTTCCCCTTCTGCCCTTAATCTTTCCGAGCATTAGGGTCTTTTCAAATGAGTTAGTTCTTCACATCAGGTGTCCAAAGTATTGGATTTTCAGCTTCAGCATTAGTCCTTCCAATGAATATTCAGGACTGACTTCCAAAATTGACTGGTTTGATCTTCAGTCCATTTACAAAAAGCTGTTAGAGTAGTAAACTGAGACTGGAAACACAGAGCTCTTACAACTCTAGAAAATAATTTTAAAATGTTTGTCTTTTTAGGTTCCATGTAGCAGTAAACTCGTTTTTAGAACTGCATAAACCCGAAGTCGTAGAAATTCATGTTTCTATGACACCTGCCATGCTTGCTATACAGACTGCTATTCTGGACATTTTAAATGCCTGTTTAAAGGAATTAAAATGCCATAACCCGTCACTTGAAGTTGAAGATTTATCTTTAGAAAATGCTATTGGAAAACCTTTTGACAAGGTACTCTATTTCTCTTTCTTTTTAAGCACTGTTTGTGATGTTGTAATTTTTAAGTATGCAAGTTATTTTAATATTTATAATGTTCTCAGTAGGAATTTGTTGTCATTTTAAAATTAGGTTGGAGGTGATTTAAAGTATATCTTCTTTGGTTTACCGGAAAGTAATTTGTAGTCAAATACATTGATTGGCCTCTAAGCATAATTCTGATTTTTGCAGTTATACAGTGACTGTCTCTTTTTTTTTAAGTATATGTAAGAGAACATGTGTAAGAGAACTTTCCTAGTGGCTCAGACAGTAAAGTGTCTGCCTACAATGTGAGAGACCTGGGTTCGATCCCTGGGTTGGGAAGATCTTCTGGAGAAGGAAATGGCAACCCACTCCAGTACTATTGCCTGGAAAATCCCGTGGACGGAGGAGCCTGGTAGTCTACAATCCGTGGGGTGGCAAAGAGTCGGACACGACTAAGCGACTAAACTTTCACTCCAAGAGAACAACGAATCACCTTTTGCTCTGAAATGACAACATTTGAATATCTACAGGTAGAAGAGTGTGCATAAGAAGCTTCATAATTTATGGTCTCTTATTTGGAATAAAAATAATTTCGATGAGTTTTGATTACTGAGGAATGTGAAACTTGCCTGTCTTAAAATTACATTCTGAAGTGAGAAAATGCTAAGACTGTAGTCTAGGAATGTTTATTTCAACTAACTTTTTCATCATAGATTAATATTAATACAGGTACATAAATGTCTAAGATCAAATTGTATGTCTAGAAAAAACTAAAAAAATTCCAGGCAGCTTTTTTTTTTTTCATATTTTTGAAGAACAAGTTCTTTTCTTTCGAACTCTGAATCAATCTCTTTGTCGCTAAAAATAATGCATAGTGATTTTTTAAAGGGAAAAATTTAAGTCCTTATTTTTCTGATTCTTCCAGAAAGTCTTTTTACTGTGAAATAATGATGCATAAAAACCATTCCATGTGTTTTGTGCCTCTTTTTAAAATTTATTTTAATTTAGTGCCTAGTATACCAAAAACACCTCTCACATTCTTCTAATGGTACATATATCTGTGTGGTGGCGGTTTAGTCACTAAGTTGTGTCCGACTCTTGTGACCGCATGGAGTGTAGTCTGCCAGGCTTCTCTGTCCATGGCATTTCCTAGGCAAGAATACTGGAGTGGGTTCCCATTTCCTCTCCAGGGAATCTTCCAACCCAGGGATTAAACCCAGGTCTCCTGCACTGCAGGCAGATTCTTTACCACTGAGCTACCAGGGAAGCCCCCGTATATGTCCCTAGAAAAACAAAATGTAGCCAGATAGGCTTCACACTAAATTTCTGTAAATCATCCCCTGGCCAGTAAAAATCAAAGTAACATAATCTTTGCGTTTGTTAGAAAATTTAAATTTTGTTAATGGTTTTAGAAAAGGGGCATGTAGGTGATTTTTTACAAAAGATGATATACAAAAGACTTATATGTCCCAGTTTATCTAGGACAGTCACAGTGTCTGCCTATTGTCCTGGAGCAATTATTAATAACGTCATTTCATTTTCACAAGAGTTCCAGTTTGGACAGTAGATTATTTGGTCTTCTAAATATTACTTCCGTTCAGTATTAAATGTGTTAGATAAGATGCCATGTAGTGAAACTGCTTCTGCATCATGCTGCATTATCCCTTTTAGTTATAGGATCAGCTTGTGAAGGAGACATGCATATATATAGCTCTGGATATATAGATACCTACATAGTATATACATAAAACTGTTCTGTGTTTTAGACAGTTTTTTAGGATCTTAAAAAGTATTCAGATTTAGTTGGTTGTTAACAAATATTTTCTCATCCTTGAATCACACTTAAAGAAAATAATAAACACATCTTTTATAGCAGCAAACTACAGTCTGCTGATACTAATTTGATACCGTGTAGTTTCCCTAGTTTATGTCTTTTTCATCATCCAGCTGGCTGTCACATCTCTGTCCATACAGGACTTGGCAGAAATTAAATGTATCTCAATTACTTGCTTTGATTCTGCATAAAAGTGAATAATTGAGTATCTGATGTTTATCAGGACCTTTGTCTCCTAATAATGTAAATGCAGGTAATTATGAATTGACTGTATCTGATCATAAAGATTGTAGTGATGACACTCTGCTTTACATTTGAAAAATTAAACATTCTAATTAGAATGTTCTGAGTCTTATGAACTTAAATTTTCTGTCCACTTCCTTGGGAGATAATGTCTTTTGTTTTTTTTTAAACCATTGTGGTAAAGCTTACATAACAAAATTTACCATTTTAACCATTTTTAGGTATACAAGGAATAATGTTTGTTGCAAGTATCATTTGTATTAATAATAGCTATATTAAATATCTCTTAGCAGTATTTTATTCTTGTTTTAGACAATTCGCCATTACTTAGATCCTTTGTGGCACCAGCTTGGAGCCAAGACTAAATCCTTGGTTCAGGATTTGAAGATATTACGAACCCTGCTGCAGTATCTCTCTCAGTATGATTGTATCACATTTCTTAATCTTCTGGAATCTCTCAGAGCAACAGAGAAGGCATTCGGTCAGAATTCAGGTGGGAGATAAAAATACTAACGTTATTCTAGGAACTGATTTGAGTGAAGTACTAGATTTTATTGGGGAGTCAGGTGTGCGGAGTGCTATATTCAACTACATGATGTACTGAGATGTCAAATTATGTTTTATGTTCATAGCACAGGGATGTAGGTTTTATTGATAGCTAATGTTTCCACCTACTTAACTTCTGTTCTGTATATTAATAAATATTCATATCCATCCAGGCAGTTTTATTTCTAGAAAAGACCATATATCATAGGCAGTCCCCAGCTTAGAAATAGGTTGTCTTCTGAAAGTTTAGTTGTTATGAACTTAAAATTCATTTCCCCAAAGAAACGGCAAGGGAATATGGAGTTTCATTAGCCAGAGAATGAGAAGAGATTTGTAGGGAAGCATACATATGCTGCTGTCCACCGACTGGATTTTCTACCAGTCACATTCTTGCCTCATTACTGTGACCTTTCTCACTGTGTGGCAAGACCAGTGATTTTTAAAGTGTGGCCCAGGGGCCCCTGGAGCCAAGATTTAATAAAGTTAATATTTCTTATTGCTTCACCAGGGACTTTCTTGAGTCATAAACTACAAATGCACAGAGTTGAAGAATACATTGATTGCTAGTGAACTTTGGGTCCACTGCCTTCATCTGTGCTTGGGCACCAGCAGCATAACCCACCGATGCTTTTGCAGCATCGTTAGAAATGTCAACACAGTGGGGGAAATTCCGTAATAGTATTAGTATGAGAGTAGTTTTGAGGTCACAGACCATCCCCCTGAAAACATCTTGGGGACCCCCAGGGATCTGTAGGCCGCACTTTGAAAACCACCAGTCTAGCCAAACAGTGACAGAGACCATAACAAGGGAGGTGTGATTGGGAGATGAACAGGCTGGTGACTGGTTGATATACAGGTCATGTGACCTTCAGAGATTCTCTGAAGTTAACCATAAATTAAAGGCTTTTTTTTCCCCCTTAACATTTTATGTTAGGTTGGCTCTTTCTTGACTCCAGCACCTCAATGTTTGTAAATGCTCGAGCAAGGGTTTATCATGTTCCAGATGCAAAAATGAGTAAAAAAATCAAACTGCCTGAAAAACTGGAGATTAAAGAAGAACAAGGTATCTTGTATGATTAAGTCTTCAAACATGTCTTTTTTTTACATATTTGGTGTAGAAATGCTTATCAAGTTACAGTATAACTTTAAATCTCATTCGACTGTGTGAAAAATATGTGACTGCATTTAATTACTTGTTAACATGTAACATATGTGATCTGTGTTAAAAAATATTTGGAATGGATTCACTGCCAGGGGATTCCAAATAACAAACACCAAGTATCAATCAAAAGTACTACTACATAAGAATGGTTGATTTATTTTTTTTTAACTTCAGAATAATTACTGTTTGGGCACTTAAGGTCTTAGTGGACTATTTTAACATCCCCTTTCAGTTCAGTTCACCTAGTTGTGTCCGACTCTTTGCAACCCCATGTACTGCAGCATGCCAGGCCTCCCTGTCCATCACCAACTCCTGGAGTTTACTCAGACTCATGTCCATTGAGTCGGTGATGCCATCTAACCATCTCATCCTCTGTCATCCCCTCCTACCACCTTCAATCTTTCCCAGCATCAAGGTCTTTTCAGATGAGTCAGTTCTTCACATCAGGTGGCCAGAGTATTGGAGCTTCAGCTTCAGCATCAGTCCTTCCAATGAATATTCAGGACTGATTTCCTTTAGGATGGATTTGTTGGATCTCCTTGTAGTCCAAGGGACTCTCAAGAGCCTTCTCCAGCACCACAGTTCAAAAGCATCAATTCTTTGGCGCTCAGCTTTCTTTATAATCCAACTCTCACATCCATACATGACCACTGGAAAAACCATAGCTTTGACTAGACGAACCTTCGTTGGCAAAGTCATATCTCTGCTTTTTAATATGCTATCTAGGTTGGTCATAACTTTTCTTCCAAGAAGCAAGCGTCTGCAATTTCATGGTGAAACCATATAGTCTGTTACTGTTTCCACTGTTTCCCCATCTGTTTGCCATGAAGTGATGGGACCGGATGCCATGATCTTAGTTTTCTGAATGTTGAGCTTTAAGCCAACTTTTTCACTCTCCTCTTTCACTTTCATCAAGTTCCTCTTGATGAAAGTTCCTCTTCACTTTCTGCCATAGGGTGGTGTCATGTGCATATCTGAAGTTATTGATATTTCTCCTGGCAATCTTGATTCCAGCTTGTGCTTCTTCCAGCCCAGGGTTTCTCATGATGTACTCTGCATATAAGTTAAATAAACAGGGTGACAATATACAGCCTTGATGTACTCCTTTCCCTGTTTGGAACCAGTCCATTGTTCCATGTCTGGTTCTAACTGTTGCTTCCTGACCTGCTGCATACAGATTTCTCAAGAGGCAGGTCAGGTGGTCTGATATTCCGATCTCTTTAAGATTTTCTTTTTAGCTTTTAGGAAACAAAGGTACTAGAATGAGGCAAATAATGGATTTTATTTCACACTCATCTATAACTATTATAATAAATATATAGTGAATATTGTTGCCTTTTTAAGACATAAAAGTGAAAGTCGCTCAGTCATGTCCCACTCTTTGCCATCCCATGGACTGTACAGTCCATGGAATTCTCCAGGCCAGACCAGAATGCTGGAGTGGGTAGCCTTTCCCTTCTCCAGGGGAGCTTCTTCCCAACCCAGGGATTGAACCCAGGTCTCCCGCATTGCGGGCAGATTCTTTACCAGTTGAGCCACCAGGGAAGCCCAAGAATACAGGAGTGGGTAGCCTATCCCTTCTCCAGTGGATCTTCCCCACCCAGGAATCGAACCAGGGTCTCCTGCATTGCAGGTGGACTCTACCAGCTGAGCTGCCATGCTTATGTCCTGCCTAGTGCAAAGATCTATTTCAAAACTTAATTAAATACATTAGTAATATGTTTGAGTACTTACAGAAATAAAGGTTTTATTGTTGTCTGCTTATATCTCGTGTTCAGCATTAGGAAAATCATGGAGATTTTAGAAATAATAAAAACTGTTATTCTGTACTGATTCCTTTATTTTGTGTAGCAGTTTATATATAACATCGTAGTTGACAACTGACATGTAATCACCTCTTATTAGTGACCATGCATATGACTTTCTGTCAAGGCGTTATGGAGCCTATGTTAATCTGGGTTTGAAGTGTCTTCATTTAGACCATAAGGAGACCTTCTCAAGAATCTGGATTCTCTCATAAGTCTACTTTCCTGGGCTGCATAGTGGGTGCTTGTTTTTCGTTTTTTGTTTTTTACTACCTGCACTATAAGCACTTTGATGGGTGCTTGTTGATTGTTTTGATGTACCGTTTATATGTGCACATGTTCAACCGGACCTCCTAAGTTGACAGTCCTGCCCCTCCTCCCCCCGTTATGAAGGAAGCTCAAAGGAATGGGCTTATAGAACGATGCCTGTGTTATTTGTTTTCAAAGCCTTTGGAATACTTTATGGATAAACATTATCACATAGAATGAGATTATCGTTTATTTCTATACAGAAACAAAAAAGGAACTGGTGCTAGAAAGCAACCCAAAGTGGGCAGCACTCACAGAAGTTTTGAAGGAAATTGAGGCAGAGAATAAGGAGAGTGAAGTCCTTGGTGGTCCAGGTAGGAAAAAAGGAGATGATGACATTGGCCTTCAAAATCTGGCAAATGAGTCCTTTTGATTAGCTCTTTAAAAATAACTTAACACTATTATTTTGTCTATAGAATAAGAAAAATAAGTGCCACATCACCAAAATCTTAGTGACAACTTCCTTTCTGTTCATTGGATGGTTTTCTCCAAGTTCAGTCATTGTATATTCATGAAAGCAGGTTGTTTTACTGGTTGAGTTCTTGGGAAAACCTCTATTTAAAGATATAGCTAATCAACTATTATATATAGAATGGATAAACAACAAGGTCCTACTATATAGCATAGGGAACTCAAATCAATATCCTGTGATAAACTGTAATGGAAAAGAATATTAAGAAGAATGTATATATGTATATACCTGAGTCACTTTGCTGTACCGCAGAAATTAACACAACATCATAAATCAACTAGACTTCAATTAAAAAAAATAAAAGGTGCAGCTAATCTCCACATATATGTTCACTAGGCTTTAAAGCTTAAAGTCTGAAATCCCCAAGGAGAAAGCTAATGGGCTTATGTTTTAAGTTGTCAGCAAGTCTTTTCAAAGAAGCCTTAATTGGCCTGTGGAGTAACGTTGGCCTAGCCCTAAAGAAATTCCAAGTTTTAGGGCTACTCTCTTTAAACATTAGCACCATAACTCATTAGCTCAGAACCTGAGCTAAGTTTTTAAAATAAAACCAGATAAAAAATAAAACTAAATTTTAAAGAATATCTGTTGAGACTTTGACTCCTATAAAGCAATAAAGGCAAGCACAGAGTCCTTATATGAGTATTATTCTATGATATTATCACAGAACATATGGTGCTGTGATTTATGACCCTAAGTCATACATACCCACTTAGACAAAGTGAAAAGTATAAAGAAAAAAGAAAAGGGGGGAAAATTATGTCTCGCAGCCACTGTTAACCCTGACATATTTCCTTCCTGGTTTTCTTCTGTGTATTTTCTGTTTCACATTGTTAAAGTTATAGTATAGATATAACACTATAAAGTTATAGTGTAGATTAATTCTGGATGTAGAATTAATGAGACAAATGACACTGACATTTTCAAAGTTCTCAAAACATATTACCACATTGATATGTAGGTTTTTCTTTTTTTTATCAGTTGTCATTTCTTTTGGAAGAAAAGAAAAGAAAAGTTGTCATTTCTTTTGTCTCTTTTTCACCTAGCTAGCATTGACTGAAGACGCTGTATATATTTGTGTGTATCTGCATGTACCACATATGTATAACAGTTTTATTAATTTGATGGGAGAAAAATGCTTATCTAGTTTGAAATTTTGATGTTTAGGGAGCTCAGTATTTTCTCAGATGCATTTCTTTCTTTGTGAATTGTGTTAGTTTCCTTTGCTGGTTTAAGGTGTGTTCTTAGTTTGTATCAGCTTTTTATACATTGAAGATACTAACATTTATCATAGTTGTATAAAGTTGTATTTTGTCTTTAGCTCTTTTTTTAAGATTAGAAATGGGTTTATTTAGAGAGATACACATTCTGTAGACAGAACACGGTCCATCTCAAAAGGCTTGAGAGCAGTCTTTCTTTACCTTTATAATGCACAGTTAATTCTCCAGTGTATTGAGTCAGTCTTAGTTTACAGATATCAATCTTCTCTGAGATTTCTTCATTGCTTTTAAGCCTGGAAAAGCATCCTCATATGGAGAGATGGAGAAGAGTCATCTTTTTTTTATGATTTATTATTTAACATTTGACTTTGTAATCCATTTGGAATTTATTTTAGTATTTCCAGATCCTCTGGAAAATTATTAATTAAAAAGAGCTCCCTTAAAGCCTCTGTTATACCACAGCTATATTTTCATAAGTCTCTAAATATTTCTGGCTTCAACTTTACCCAAAAGATTTAAGTGATCCTGGCAGAGAGGTGAATGTCTTTGATGAGCATCTGAGACCCTTGTTAAACAAAGTGTAAAGTATCTTTAGCGCCAAGGAGGTGAGACGGGTCTTCTTTGTGGGGGGCAGGAGGCGGGGGCACACAGGGAGGAGGGCAGGAAGTGAGCTCATAGCTCCATAACGCTGTTTTCAATTTTAGGACAAGTTCTCATTTGCGCAAGTGACGACAGGACATGTTCCCAGCTGCGAGAGTACCTCACTGTCGGAGCAGAGGTCTTCTTGTTGAGGCTGTACAGAAAAACCTTTGAGAAGGACAGCAAAGCCGAAGATGTATGGATGAGATTAAGGAAGGAAGATGACTCGAAGAGAATCATGAAATCCAACAAGAGGCCCAAAGACCTCCGAGACAAAGACAGGCCCCCTGCCAAAGAGAAGGCCCTCAGAAAGAAGAAACCAAGGTTGACTTTAACTCAGATGGTGGGAAGAACTGAAGAACTAGAGGGGGAGGCAGGTGTTGAGGAGGGCAGCCCAGGAGAGCTGACCAGCAGCCCGGAGAGCTGCACAGGAGACAGTAAGCACGAGGAGTCTGATGTGAACGTGTCCTCCGATGCCGCCTACGGGATTCTGAAAGACCCCCTCACCATCATCCACCCGCTCCTGGGCTGCAGTGATCCCTACGCTCTGACACGCGTGCTCCACGAGGTGGAGCCGAGATACGTGGTCTTGTATGATGCAGAGCTGACCTTCGTGCGTCAGCTTGAAATTTACAGGGCGTCTCGGCCCGGGAAGCCTCTCAGGCAAGTTGTAGGGAAGGTGAAGTCTCACCTTACAGGCTCGACTTCACAGTTCTGTAGGGTTTGTACAGACAGACCAGCTGCCCATGGGCTTTCTGATCTGTAACGCTGCCTTGTTGGGATGTTGGCTGAGTTTGTGAAACGTCTGATGGTTCAGGTCCATCTGGGAAGTACGCCTGAGGAGGAGGTCGCGTGTTGTAGTGGGACCGGGGATCTGGGCGAACGCCTCCCTTGGTAACCTCTGCTGCTGTTCGGTGCCGTATTCTTTATGCATCGGTTGTAGCCTACAGGGTGCCGTCTCTGAATAAGCCTAGGAAATTTACAATATCCTAACTTCTCCCAAATGTTCATGTAATTATGACTCAGCAAAATCATGTCATAATTCGAAAATGTCTTTCTTTTAAATCTGAAGAAGTGACTCTAAGTTACAGCCACATAAAACTGAAGTATTTGGGGAATTATTGTACCAAGTTTTCTTGAGTTTCAAGAACTATCAGATGAGAAATCTACAGAAATATCAGATGAGAAAATGGTGCCTCCCAAAGAATATAGTGTTCTGGCTCTCCAATTATCCGAGGGAAATAAACAGCAAAATTAATATCCTGAACTCAGCCTGAACCAAAATCAGAGCCAAAAGAAACCTTTCTAGCCAGTTTAACAAAGGCAACCCTTCCAAGTAGAGATGAATGGAGGAGTTGGGTCAGAAATAATGCAGGATGAAGAGATTAGACAAAGCTGGTAAAATAATTATAGGCTGATAAATTTTTCATACTTTACCATTGATCAATACTGTAGATAGCTTATGTGCACCCAAGTTCTCTGTTGCCTGATAATAGAATACTGTGTGATGCTTAGAAAACAAAATGTCAGAAATGGAAGGGTCTTTGGAGTTCAACCACTTAGTCCAACAATGAGAAACTGAGGCTCAGAGGTGGTGAGTGACTTGCCCTTGGCCACTTGATGTATTCGTGGCAGAGCTGGGGGTCTCTGGACTCATGTTCACTCATGTGAACTTTTCCATGTTCACACTTTAAAAAAATGCAATCTAGGAAGATGAAGGTCAAAAGAAAAATTGAGGGTTAAAGAGGAAAAATTAAAAAAAAAAAAAAAAGAAAATATCTCTGATGGAAGGTGAAGAAAAGGTGCTTCATTCAGCTTAGCAACAAACAAGATAGAAAGCTGGCCTTTTCTAAGAGAAAAGAATATGTCAAATTATTTCTTGAGGCGCTTGATATAATCCATATGTCCTCTGTGTCCATGTGTTTATATAAAATGTGCGATGGCTTGGTTCTGTTAAGACATGAATAAAAAGAACTGAGAAATTACTTGTGAAGATAAAGGTCATATAGATTTCATTTGTTTACTTTTCACTAACATGAACTTTCCTAAGCTGGCTTTTATAACTGCTCTCCAACTTTTTAAATGATTGTTTGGCAGGGGTGCAAAGAAAAAATTGAAAAAAGAGAAGCCGCTAAGATTGTGTTTTCTGATTTGTTTATAGTTATGAGGAAAGAATTACTCTATCCCTCTTTGTTATGTTTCAGTGTTTACCTAAACTCCATTCCTCCTTTCGGTGAAAGAAGAAAGGAAAAAAAAGCCCATGTGGTAATGAGACCTTTAACAGGTGGGGTTTAGGCTGCTTGATTTTAGCAAGTATGTGATTAATGGAACCTTTTCTTCTCCATCAAATATTTATTATTTGAACACTCTGGGTTGCTGATTTCACGCTTTTCCTTCCAGGGATTAAAAATTATGTGTTTTCAGCCTAAAAGAGATCTGTCTTAACTTGCAGGGTTTACTTTCTTATATACGGAGGTTCAACGGAGGAACAGCGCTACCTCACTGCTTTGCGGAAAGAAAAGGAAGCTTTTGAAAAGCTCATAAGGTAAATACACAGAAGATCAGTATGAAGGAATCAAAGGCCTTTGAAGATCCAGAGGCTTCTCTGGATCTAGGTGGGGGAATATCTCCTAGCCCTTAGGTGCTAGGGACAGTCACGTCAAGATACACCTATGGTCTGATAACCCCCCAGGGTTTACATGGATCAGCACCCATTTCTTTTTTCCCTGCCTCTGCACCATCCCCATTTGCTTTTCAGGGGTTTGATGGACTATTAGATATGTGAAGAAAACTGCTTTTCTGTTTGTAAAGAAATAAAACCTAAAGCACCAGCAGTAGGTAGAACTCTCCCCCTCCCCCATGTCCAAGATTTCTCCCTTCGCTTGGAATCATGATTTTTTTTTTTCCCTTGTGAAATCTCCATTGTCTTGGGTGGGTGACTGCTTTAGTCTTTACCCAAAAATACTTTTATGACCTGGTCAGTTCATATCAATAGAATCACTCTGAGAAAAACATTTTTATAAAAGTGCAACATTTGTCTGAGCAGATGTGTGTTTTTTGAGAATGAGTATCCTTTAATGTTCCAGATAGAAAAAGTTTTTGGTTTAACAGAAGGAAAATGTTCCTAAGTGAGATATTGATAGGCAAATTGCATGGCTACCTCTTACCTGTAGGCATCTGAGAAAGCTGATAACATCTCCCAAGGAATGTTGTCAAGGAGATGGTAGCTTGGTGAGAGAAGATGAATCAGGTGGTCTCTCAGGGGCCCCAGGAGCCAGGGCAGGGGCTGGACAGGGAATCCTTGAGCTGAGATAGAGAAGAGGCTAGATGAGAGGATACCATGGCCTAGCCTGGCTGGGACCGAGCCAGACCAGTCCTAAAAGCCTCAGACACTGGCAACGTAGCAGTGACAACGAGAGGGCATAAGTCACTTTTAGTGGCAGTTAGCCAGCCAGGACCTCGACACAATTTCAAAATGGACAGTCATTCTCCAGCACTGGCTATGGGCTTTCAGTATATGCCTAAAATATGTAGATACCCCAGTGCATCCAGGAATGGTTTCCAGACACAGGAGCACTTCCTGAATCAGTGTCATTGAGCCCCTGTAAAGACACTCAGCACAGTATGTGGGCAGCACCCTGTGCTGTCCTTCCCTCCCCTTCCTCTCCTCTGTGATTGTGGCATGTCTTAGGCAAGGATTCTTTTTTTTTTTTTTTCCATTTATTTTTATTAGTTGGAGGCTAATTACTTTACAATATTGTAGTGGTTTTTGTCATACATTGACATGAATCAGCCATGGATTTCCATGTATTCCCCATCCCGATCCCCCCTCCCACCTCCCTCTCTACCCGATCCCTCTGGGTCTTCCCAGTGCACCAGGCCCGAGCACTTGTCTCATACATCCAACCTGGGCTGGTGATCTGTTTCACCCTAGATAATATACATGTTTCGATGCTGTTCTCTCGAAACATCCCACCCTCGCCTTCTCCCACAGAGTCCAAAAGTCTGTTCTGTACATCTGTGTCTCTTTTTCTGTTTTGCATATAGGGTTATCATTACCATCTTTTTAAATTCCATATATATGCGTTAGTATACTGTATTGGTCTTTATCTTTCTGGCTTACTTCACTCTGTATAATGGGCTCCAGTTTCATCCATCTCATTAGAACTGATTCAAATGAATTCTTTTAATGGCTGAGTAATATTCCATGGTATATTGTACCACAGCTTCCTTATCCATTCGTCTGCTGATGGGCATCTAGGTTGCTTCCATGTCCTGGCTATTATAAACAGTGCTGCGATGAACATTGGGGTGCACGTGTCTCTTTCAGATCTGGTTTCCTCAGTGTGTATGCCCAGAAGTGGGATTGCTGGGTCATATGGCAGTTCTATTTCCAGTTTTTTAAGAAATCTCCACACTGTTCTCCATAGCGGCTGTACTAGTTTGCATTCCCACCAACAGTGTAAGAGGGTTCCCTTTTCTCCACACCCTCTCCAGCATTTATTGCTTGTAAACTTTTGGATAGCAGCCATCCTGACTGGCATGTAATGGTACCTCATTGTGGTTTTGATTTGCATTTCTCTGATAATGAGTGATTGAGCATCTTTTCATGTGTTTGTTAGCCATCTGTATGTCTTTTTTGGAGAAATGTCTGTTTAGTTCTTTGGCCCATTTTTTGATTGGGTCATTTATTTTTCTGGAATTGAGCTGCAGGAGCTGCTTATATATTTTTGAGATTAATCCTTTGTCTGATTCTTCATTTGCTATTATTTTCTCCCAGTCTGAGGGCTGTCTTTTCACCTTTAGGCAAGGATTCTTACAGCTGTCGATCCACAGCTATGGGACAGTCCTTTCAACCTGTGAAAATATATTTTCTTTTAGTTTTTATTGAAGTGTGGTTGATTTGTAGTTTGTGTTAATTTCCACCATACAGCAAAGCGATTCAGTTACACACATATAACTCTCAGTCCTTCCCTCCCCCAGCCCCTCTCCACCTTGGGAAGTCTTTTCTCTATGTCTTGAGTCTGTTTCATTGTTGTTCCGTTACTAAGTTGTGTCTGACTCTTTGCAGCACCATGGACTGCAGCACGCCAGGCTTCCCTGTCTTTCACCATCTCCTGGAGTTTGCTCAAACTCATGTCCATCGAGTCGGTGATGCCATCCAGCCATCTCAAACTCTGTTTCCCCCTTCTCCTCCTGCCCTCAATTTTTCCCAGCATCAGGGTCTTTTCCAGTGAGTCAGCTCTTTGCATCAGGTGGCCAAAGTATTGGAGCTTCAGCTTCAACATCAGTCCTTCCAGTGAATATGCAGGGTTGATTTCCTTTCGGATTGACTGGTTGGATCTCCTTGTGGTCCAGGGGACTCAAGAGTCTTCTCTAGCATCACAGTTAAAAAGCATCAATTCTTTGGTGTTTAACTTGTTTTATGGTCCACTCTCACATCTGTACAGGCCTACTGTTCCCCTCCTATTTGCCATGAAGTGATGGGACTGGATGCCATGATCTTTATTTTTTGAATATTGAGTCTTAAGCCAGCCTTTTTTCCTCTTCTCTTTCACCTTCATCAAGAGGCTCTTTAGTTCCTCTTCACTTTCTGCCCTTAGGGTGGTATCTTCTGCATATCTGAGGTGGTTCATATATCTCCCAGCAGTCTTGGTTCCAGCTTGTGATTCATCCAGCCTAGCATTTCACCTGACATACTCTGCATGGAAGTTAAAGAAGCATATAAGTTGAGTAAACGACTCCTTCCCCAAGTATGAACCTGTCCACTGTTCCATGTCCAGTTCTACCTGTTGCTTCTTGACCTACATACAGGTTTCACAAGAGGCAGGTCAGGTGGTCTGGTATTCCCATCTCTTTCAGAATTTTCCACAGTTTGTTGTGATCCACACAGTCAAAGGCTTTAACATAGTCAGTGAAGCAGATGTTTTTCTAGAATTCTCTTGCTTTTTCTGTGATCCAGTGAATGTTGGCAATTTGATCTCTGGTTCTTCTGCCTTTTCTAAATCCAGCTTGTACATCTGGAATTTCTCAGTTCACATACTGTTGAAGCCTAGCTTGGAGGATTTTGAACATTACTTTGCTAGCATGTGAAATGAGCACAGTTGTATGGTAGTTTGAACATTCTTTGGCATTGCCCTTCTTTGCAATTGAAATGAAAACTGACGTTTTCCTCTCTGGTGTTTTGTGGGTATGTATTTTCTATTCATGTGTTCTGGAGGATAGTATGTGGGCTTCCCTGGTGGCTCAGATGGTAAAGAATCTGCCTATAGTGCGGGAGACCTGGATTTGACCTCTGGGTTTGAAAGAGTCCCTGGAGAAGGGAATGGCTACCCACTCCAGTATTCTTGCCTGGAGAATTCCATGGACAGAAAATCCTGGTGAGCTATAATCCATGGAGGATATTTTATATGTGTGTATGTATGCTTTTTGAAAAAGATATTCCAGAAAGTGTTATAACCATGTGTTACACAGACTTCCTCTTCCTGTTCAGAACATTTAGCTTCTCTGTGTCTCCTAGACCTTCATCTCCCAAGACTCAGTCAACAGATATTTCTTGAGCATCTATTATGATCCAACTCCTCCTGTCCTCACATTAAAGTGCTAGACTTAAAGTGGTGCAGAAAAAAAGCTCAGTTCTGTCTTCTAGAGCTTATCCCCTAGTGTAAAAGACAAACACTGAATGGTTATGCACAGTCTAATAAACACCTGCAGGCTATAGCCTGCAAAGCTGAAAGAAAGTGGTATCGAGAGATTGTCAGAGGGGGCGAGGAGGGCAGCGTCAGGGGCAGCATCTCTTGAGGGGTGACCTTTAAGCTGACCTAGGCAGCATGTGTGTTGGTTGCTGAGTAGACAAAAGTGGGCCGAGGGTTGTGTTCAAGAGTGTGTGTGAAAGCTCAGAGGTGCAGGAGACCTGTTAAGGATTCAGAACTTTACTCTGAAGGCCGTAAGACAGCACTGCAGAGTTCTAAGTAGGAGAGTGACGTAGTGTGTTTTCAGAGGCTCTCTCTGGCACCAAACTTGGAATGGATGGAGTAGGGAAGTAGTCAGGAAGCTATTGCAGTTGTCCGATAAGAACCAGTGGCAGCTAAGATTAGGTTGATGGAGAGAAGGGGAGAGATTTAAGCGATATTGAGGAAATGGAGTCCAAGAATTGGTGCCCCTGGATGTGGGCCAGTAACCTCCTAATTGGCTCTTTCACTTTTTTTAAAATATCCTTTGCCTCAGGCTTCTCTGATTAAAGTGACTGTCTCTAGATTACAGTGCGTACAGGGAACTAAGATATTCAGATGAGGTGTTTACGTTGAGGGTCCCTAAAGATCACCCTCAGGCTCAGTGAGTCACCAGAAGGACCCACAGGAGTCAGATAAGCTGGGATCCTCACCATTGTGGTTAATTACAGAGAAAGGACACAGAGTCAAATCAGCAGAGAGAAAGAACGCACGGAGCCAAGTCCAGGAGAAATCCAGCGTGAGCTTCCGAGTGTCCTCTTGCAGTGAGGTCCCGGGAAGTGCTTAATCCTGGCCTCCGTGTGTGACAGCACACACTCAGCACTACCCTCAGGGACGCTTACCCGAGAGTTGGGGTCCAGCGTTTTTACTGGGAGTCAGTCATACAGATGCAGTACTCAAAGGACGGACTCCGGCTCCCTGGAGATGAAACATGTATTCACCATAAATCACACTGGGGCCTGCTGTGTGATCCTCTTATCAGGCGGAGTAGTCCAAGAACTCAGATCTCAGCTCCCAGAAGCTGGCCAGGGGTTTCCAGAAAGACAAACTGAGGAGACAGGCCTTTCTTGGGAATGTGCAGGGTTTGAGCATCCCAGGCCTGCTCTCTGAACCCTTTCCTGCCCAGAGCTGTAGCCCACCCAGGGTGCCTGTAGCATCTGAGTAGGTGAGTTGTATGCGCCAGGCCTCCTTCCCACAGCTGCATCTTCTCCAGTTCATCAGAACGTAGCCTAGAAAAGAGTGCCATTAGTGGACTGTAGCCAGGTGTTGGGGACCCGCATGCACTTCCCAGCTTATACGAGGGACTGTACACTCAAAGGGCTTAGTGACAAGGCTCAGATCAACCTGGCCTTGACTGGAAACATCCCTCAGCAGAACCCAGGATGTAGCCTTTCTCCTACATTTCAATTTCTACAGCAATTTCCGTACCAGATTTTATCTATATGGCCTGGCCTAATTTTCTAACTCTCTCAGCTGTGACTGTCTACATATTAAGTTAGGTCTTGCCATATCACACAGATAGTAACACTATTTAGAATCTTAAGATATTTACTTTCCCAGAAAACTTGGGGAATTTGAGAAGTGTTTGTTTTGAAAAGCAAAATATATGTGAGGTGCATGGCTAAAAGAGCATTTGCACTGAGCCTGGACTTAGAGAAAAATGTAATGGGAGACTGAGGAAATGCACTTTTGCCAGGACCTCCACAAGTGGTTTTGTTAAGAACAAAAGCAATGCTGCTATTTAAAATAACCAGAGAGGAATGAATCAGGCAAACTGGCAGTGAAAGGACTGTTTGGCTGGACTAGAGATCAGTAGATTACAGATGACAAGTAAAGAGAAAAAAGATTACATGTCTCAGTATTGATAATAAAATGCTCCCTGGGTCAAAAAATTAGTAATAACATTCTGAGTAAACATAGTTTTCGAGAGGTCACCACTTTTCAAAGGGAAGGGTTAGATTATTTGAAATTTTACAGTTAAAAAAATATGATCACAAAATGGGTTATTATGAGGACTTGAATAAATGCCCATTTGAAGAGACTCCTAGTCCAATACCTCCTCCCTGTTTTATCACGTTGTACAAGCTATTCAAATACCACTAGAGATGTTACAGCAATATTAAGAAACCATAGTATTTCAGGTGGATGTAGAAATCTGAATTGTTCTATTATTTTGTATCTGTCACATACAGTAATTTGATTATGCGAAATGTTGTGAACAAGGGACTGAATATTTTTAAGTATGACAAATTTCTGTTAAACTAATTTGAGTTACTGGTTAGGAAGACTTAATATTTTCTTCACAACCCTGGTTTCATTTCAAGAGTACGCTTTTTTTTCTGAGATTTAATTTGCAGTTACATTTCATAGTAAACTAGCTGTTTTGTTTAACAGTATTAACTGAAGCAGTTGCAGGATCATTTGAAAGAAATCTGTTTTTTAGCATGCGAGTGCGTGTTTGGTCATGTCAGACTATTTGCGACCCTGTGGACTGTGGCCGGCCAGGCTCCTCTGTCCATGGAATTTTCCAGGCAAGAATACTGGAGTAGGTTGCCATTTCCTTTGCCAGTTTTTTTTTTAGCATAGTCATGGATAATTAGGGGATGAGGTTACTACATTATAGGGCTTCCCAGGTGGCTCAGTAGTAGAGAATCAGCCTGCCAGTGCAGGAGACACAAGAGACACAGATTCAATCCCTGGGTGGGGAAGATCCCCTGGAGGAGGAAATGGCAACCCACTCCAGTATTCTTGCCTAAAAAATCGCATGGGCAGAGGAGCCTGGCGGGCTACAGTCCATGAGGGCCACAAAGAGTCAGACATGACTGAGTGACTGAGCACACAGTTACGACATTAATAAAAGCTAACATATGGTGCTTGTTATGTTCCGGGCACTACTATGAGTGCCTTACATGTGTTATGTGATCTTTGTAACGGTCTGTTGAGGTTCAGTTCAGTCACTCAGTTGTGTCCAACTCTTTGCGACCCCATGAACTGCAGCACACCAGGTCTCCCTGTCCATCACCAACTCCCGGAGTCCACCCAAACCCATGTCCATTGAGTCGGTGATGCCATCCAACCATCTCATCCTCTGTCATCCCCTTCTCCTCCTACCCTCAATCTTTCCCAGCATCAGGGTCATTTCCAATGAGTCAGCTCTTCACATGAGGTGGCCAAAGGATTGGAGTTTCAGCTTCAGCATCAGTCCTTCCAATGAACACCCAGGACTGATCTCCTTTAGGATGGACTGGTTGGATCTCCTTGCAGTCCAAGGGACTCTCAAGAGCCTTCTCCAGCACCACAGTTCAAAAGCATCAATTCTTTGGTGCTCAGCTTTCTTTAGAGTCCAACCCTCACATCCATACATGACCACTGGAAAAACCATAGCCTTGACTAGATGGACCTTTGTTGACAAAGTAATGTCTCTGCTTTTTAATATGCTATCTACGTTGGTCATAACTTTTCTTCCAAGGAGTAAGCGTCTTTTAATTTCATGGCTGCAATCACCATCTGCAGTGATTTTGGAGCTCAGAAAAATAAAGTCAGCCACTATTTCCACTCTTTCCCCATCTATTTGCCATGAAGTGATGGGACGAGATGCCATGATCTTAGTTTTCTGAATGTTGCGCTTTAAGCCAACTTGTTCACTCTCCTCTTTCACTTTCATCAGGAGGCTCTTTAGTTCTTCTTCACTTTCTGCCATAAGGGTGGTGTCATCTGCATATCTGAGGTTATTGATATTTCTCCGGCAATCTTGATTCCAGCTTGTGCTTCCTCCTAACCTGTTGAGGTTAGGTTTTAGTATTCTTCCCATTTTACAGACAGAATTGAGGGACAGAGCTTTTAAAAAACTCGCCTAAAGTCAACACGGCCAGTAAGTGGTGTCAGATCCACAACATGTGGATGCAGAGTCTGCGTTCTAACCCCCTGTGCTGTGCAGCCACGCACAGATAACAGATTGACCAGGAAAGGAAGCTGCCCCTGCCTGTGATGGCTTAGTCAGTAGGGTAAGTGGAGATATAGAGGGGGGGAAAATCCCCCATGTTGATCCCAAATGTAAAAGAAATTTAAGAGCAGTAAGCTCTCTGGACCATTTGCCATGTGTCCCCAGCTGGAGTCTGGTAGGTGTGACGGGGCAGTACTGAGTGACTCTGGAGCTGTGATCACTGCAAAGAATTCTGCAGTAGCCACCCTTGACGCTGGTGTTGAGAATAATGGGCCAGAACAGAACTCGAGTGATTGGCCTATGCAACCTGTTCATAAAGTGTTACACTAATAACAACTTTGCATTTGTATATTATTTCAAATAGTATAGAATTTATAAACTTGAGTTTCTGTTCACCCATGGTACCTCTTTTTGGTACCGTGCCCTAAGACATTGCGTATCCAGAGTGGCTGAGGAATTGCTCCATCTGATTTTATCTTATTTCTTTGGAAAACCCTTGGGTATGAGCCCTTGTTGGAATCACTGGTTGCTAATGATTCCTCTTGTTTCCCCTTCCGCAGACTCTCTTATTGCAGGCAGTTCCACGGTGGTTTTTCACGTTGCTATATTTCCTCAACTCAGCTGCAAACCCAGCCAGGGCAGAGACGCAGTCTTATACATCTTTTCTGTTGACCTGCCACAAAAGGACCCACAGAGCCCGCTGTTTCCTGAGCTGATTCTAACATCCTTTTACTGGTTTTGAAAAATCAGAGGATGGCAAGCCTGGCTTAGTCTTCCTGTGGCTATTGAGGGTCCTGTCATGATTCTGGTTCCTGATTGCAAATCTGAGTTAGGATTCTATAGGCTTGTCAGTCTACCAGCTTAAGGTGCTAAGCTTTCTTGAAGACAGAAATTATTGGGTAACCATATTTGTATCCAAATTACCTCGCATAGTATGTGGGAGCCTGCCCTAAATGTTTTAAACAGCTAAGTTAGTGAATCAATACTGCCGTACTGCATAACCTGAGATGTCGATTTTTTTTGTTTAAATCTCTGTTGGAAATTTGCTTTCTTATATTAATCATGATTTTCCTTTAAAACTGGAGAGTGTTTAATGGGGCCTCCCACCTAGAGTTTTTCAAATCATAGTTAGTTTGGCCATTTATGTTTTCATGTCTTTAATCATTGGTCTTTAATTATCTTATCTATGATTTCTCTGAAAATATTGGAATATGAATTGTTTGAATTCTTTTCAGTGCTCAGTAACACATTTAGCACATTTGTATAAAAAACCTCAGTAACCTCTTTGTGGCAGTCTTCATATGCTTATTTCATGACTCAAAGTGTTTGGAGGACATACAGAATAGAAAATAAGTAAGTTTTTTTTTCTTTTTTAACTCCAGAAGATGAGCAGAAGTACCCAACCAAGAAACTGTGCTTCCATTCCCCATCGCTTGTCTGTGCATGTTTGGCTCATACCCAAACATCCTTCTGATGTTTCCTGGGTTCTCTTTTAGCACTACAGTTGCATAGATCATTTTCTATGTTATAATTTACCGAAGATTAAAATCAGGAATTTTGAAATTAATTCAGAAAGGTTGAAGATGTGTTCCTCCCACCCCCAGGGAAAAGGCTAGCATGGTCATCCCTGAAGAAAGAGAAGGCAGAGACGAAACGAACCTCGACCTTGTGAGAGGCTGCGTGTCTGCCAGTGCTCCCACCGACACGCGAAAAGCCGGTGAGTCCCACTCTCTGTCAAGCTCTCCTGCTGCTTGTGCCGAAGGCTATGGGGCTCCAGAGTCTCACTGCAAGAGCTTGGTTTTTCTCAACAAGCTCTTCAATGTGGGTGTCTGCTCTCATATCTCGGTCTCAGCTCTGCTACTTACTAACCACATGTCTTTCTGAATCTCAGGCTCTTCACCCATAAGATAGGGGGGTTGTGTTTTAGGCACCAGCATTGGAAATAAGTTACATTCCAGCATTAGTTGAGATTCAGAATATACTTTTGCCAAGAAGCTTTTGTGAATGGTGATTGGGTTCTTACCTTAACCCAAAGAGGCCAGTGTCCTTATAGATAAGAGACAGGGTTCATTGTTCAGGGAGCATTCCCACCCCTTCCAGTGTTTGTTGATTGCTTCCTGGCACTCTTCTAGACCACAGGTATGTGGTACTCACTGCTCTGCCGCATCCAGCCAGTGGCCTTCCACCGAGACATGCTGGATGACCCTTGCACTGCGGTCCGAGGATGACCATGTCCCTCTCACTCCCCAGATCTCCATTTCAGCAGCTGCCTTCAGCCAGGTGGCGTGGGAAAAACTATGGCTGAGTCGCTTTCTCCTTTGGTGAGGTCAGCGCAGTTAAAGCAGTGCGTCTCAGAATTCACTGTCCTTCAGAATAGCCTCTGGTGCTTGTTAAAACTGTAGATTCATGGATCCCACTCCATAGAAATTCCGATTTGATAGATCTGAAACGGGGTCAGCATCTGATGGAAGTGGTCCTTGGCCCATACTTTGGGAAACACGGCCTCATCAGAGGATCTGTGTCTTTTGAAGAAGATTCTTAAATAGGTTGGGGACATTTCCTGCAGGACAGCAGGAATACCCGGCAATATGAAGGAAGGTAGAGCCTATGGGTACCACATGAAAAGCTATTCACAGAAATCTGCCCTCTGAGTTCAGTCTTCTCAGCGCTCGTATTAGCTTCCCTTTGCTGCTGTAACAAATAGCCACAAACTTTAGTGTCTTGAAATGACATGCAGTCATTATCTAACAGTTATTATACAATCCAAAGTCCAAATGGGTTTCACTGAGTTAAAAAGAAGGTGTCTGCAAGGCTGCGCTCCCTTTGGAGGCTCTGGGGGAGAATCCCTTCCTCTTCCAGGTCATCCAGGGCTGCCTGCTCCCTCACTCGTGGCTCCTTCCTCCACCTCCACCAGCAGCTCTGCCTCTGAGCTTCCTGCTCTCCTTTGCTTATAAGGGCCCTTGGACCTGTCTCCATAATCCAGAAGAATCTCCCAATCTTGAGACCTCTAATTTAATCACATTTCCAGAGTCCCCTTTGCTGTGTAAAGTAACATATTTGCAGCTTCCAGGGGTCAGGACAGAGACATCTTCCGGAGCGGGGGACATTATTCTACCTACAGAAGTAGGTCCTTCAGCCAGCAGTGTTGGCATCACCAGGGAGCTTGTTAGAAACGCAGCCTCTGGGGCCCTCTTCCACACCTACAGAATGCAGTAGGCGTTTTCACTCCATCCCAGGCAATTCACATGCACATTAGTGGGAGAAGCTCTGTGCTCATGTTTCTCCCAGCTTCTTCCATTTTTCTGTCTCTGGACTCATTGATACAAGCAGGAAACACTTCAAAATTTTTCACAGCAGCTCACATGGCAGTTTATTGAGAGGACATTACTAAGCATCTACTGCCTGCTAGGCTCTGCCGTAGGAATTGGGATGACGGTGATCAGCAAAGGGTGGTCAGTGCAGCAGTGAGGGAGCACAGAGGAGCCCCAGAGGGAAGACGATGGTGAGTGTTGGTGTTTGTGAATTCTGTGTAAGGAAGTATTTACCAAGAGACCCCAGTTTCCTAGTAGCTCTATTTAGTTTAAGGGAAATTGCCTTCAACCGTAAATAAACCTTTTTGAAAATACGGGAAAATGTGGAATAAAGTAATACTGTGTAACCAGGCGTGGGAGACTAATAGCAGAAACACAGACATCTGACTTTAATTGTCATCTTCCATCTTTGAGAGTTACTCCTCAGCAATGTTTCTTAAAATGCTTCTCTTTCTTCCCAGGCGGCCAGGAGCAGAACGGTACCCAGCAGAGCATCGTCGTGGACATGCGGGAGTTTCGAAGTGAGCTGCCCTCTCTGATCCACCGCCGGGGCATCGACATCGAGCCAGTGACCCTGGAGGTCGGAGACTACATCCTGACTCCGGAAATGTGCGTGGAGCGCAAGAGCATCAGTGATCTGATTGGCTCCTTGAACAACGGCCGCCTTTACAGCCAGTGCATCTCCATGTCCCGCTACTACAAGCGGCCGGTGCTTCTCATCGAGTTCGACCCCAGTAAGCCGTTCTCTCTCATGTCCCGCGGCGCCCTCTATCAGGAGATCTCCGGCAACGACGTCAGCTCCAAGCTCACCCTCCTCACGCTGCACTTCCCGCGGCTGCGGATCCTCTGGTGCCCCTCCCCGCACGCCACCGCCGAGCTGTTCGAGGAGCTGAAGCAGAACAAGCCTCAGCCGGACGCCAGCACCGCCATGGCAGTGACCGCCGACTCCGAGACTCTCCCCGAGGCGGAGAAGTACAACCCCGGGCCCCAGGACTTCTTGTTAAAAATGCCGGGGATAAACGCCAAAAACTGCCGCTCCTTGATGAACCACGTGAAGAACATCGCTGAATTAGCAAGCCTGCCCTTCGACCAGCTGGCGAGCCTGCTGGGGAACACGGGCAGTGCGCGGCAGCTCTATGACTTCATTCACACCTCCTATGCAGAGGTCCTGTCCAGAGGGAGAGTGAGAAAGTGAGCCGTGCTGCCTGTTTTCTTGTCCCCCGACTGCTTCTGAGCTGCTCTTTGCCGGCCCTCACAGATCTTTGTTATTAGCCCAGTAGCTCATTCTCTCGGGATTCCCAGGTGCCGCAGTGGTAAAGAACCTGCCTGTCAGTGCAGGAGACGCAGGTTCGATCCCTGGGTTGGGAAGATCCCCTGGAGGAGGAAATGGCAACCCACTCCAGTATTCTTGCCGGGAAATCCCATGGATAGAGGAGCCTGGTGAGCTACAGTCCCTGGGGTCACAAAAGAGTCAGACAGGACTCAGCGACCAAACAACAAAGCTCGTTCTCTTCCAATCTTTGAACGATTGTGCTGTTTCCTGGGTCAGGGGACCAGAGGCTTGTTTAGGCATCATTTTCACTCTGCACCATCCGCGCCAGGTCTAGTACGTTCCATCTTTACATGAAGTGTTGTCAGGATCAGGGAAGGTGTCTGCAGGTGTTTATAGAAGGCTGTTCGTGAAAGGAACAGAAACTTCGGTTTCCTTCGGAGACTAATGAAATGCACAGTTGTGTTCTTACCCTCTGTCTGAGAGGGGCCTCTGGGACTCTGAGAAGGGAGCATCTCTGCCACTCCTCACCAGTACTCTCCACGCTCTCCTTAGCTTCTCCTAACTGCCTGCCTCTAGGATAAGTTCATGGGGACTTGCTACTGCTAATCAAAGAAAGACAGCAACCTCTAAAACGCCAGTTGGTTTTCTGATCACCTGAAGATAGATGGCATGTACCAGAACCATACCTGGTTTGTTCAAAACCAGTATTTTTAAAACATAGAATGAATTACTTGTTTATAGAACTGGATTGTCTAGAAGGAGCCCTAAAAATTCTGTTTCTACAGATATTTAACCTCCTGAGTCCAGCGATCTCTAAGCCCAAATGGCTAGTCCGGGAGTCTGTTAGATGCCTTCCTTCCCAGTGTCTCCTCACCTGCCCTGGGACCCCCCCAGCACATGTCCTCTCCCAGGTCCCTGCCCCCCACTTTCCTGGGCCGGACTGGCCTCCTGCGTCTCTTATGTGAGGACTGGATGCAAGAAAAGGAGGGATGCACAGTTTTTAAGATTCGATTTTTCCTTCTTGATTTGAACTACAAGTGTTGCGAGGAAATGGAAGATCAATGCATAGAATATATAAAAATCCTAATGAAATATATATATATTTTAAAAATCCATAAGGAAAACAGTCTCATTCCAAACCTTCTGATTGACTTTATTTAGCTTCTTACTGAAGTATAGATACAGGACTTTCACAGCATCTTTGTACAGTTTTTAAACTTTGATATTGAACCATTATTAACTTAGATATTATTCACATATTCAGTAATGAGTTGATCATCTACCTCAGGAGTGCTGTTCAAGAGCATAAGCTCCACTGGCCACATCACCTAGGGGCGTGTTTTGTCAGCATCAGCTGTGTTTGTCACAGTGTCTGAACTCAGAGTAGACGGGGGTCTGTGTGACATGAAATGGCCTTCATCTTTAACACAGTCTTTCAAGTGTCATCTCTAAACCAAATCTGTTGTCTTGACATCTTGGTTTCTTGGTATGTTGACATAAGTTAAAGTGTGTGGATTTTGAACTCTTTACGAGAGTATCACAAGAATGAATTAAGGGGTACCGAATTGTTATCATTAGACTCTGTAGAGTGACTTGGAGAAGAGAGAAGAGGACAAGAAACAGAGATTAGTTTGTGGTAGAATAAAGATTTGGGATACTAACTCTGTCCCAGGGTTAAAAATATACCCTTAAGAACAGAAAACAAAATGTCAGGCACATATGTTAATTTTCACTTTCCTCTGCATTTCTTTCTTTAAGCACTCAGTCATAGTCATGTCTTTTAAGTACATTAAAATAGATACCACCTCAGATAGTGATGGTTATTATCATTTTTCTTCATCCTAGCACTTCTGCTTGAGAAACGTAATTTCTATTTTTTTCTCCTAGTATAATTCCACCTGCCTTTTATTGTTCTTTCATTACATAAAAGGAAAACCCTAACAGCACATTTTTTGAGAAGGGTTTCACTCCAGGTTTTCAAAAATAACCTCTCTTAAAGCTACTATTTTAAAATAGTCCTCGTTACCTGCTACAACATAGAAGACAGTTGTATTTAGTTAGTTGTATTTAGAGAGCCAACATCCTCTGGCTCCCAAAGACTTACATGCTGTTGTACCTGCTAGGAGGAGGATGTGGAATCCCACTCCAGTGTTCTTGATTGGAGAATCCTGTGGACAGAGGATCCCAGCGGGCTACAGTCCACAGGGTTGCGCAGCATTGGACATGACTGAAGCGACTCAGCATGCACAATACTGGACATGCCTATTGGACATCTTAAGATGGGGCACTGGCTCAGATGTGTTTGAATTATGAGTGATAGTTTCTAATGAGCTCTAAAATGGTCATTATAATTGAAAGGCTCTCATTGCTACGTCCTCTTCCGACTAAATAAACATCTTAGTGTCTCCAGTTGTGAAAACCCTTCAATATAACCACCACGTATTTACTTTACATCAACTTCTTTTACAAATTTTTATAGCCTAAGAATCTGGCAAAGAGCTAGAGATGCATGCAGTTGCAAAAACTTTATCACTTTGTTTTCTAGCAGCATTTTGTTAGCTTTGCCCTTTTTTTTCTTTCAAAATCACAAATATCCGATTATGAACTCATGCTTAGCTTTCTTAAAACCTTTTTTAAGAACTCGAGACCAGCATTATTCTAGTTTACAAGTTTTTTGCACAAAACTTTTTGAGTATATGAAATATTGTGAGAAATGGTTTTCAGTTTTGTTTAAATCACAGTGCCTCTCTTGATACTTTCTTAAAATTATATATAAGAAATCATTTTTAAGAGTGGCCATAAATAATATCCTTTTGGCAACCAGTTGCTGTTTCTTTAATCTGAGGCTTAGTATGTCTATATGTCTGAATATGTTTGAGTACCTCCAGATTGTAGTTTCCCAGCTCATGAGGGGACTGAAAATAATTGTCTCATTTATCAACCCTCTGAGACTCAGAGGGTTAAGACTAGATTTGGTTGTGTTGAGAAAACAGAGTATAGACTTAATAAATGGCCTCCAGCAGGAAAACCTACACTGAAGTGAATCCAGAGAAGTGGGTAGGGGAGAAAGACAGGCATTATTAATCTTTGCTTTTGTTTTTCAAGCATAATTTGATTTTCTTCTGGCTCAGAAAACTTCTTTAGGGAAATTCCCTTCTCTTTTGTGTTCAGTTGAACCTAGGAATGTCCCCTTAAGAACCAACATTTCAGGAAAATTCTTTTCTCAGGCTTGAGCCTATTAAAATTTACCCAGACTTCGACATGAGTTGTCACTTTTCTTCATTATTTTGCTTTCTATTTTGGTTTATAGCTATTTCCTGTCTGATTCTGAGCTTCAGTACTTAATCTACCATCTTTATCCATAGGTTTTTGGTGGCCTACACCACTGTGGTTTTTTTAAGGTTATATAAGCCAAAATTTGGATGGGAGGGATACCTAACCATTTACATCAATTTGTGACAGAGTTGTTTGTGTATGTTTTAATAAAATGTGTGTATTTATTCAGTATTTTCCTCAACGTTCTGTGGGCAAAAACAACCAAGTGGAGCAAAAAGGAATACATTCCCAGTATATGATAGTTACCAATGTGTTGGTAGATTTAATTTAAAATTATAGAGAATATTTAATTAGTTTTTCATACAGAATAAGTGATTAAAGCTGCAATGTGCTTTGAACCACTGCTTTGGCATTTGACTTGCTTGGTGAGCCCACTTTCTAAGGCTCCAGTGTATTTTTCTTCTGGTTATTTTCCTTTGCTGCTTTTCATTTTGTAGCATGTGTCCTTAAGGAGGAGGGGAAAAATGATTCTTCTGAAAATACTCATTTGTTGACTTGTAATGAATGTGTCGTAAGCACAATGCCTGGGACACCTCAACTCAACAAAGATTAATTCTTGCCACCTGTGACTCATACATTTTTGTCCCTTTAACAATGAAGTTGAAAGAGGTAGATGATTATTTTGAAACAAGAATTTATTGTATCCTCTTAAATAAGTTATTTACTAATTTGCTCATTTGGATTTAATTATTTTGAGCTTCCATGGTGGCTCAGATGGTAAAGAATCCACCTGCCAATGCAGGAGACCCGGGTTTGATCCCTGGGTGGGAAAGTTCCCCTGGAGAAGGGAATGGCTACTCACTCCAGTATTCTTGCCTGGAAAAATTCCATGGACAGAGGAGCCTGGCAGGCTTCAGTCCATAGGGTTGCAAAGAGTTGGACATGACTGAGAGACTAACAGTTATTTTGCTTCTGCTTTAAAATGTAGGACCTAAACCCTCTTTAATGCACAATGTCAATTTATTTCTCAAAATGTTTATGTCCCAATACTTCGGTAGAATAATGAACCCTTGTAATGCGGAAGTGTTAAGTTGCTCAGTCACAGCCAACTCTTTGCGACCCCATGCACTGTAACCCAACCCAGGGATCAAACCCTTAGTCAGTAGTAATATAACTCAAATTTATTAGCACTTGTGCTTTATCTCTTTTAACTCATGGCAAAGCCATAAAGTTACAGATACTTAAATTTTTCTTTTACAGAGACGAAACTGAGGCACAGAGAGGTTAAGTAATTTTTCCCAAAGTCATCCAATAAATGGTGGAACCATGATTTCAACTCAAGCACTTTGACCCCAAAGTTCATAATGAAAAACTTGAGGGCAAAGGAGGGCCCAGTGGAGAGTTGGAAACTATGTTTTGTGTCTCCTTTCATGAATCTAATAACAAATATAGAGAAAGCAGATTGGTTTGTTTCCATGCCTCTCAGAGAAGAATGTGCTGAGCAAATACGCAAAACTTGGAAACAGGTCAAAGAGAACACGGAGTACTCTTCTCTGCAGACCTGGATGTTGTCTAGTGACCTCTGCTGCCCAGGGATTATCTGATTTTCTAGAGTTGTGAACCTTTTGCTGACTGCTTAGGAAAACTATTTTGCGTGCTTATAAAGAAGAGAGTTTAACTTGCAGAAAGCTGATAGCTCTGCAGATGAGTCTTGTTCAGTAACATCACAAAGGTTATTGTCTGGTGGGAAATTAACCAATTTTGCATTTGTTAGTAAATTTATTTCTACATTCCTGTGACCAGCTACAAATCTCCAGGTCTTTCAGTTTTCTCCTAACTCAGTCAATATATAACTGGTTTCCTCATTAATGAGATTGAATTAAAGAAAAACTTTGACTTCTGTTATTTTTCTGTTTGTATGAGAGCCCATGAATTTAACCTTTTGAAAATTGTACTTTGCAAATGATGTTACCAACAGGAGCTCCCATATAATGATGAAACCATATTTCCAGCCTCATTCATCCTAAAATGAAACTTTGTAAACTAGAAAGTATAAATTAAACCTTCTAGTGGACCTCTGTTTCTCATTTTATGAAAGCTCAACTCAATCTTTAATCTGAGTTCCTTTTCTGTGTTGTATCATCAGTGTTAAAGAGACTGATTCATGAATGAGGAAAAAAGATATATATGTATACACACACACACACACAATATGGCTTCCCAGGTGGCTCAGTATTAAAGAATCCACGTTCAATGCAGGAGATGCAGGTTCTGTCTCTGGGTGGGGAAGATCCCCTGGAGAAGGATATGGCAACCCACCCTAGTATTCTTGCCAGAGAAATCCCATGGACAGAGGAGCCTGGCAGTCTGAGGTCCGTGGGATTGCAAAGAGACACAACTGAATCGACAGCACGAACACGTGCACACACATACATAATATATGTACACATATTTAAGAACTGTACTTTGGAATTAGGCCATTAATATTAAAAACTATAAATTGATTAAATATTTAAGAACCACAGACACATTTTAAGATACTCGCTCAGTGGACCTCTGTTTTTCATTGTTCACAAATGCTCAACTGAATCTTTAATCTGAGTTCCTTTCCTGTGTTGTATTATCAGTCTTAAAAAGGCTGATTAATGCATGAGGAAAAAAGGAATTTCAGACATTCCCAAGGATCCATTTGCATGAAGTTTTTTCTACATTGAAAGAACAGTGCTCCCTGAGGGCCTGAGAGACCAGTAAGCAAAACCAAGTTGTGATTTCAAACAAGGGAATTCCCTGGGATTTATGAAAACAGTAAATAAACTGGGTCTGATGAAATGGTGACGTGGATTATTTGAGAGGATATTCGAGGACACTTTTCCCATAACGATGAGCTCCAGAACTTTGGTGTCCCAGAGAATGCCTTTCACTGAGAGAGATTTGCTTCCCTGTGCAACTTTGTTTCTGGGAAGGGTGACACCCAACAAAAACTTCAGGAAGAA
The DNA here is from genome assembly GCF_019320065.1 of Cervus canadensis. Lineage (NCBI taxonomy): Eukaryota > Metazoa > Chordata > Mammalia > Artiodactyla > Cervidae > Cervus > Cervus canadensis. The sequence continues at coordinate 1,568,742 of NC_057417.1, read as the reverse complement.
GAAAGCTCAGTAGACAAAGGGAAGCGTGACCAGGCAGGTTTGTTTTTGGCATAAGGCATTTATTGCATAAGGCACAGGACTCTCTGTGCCATCAAGGACATTCAGTCGTGCAGTAAAGAGAATTCGAACAAAGAACATGAGCCAAGTAGAATAATAAAAAAGGGGCCAGAGAAAGATGTCATATCCGATGGTAGGGAGCAGGGGTGGCCTCAGAGAGAAGATAGAATTTGAGATGAGTCTTACAGAACAGCTAGAATTTCATCAGACAGAGACGCAGACAATGCACTCAAGTCCAAGTCCAGAGCACCAGCAAAGGAGCAGATGGTGTTTAAAGAAAGAGTCATGAACAGCAGAGTTGGAGCAAGACACGGGGGCCACATTAGGCAAGTCTCTCAAGTGCTAGGCTCAAGGAGTTTGTCCTTATTTTGGTAGAAAAACGTATGCTTGAGTAAGAGAAGGACGTGACTAGGAAGTCTGTTTTAAGGCTTCGGTCTGGTAGTAAGTTTGAATGGAAAGGAACTAGCATCAACTGAGGGTTTAAAGTGCGCCAGACATTTCACATATGTTGTTCAGTCGTGAGTCGTGTCTGACTCTTTGTGACGCCATCGGCTGCAGCACACCAGGCTTCTCTGTCCTTCACATATGTTACCCCCATTAAGTCCTTATACCTCAAAGTACAGATTTATACCTGTTTTACAGGTAAAGAGACTAAGACTCCGGGATTATGAAAGTAAAGTCACAATGAAAGTAAATGGCAGAGATGGGAGTCCAACTCCAAAGCCTACTTTCTTTCTACCATAATTTGCTGTCTTGAAGAAAGGCTGGATGTGAAATCACCATTTCAGAAGTTGTAGCAATTTCAGCAACAGTTCTGGTGATGAGCACTCAGACAATAGCTTTGGAAATGGAAAGAAGGACACAAATGGAAGAAGCATCAATGGACAGTCAATGGAATGTGGCAAAGAAAATATCCATCTAGGAAGAGTCTAAATAACACCTAACCTTTAAGCCTTAGGAAATGATGACACTGTTAACAGAGCCTAGAGAAGGATCCAGTTGTGTGGGGAAGATTAAATTCAGTTTTGATAGGGTTGGTTTTGAAACAACCTCTAGGCAAACAGTCTCAGCTGAAAATGTAGTAGATATCTGCTTAGAAGTGAGAATTGAAGACATCGGATAAATGGTTAAAGCAAATATGAAACAGATAGGACTTTAAAAGTTCCTAAATTTAGGAGGTGAGACAATAGAGGAGACAGACTATAAAAAGAAGATTCTGAATCATGCAGCAACCAGAATCAAAAGCAGGAGAGAATTTCAAGGGGATGACCCACAGGATTAGGAGTGGAGCAGAAGGAATGCTCATTGCCTGGGTTTGCAGCAGAGAACACTGGGCATCCCGGATGGTGATTGCAGGGAGCTCCGGACACACACCAGACTGAGAGGCCAAAGGAAGTCTGGACAATGAGGATGAAGAGAAGAACGGGCAAGTCCCATGGCCAAGGCGATTTTGTCTGTTGGTGATCAGGAGCAGAGCCAAGTGAGAGAAGGCAGATGCTGGAGAGAGGGCAGATAATTAATGGAATCCAAGCCCAGTGCTTGGGATCCTGGGGGTGGAGGAAAGAAAGAGTGGTTTTGCTTTTCTTCCTTTCACACCTACAGAAAACCTGTTTTCATACAGATTTGGCTCTTCTTAAAAATCAGCATTTAGAGTACCATGTACCCCCATGTGGCAAGCCACAATAAGTAACAATGAGCCCTTTTCCAAAGTCTGTTTCAACGACAAATGCTGCTGCTTGGCACTGATGTCTGCTTGTGTTTTAAGCTGAAAGGGGGGACAGCCCAGAACTCCTCTGTTTGTAACCTGGCTGGATAGTTCTATTATTATTTAAAGCGCTCCTTTCAGCAATTTAGGAAACCAAAATATATGCTGGCTCATGCTGTCTGGAAACTGAAAGTCTGTTGAGCAGCTCTCAGGAGCCAATCCTGAGACTTGGTAAGGATTTTTATTTTGGTCGTCCTGCGCGCCTACTGTAACTGGGGCGGCTGAGTTGCTATGGTGATTTGCTCTCCAAACAGAGCGCTTTGCCTCAATACCTTGAAACAGCAGATCAGTCTAGTTTACGTTGGCTTGATCATGACACCAATTCTAGTTGAAAACTCTCCCCTGCTCCCCTCAGACTCGTGTGCAGGAATTTTAAATCAGGGCCAAGAGGGCACTAGCTAAAAGAATCACAACTCGCGCTTTGTAAACCTCGGCCCTCAGTATTCCTGCCACTGAAACTGTTGGCAGAGGTCTCCGAGGGGGAGGCGGGTTGCAGCTGGGGGAAGGTTCATCACTGAAGCAATTATGTGGCTAATCGCTCCAGTGTACACACCGGCTGCAAGTTGTGACTCACGCTCCACTCTGCCACTAATAGTTGGGGGTAGTGGGCAGGATGCACAGAAAACTCAGTTGCGTTTTCCCAGTTCTCTTATCAATCTGCAAGTCGCTAAGGTCTGGCCTTGAAGTGTGAGTAGAAAGGCAGACCTCCGCTCCACGACGTGGCCCTCCCTGTCTCCACCAGTAGGGGGCCCCATTGAGTCACCGGACACTTTAAGGATGACTGCACTTGAATGGTGGTGTATCTGCCTCTAATTCTTGCCCAACCCTGACATGGGAGGGGAAAAAAAAAAAAGGAGCTGCCTGATTTCCAGCATGACTCATTATAAACAAACGGAGGACAGATTGACTGCCTCTTATCAGAAACCGAGTATGCGCCCCAGGACTGAGGGTGAGTCATGCTGGAAGTCCCAAGTCTTTTGTTGGTCAGAGGGATTGTTTTTCCTGCGGAAGCAGTGGATTTGGGGCGGAGGCGGGAGTGGGGGTAGGGGTGTCGGGAAGGAGGTGAGGTTGCTGTTGATTTCTTTAACATTATCAGTGACCCCATGGTAAGCCCTGGACTCCTAGGTGAGCTCCAATTCCCTCAAAACCAAAAAGGCTTCCAAACTGAAAAACTGGCCATACACACATGGAAACTCATTTGGAGTTGATGGGAATGTCCAAACTCTTGCAGTGATGATGTCACGACATACACGTTGCCAGTTATCATTCAGGAAATACAGCTTAAATATGTGATGTTTATTGTAAATTATACCACAAATATCTTTTAAGAAATAAACACAGTTAACAGTTTGGTGGAATTGAAAAAACCTGGGCAACCCATTTTTATGGTGATTTATCCTGAAGCTCTTGGTATCCGCCCTCACTGTCTCATCCATACCCATCTGTGGCTTTGTGAAAAGTGAAATTGTTAGTCGCTCAGTCCTGTCCCTACTCTTTGTGACTCCATGGACTGTAGCCCACCAGGCTCCTCTGTCCACGGAAAATCTCCAGGCAAGAGTACTCGAGTGGGTTGCCATTCCGTTCTCCTGGGGATCTTCCGACCCAGGGATCAAACCCAGGTCTCCAGCACTGCAGACAGATTCTTTGCCATCTGAGCCGCCAGGGAAGCCCCTGTTGCTTTGTATTTGGGTGCAAACACAGATGAAGTGTACACACCTAACACTGGTGTGCTGATCCCACACTCCTAGAGTGTATTTGGTAGGTGAGCTTTTTTCTTTTCTTTCCTTTTTAACTGACACGTGACCAGGAATAGGTAAAGCCCAGACCGGCAACGAATTTGGGGAGGGGTAGACGCTGGGGAGCAGAGACAAAAAGGACCTTCCCGGTACCTGCCTCCACCTGCTCCCTAGCAGCCTTGAGACTGGAGACATCTGTTTATGCCCCGGGTGCCTTTCCATTTCAACAAATACAAGTCAGGTCAAGCCAACAGCATAACTGCACCCAGTTGTGCTACATGGATGGGCGGGGCCGCACACGTGAAATGACTTAACACTTGGACCCCAGCAAACCCACAAGCAAGTTAATCTAGGCGAAAACGAACACATGTGTGCTTAGATGGCAAAAAAGAACCAAATGGCCTGGCAGGTGGGGCTGATCAAGAAAGAGCCACAGTGAAGGGAGGGGCGGTCCAGATGTTTTTAGATGGGATCGACCTCAATTGGGAAAATATGAATATGAGCTTCTGCGTGGGCTGGCCCAGGAGCTTCTTCTGAAAAGTATGTGATATTTTTCTCCTCTCAGATAACACGCCCATGGTGGACAGGAAAAGTGACTTTTCCATCCTCCTCCTAGAGAGATTCTCTGGATAATTCCTGCTTCTGGCTGATAACCTTTTGGGTAAGGTTTTAATTATTTCTTTCATTGTTCCGTCTGTCTGCCGCTGTCTTTTGGTGACCAAATTCAACGGACAAAACAAAATGAGTTGGAAAATTTGACTGTCATCTGTACAAGAGGGTCATTAATGTAGGAGGGCTTTGTCTTAATCTCATCATCTGTCACTAAATGTGTGTGTATGCGCGCTATTTTCTGACTCCCTGGATTCTGAATATACTCTGAAGGTGTGTCCTTGTTGCAGTGGCTGATCTCACATACAACAGCAGTGTGTCCTTAACATCCAAAGACAGTCCCAAACTTCATTCTTCTGACATACCTCCCCCATAAATATATTCATCCTTTTTAGATTGTTTCTTGCTATATAGACATGCCTTCAAAATGCCATAGGTTTGGTTCCAGATCACCTCAATAAAGCAAGTATCATAATAAAGCAAGCCACATGCATTTGGGGGTTTCCTAGTGCATATAAAGGTTATGTTTATACTGTACTGTGGTCTGTTAAGTGTGCAATAGCATGATGTTTAAAAAATGATATATGTACTTTAATTAAAGAATACTTTATTGCTGAAATATGCTCACCATCACCTGAGCCTTCTATAAGTCATGGCATTAACATCAAAGATCATGAATCATTGATCACTATAACAAATATTATAATGAAAGATCTAGAAATATTGCCAGAATTACCAAAATGTGACACCGAGGCATGAAGTGAGCAAATGCTGTTGGAAAAATGCCAATAGACGTGACTGCCACAGACTTTCAATATGTAAAAAAAATCGCAGTATCTGTGAAACACAGTAGAACAAGGTGTGTCTGTATAAACAGGATCGGTAGAAAAGATGACTCACTGAACAAGTGTTTACTCTTGAAATCCAGGGTCTTCAACAGCATCATTTAGAAAACAGTGCCACTGAACTCAACAAAACACTCAGGAAGCACCTACTACATGCCAGACAGTAAGTAGAATATGGCCCAGAAGCTGGAGTTACAGGTTGCTGGGTTTTTGAGTTTGTTTGTTTGTTTTTTTTTCAGATCTTAAAAGAACCTTAAAAGCAGAGCCAGCTTTTGTATTTGTAATAATGGAATGACAGTAAAGTATTACTTAGATTAAACACACACATACATATACACACACATACTCATTGCCTGGAAATGACCAAACCTTCCAAGCACTGTGATATGCATTACAGAGTTCTGAGATGCCATGAGCATAGGTTACCGAGGCTGTAAAAGTAGACTTGGTGGCAAACTGCCCAGCAAGGCCTTATTTCACATTTAATGCCTTGTAGGAATAAGATAGCATGAGACGAGTCTTTCCAGCTGACGTGAGAGCTTAGCTGTCTTGAAAAAAGCCAAGGAACCAATGTCCAGCTGCTGAGAGTCTTCAGGCTATTCCCTGGTTTCACTGAGTGGTATCAGAGGGTGCTTTTGAAATGGAAGAGAACTTTCATAAAAACAAAGACAAGCCCCAGGTAGGTCTGTTTAGCTTCTTAGTGCAGTTTTAGATGATACCTTTGCATACAGTTTGTAGTAGGCGCTTCAAACCTTGGATATATGCCTTCAGACTGAATCTTCAATCTGTTGTCAGACTCCAGCTCCCTGTTTCCTCTAGTTAATAATTGTGTTTCCTTTATCATGTTCTAACTTTCATTTAACATAAGTTTTTCTTTCTTATTGGATGCCTGATACACAGAAGTGCATAATCTACTAATAATCCTTGGTTCATGAAACACATCACCATTGGTCCATGCATGACCTGCTTCAATTACTTTTTTTCATAAATGCTCCATCATTTGATTTGATTTTTTTGGCCACACCATGTGGCATGTGGGATTTTAGTTCCCTGACCAGGGGTCGAATCTGTGCCTCCTGCAGTGGGAGAGCAGGGTTTTTAAAAACAAAACAAAAAATTTTTTTAACATAAAATGCTAGAACCTTGACAATAAGATTATAACCTGCATCTAACCATGTAGATCTACCCCCACTCTATTTACCTACTTCTCCCTCATAAGGACCCTCATTCTGATGTCTGTGTTCAGTATGCCCTTCTTTTTTATCTAGTCTCACTGTTTTATATATATGTTATATGTATTCAGAAAAGTGTATGTCTATTTACGTGTATATATGTTCCTAACTTTATAGAAAAGACATCATGCTATATGTAATTTTTAGGAACTAAGCTGTTAAGATGCACTTATTGTCGCATGTTGCTGTCTTTCATTTGTTTTGGCTCCTCTGTAACATTTTATTATGTGAGCATCCCATAGTTTATCCAGCCACCCTCTCATTACCCGTCATTTGAGCTGGTCAAAGACTCTTGATACTGTAAACAGTCCTGTGATGAACTGTGTTATAGCTGGTCTTATACATGTGCAAACATTTCTTTTGGGCACACACCTCAGAGTGGAATTGTTGAGTTGGATAGCATCCATGTGCTCGATTTCAGAGTACAAAGCCAAACTTTTCCCCAAATTGATGCCCCAACTTAAACCTCCCTGGCCCGTGTGTATGAGAAGTGAGAGGTCCAGTGCTAGGTGTTGTCAGGCTTTTTCATTTTTGCCAATAGATTGTGTGTGAAATAGTACCTCCTTGCGGTTCTGATTTGCATTTTTACCTTTGATGGTGGGCATCTCTTTGGATATGACTGGTCAAATATATCTCCTTTCTTCTGAAAAGTATCTGTGCATGTTTTCTGCCCATCATTCTATAATTGCTGGTGCTTTTATTAGAAGGGTCCTTAATATATTCTCAATTCTAATTCTTTGTTTGCTGTCCTTTTCACTTTCTTGAAGGTATCTCTTGAAGAATTAATGTTCTTAACATAATAAAATAGATCACTGCTTTCTTTTGTAACTGGTGCTTTTTAAATTTTCTTTCTTTTAAAATTTTATTGGAGCATAGTTGATTTACAGTGTTTACAATTTATCCCGCCCCCATCTGATGATTTTAAGAAATCTTTTTCCAAGTTATCTGATAATTTTTCCTATTGCAATATCCAAGAGATATTTTATATAAAAATGTAAATATAAAATATTAAAAACCTGTATTTTATATAAAAAATGAAAAGTCTCTCCTGGCAGAGGAAACTAGGAAAGCGGAGGTGGGAAGGAGGAAGCAACAGGAGCCCAGGCACTGGTACACATCAACCTAAGGAGGGAGAGGGGGTGGGATACAGGGGCTGGCAGGCCCAGGCCCTGGTGGGGTTTATAGCGCAGGCAGGCTTTTATAATATTTAGCAGTTATACTGTGTTCATCCCCTCCCTGTCAATTATAAGCAACACAAAATTTCATTGTATTTGAACGATAGAAAAGAATGTAGAAAAGAAAGTAGCAACCAAGGACTTCCTTGGTGGTTAAGAATCTGCCTTCCAGTGTTGGAGACATGGGTTCGATCCCTTGTTAGGTAACTAGGATTCTACATGCCGCGGGGCAGCTAAGCCCATGTGCCTGAGCTTGTGTGCCCTGGAGCTCATGGCACTACTAGAGATATAAGCCCTCACACTGCAATGAAGATCCCATGAGCTGTGACTAAGACCCAGCACAGTCAAAAATAAATAAATAGATTGTTTTTTAAAAAAAAAAAAAAGGAAAGAACCATCATAATCCCATCACTTAAGGTTTTTTTCCTATACATATTCATATATTAATCTCCTGACACGCACATATCTTGTTCTCCGAAAGGCTGGAACCCCTTACCTCACCCGCTATACCCTGACCCTAGCCATGGACACTCTCCAGGTGTGGCCATCCTTGACCCAGGAGTAGCCTCCACCAGGGCTGATCATTACTTTACAAAATCCGGGAACTTCTACTAAAGAAATTATATGTAGAATCTTGTGCAGTTATTAGAAAATACAATGTATATAGTGTTTAGTCTCTCAGTTATGTCTGACTCTTTGCAACCCCACGGACTGTAGCCTGCCAGGCTCATCTGTCCATGGACTTCTCCAGGCAAGAATACTGGAGTGGGTAGCCATTCCCTTTTCCAAGGCATCTTCACAATCCAGGGATCGAACCTAGGTCTCTGGGATTGCAGGCAGATTCTTTACTGTCTCAGCCACCAGGGAAGAGCCCAGAAAATATAATAAGAGTAGGCAAAAAACTGTACCTAATTTTACTAGCCAGAGATATCATTTCTGGCATTTTGACCTGTATCCTAAGTTGTTTCCTGTCTCTATTTACCTATGTATTTCATTTAAAATGGAATCTTTCCATAGATGCAATTGTATATAGTTTTTCTATATGATGAATGTTCTTCCACATTATTTCAGTGGTACAGAGTACTTCCTTGTGTGGGTGCAATCTAAAACAGTCATCAAATGTGCATGAGAGGTGCTGACCAATCCGAGTTGCTCTCACACACTCATATCAGGCCTGGACTTTTTCAAAGCAGTTCTGTATTGTTGACCCTTCCATTTCCAATTTGTCCTCATTAGAAAGAATGGTGAGATGCATCTCTTCTACACTAAGGCTTTGTGCACATCCATGAAAATGTTCTCAGGATAAATTCTGACACATGGGAATTCCTAATCAAAGGGGTAAGAACGTGTTTTTACTTTTTGACATATCCAGCTGACTTGCTCTCCAAAAAGGTTTTATCAATTTATATTTGCATCAGCAGGATATGAGAACCCAGCCTCCCACAGGCTGTCTAAGAATAGCATTGTTGTGACTTTTATTAACAGTATACTAAGTTCAGTGTCATGTCACTATTTTAATTTGTATTTCTTCAGTTACTATTGAGAGTAAATTTTTTCACCTGTTTTTCTTGGCCATTTGTTTTTCTCTCTCTCTCCCCACTCCACCCAGCACTTTGTGTGAATTGCCTATTGGTGTCATCACCCCTTTTTTGACCCAATTTTCTTTCCTTATATACTTGTAAGCATTACATTATTCATTTTAAATAAAGCAGTGTCTACATGCCCATTCCAAACTCCCGACTATCCCTTCCTCCCATCCTTCCACCAAGTAACCATAAGTTTGTTCTCTAATCTATGAGTCTGTTTCTGTTTTGTAAATAAGTTCATTTGTATCATATTGTAGATTTCACATATAAGTGATATTATATGGTATTTGTCTTTCTCTTTCTGCCTTCATTTAATATGATTATCTCTAGGTCCATCTATTTCTTTGAGACCCTTTTTGGGGGGCGGGGCAAGAACACTTACGACCAACCTAGACGGCATATTAAAAAGCAGAGACATTACTTAGCCAACAAAGGTCTGTCTAGTCAAGGCTATGGTTTTTCCAGTTGTCATGTATGGATGTGAGGGTTGGACTATAAAGAAAGCTGAGCGCCGAAGAATTGATGCTTTTGGAGAAGACTCTTGAGAGTCCCTTGGACTGCAAGGAGATCCAACCAGTCCATCCTAAAGGAGATCAGTCCTGGGTGTTCACTGGAAGGACTGATGCTGAAGCTGAAACTCCAATACTTTGGCCACCTGATGTGAAGAACTGACTCATTGGAAAAGACCCTGATGCTGGGAGGGATTAGGGGCAGGAGGAGAAGGGGACAACAGAGGATGAGATGGTTGGATGGCATCACCAACTCGATGGACATGGGTTTGAGTAAACTCCGGGAGTTGGTGATGGACAGGGAGGCCTGGCATGCTGCGATTCATGGGGTCGCAAAGAGTCGGACACAACTGAGCGACTGAACTGAACTGAGGTCCATCTATGTGGCTGCAAATGGCATTATTTCATTCTTTTTATGGCTAATATTCCATAGCATGTATATGTGCCACATCTTCTTTATCCACTCATCTGTCGACATTGTTTCCATGTCTTGACTGTTGTGAATAGTGCTGCTAGGAACATAAGGTGCATGTGTCTTTTCAAATTATAGTTTTGTCTGGGTATATGCCCAGGATTGGGGGTGCTGGATCATATGACAGCTCTACAAAAAATGTTTTCTTTACCTGCTGATGTGAAGTAGGACTTACTTATACTGTGTTTATGTGTACGTTTGGGTATGTTTCTATGCTTTTAATCCTCTTTCTGTTGATTGTTCCTATAATCATATAAGTTTAATCATTTTATCATAAATTTTAATTATTTGTTGAACAGATGCTTCCCTATTATTAGACTCTTTGACATTTTTATTGGCTAGCTGGCTATCCTCAAACATTTATTCTTCCAGATGAACATTTAAGACTCTCTCGGTCAAGTTTCCCCAAGAAAGTTATGTTTAGATTTTCATTGGAGTTGTATTACATTTATATTCTTTTGGTAATAATGGACATCCTTACAACAATTTTAGGAAAATGGTGTGCTTTACTTTTCTTGTTTTGAAATCATTTTTTATGTTCTTCAGTAGCATCTCATAGTTTGATTCATATAAATGCTGCACATTTCTTGCCAAGTGAGCTCAAAGGTACTTGTTATTATTGTAAATAGTAACAAAACTCTCTTTCCACCTCCAGCCCCTAGATGAGTTTTCTTTTTTTTACTGCTCCAGGTCTTAGTTATGGCACATGGGATCTTTGTTGCTGAGTGCAGGATCTGTAGTTGTGGCATGTAGAGTCTTTTTTTTGCTGCAAGTGGGGCTCTTAGTTGTGGCATGTGGGATCTAGTTCCCTGACCAGGGGTCAAACCCAGGCCCCCTGAATTGGGCACGCAGAGTCTTAACTACTGGACCATCAGGGAAGTCCCTGCCATATAAACTTTTATTAATTTGGTAACTGGCCATCTTATTGAACTGTCATTCATTTTAAGGGTTTTTCATTGATTCTTTTGGCTATTGCAGGTAGCTCATCACTTCATTCCCCTAAAATGATAGTTTTGGTCCTTTTCAATGTTTACACCCTCTTTTCTATTTTTTGCCTTCAGCAAGGATTCAGGAATTCAGATGTCCATGGGACTCAGGGAAGTAACATAAATGAACGAATTGGGTCCAGTGAGGCCTCTGGGAAATGGCAGAGCACAAGTCTTGTCTAAAGGGAGAAGTTCTTACTCAGCTTCAGCCATTCTCTGCCATTTGAGAAATAGGCCTCATGTTGATAGATGGTCAGATGTTTTCAAAGATATACCAAAGATCAGGTGTTTTTAAAAATGTGAAATCTATAAACCTTTTAAATGTTGAAAATGAAATCAAATGTTCTAAACAACGGGCAAGTCAAATATAGAATATCTGATGGTCAGGTTCAACCCAGGCTCAGAGTATGACACACTTCAGCTAGAACTTCCAGAATTTAAGAATATATTGAGTTGGAACACCAGGCATTCTTGCCTGATCCTACTTTAGTAAAAATGCATTCATCATTTGACCATTGTAGACTCCTAATTTATTATTTTTCACGTGAAGCCTCTGTCTCTCTCCAATTTAACAGGATTACTATAGGAAGAAAGAAATTTGAATTCTGTTAGTTGATTCATTTTTCTTCTTTGATAGATGAATGTGATGAATCCATACATTTTCTAATATTGAGTCACCCTTGCATTTGTGATTTGTGGAACTAAGCTACATTTAGTCATATTATTCTTTTTTTTTCATATTATTCTTTTATTATACAGTTGTATTCCACTTTCTGTCTTATTTAAGGGTTACAAAACAGGAAGGGAAAAGTTCTGTTCTGTTTTGTTTTTGCAGCAAAACTCACCTATTGCCTTTATCCACCTCCACCTCGGTCCCCCACTTGTTTTCTTGGGTAAATCATGTGCCACTACTTAGCAGGAAGGGAGAGGTATTACTTCTAGGGTTTGGTTCCTGGTCAGGGAACTAAGATTCCACATGCCACTAAGCCCATGCACCACAACAAGAGAAGCCGGCTTGCCACAACTAGAGAAAGCCTGCACCCTGCAACAAAGACCCAGCACAGCAAAAAAAAAAAGTGTATCTATCAAAGCAGAAGTGTGATCGTTTTTAAGCACAGTTAGCTTAACTTATAGCTCTTAAACACTTTAGCATGTAGTATTTCTATATAATCCCTTTCTATTACCAGGTTAGGTTACCAGGGTTAGGTTGGTTTGTAAAATTATTTAAGACACTTATAAAGTTTTTTTATGTTCTGGAAACAATTCGATCCTACAGAAATTCTCTCTTCCTTTAAAAAAGTGTTAGAAAAAGTGAAAATGTTAGTTGCTCAGTTGTGTCCTCCTTTAAAAAGTGTTAGAAAAAGTGAAAATGTTAGTTGCTCAGTTGTGTCCGACTCTTTGTGACCCCCACAGCCTACTAGGCTCCTCTGCCCAGGGGATTCTGCTGCTCCCAACCCCATCCAAATCATCTGAGTTCACATCTCAGCAAAGTCATGGAGAGTTCTTTATCAGCTTCTTCTTTATTCAACTTTTTGCCTCCTTGAATTTTTCAACCTGATCTTGAGTGGATTTTATTGTCTTATTTTGGTTAGTATTTTATTAGCATAAATTTAAATAAAGCATGCTTTTAACTTTAATCTTCTTTCATGCTTTTGTTTCTCATTCTTTCTGTATTTCTAGGGCTATTTACTAGTTTGGTTTTTTTTTCTTATGTAACCCTGCCAGAGGATTGTCTCTTTTATTGGTCTCTTAAAAGAGTTAGTTCTTTGATTTATCTTACGAATCCTATTGTTTTTCTTTTTTCCAATTTGCTTATGTCTGCTTTTATCTTTCATTCTTTCCTTCTACTGTCTTTAGATTTATTAGTTTTTATCTTAGTTGTTGTAGTTAATTGCTTTTTTTTCATTTTTATTTAATAGTAAAATCACTTAGCCTTTATCTTTTCTCCAGTGAGTAGCCAGCGAGCTGGATGCACTGTGAGAATGTTATCGTAAGTAGTGAGGGCCTGGACATAGAAAAGATCAAAAACATATTTCTCTGTTAGGGACCTGACTGTGGGTCCAAACCACCAGTTGTTCAGATGATGCCACTATATACATCATCTCTTTTCTACTTTTGCTTCCTGCTGAATCCTAATCAGAGGGCCACAGTGGTCTCTAGTTGCTAGAGACTGAGTGTTTGTTGATATTGTTGTTGTTCAGTTGCTAAGTCATGTCCAACTCTTTGCAACCCCGTGGCCTACAGGACACCAGGCTTCCCTGTCCCTGACTATCTCCTGGAGTTTGCTCAAATTCATGTCCACTGGGTCAGTGATGCTGTCCAACCATCTCTCTGTCATCTCCTTCTCCTCTTACCCTCAATCGTTCCCAGCATCAGGGTCTTTTCCAATGAGTTGGCTCTTTGCCTCAGATGACCAAAGTACTGGAGCTTCAGCATCAGTGCTTCCAATGGATATCCAGGGTTGATTTCCTTTAGGATTGACTGGTTTGATCTCCTTGCTGCCAAGGGACTCTCAAGAGTCTTATCCAGTACCACAATTCAAAAACATCAATTCTTCATTGCTCAGCCTTCTTTAGGGTCCAACTCTCACATCCACACATGACTACTGAATCATGTATGAACAATTCACATATGTGATTGAAAGAACCACAGTTTTGACTATATGGACCTTTGTCCACAAAGTGATGTCTCTGCTTTTTGATATGCTGTCTAGGTTAGTCATAGCTTTTTTCCAAAGAGTAAGCATTTTTTAATTTCATGTCTGCAGTCACCATCTGCAGTGATTTTGGAGCCCAAGAAAATAAAGTCTGTCACAGTTTCCATTATTTCTCCATCTATTTGCCATGAAGTGATGGGACTGGATGCCATGATCTTTGTTCTTTAAATGTTGAGTTTTAAGCCTGCTTTTTCACTCTCCTCTTTCATTTTCATCAAGAGGCTCTTTAGTTCCTCTTCACTTTCTGCCATAAGTGTGGTGTCATCTGCGTATCTGAAGTTATTGATATTTCTCCTGGAAATCTTGATTCCAGCTCACAAGTCACCCAGCCTGGCATTTCACATGATGTACTCTGTATATAACTTAAATAAGCAGGGTGACAATATATAGCCTTGACATATGACTGAACATTTATATCCCCTTAAAATCATAGTTTGCAACAACCTCCACTGTGATGGTATTAAGAGGTGGGGCCTTTGAGAGGTGATTAGTCATGAGGGTGGAGTCCTCATTAATGGATTAGTGCCCTTACAAAAGAGACCCCACAGAGCTCCCTCACTCTTTCCATCACACTAGGATTTAGTGAAATGACAGTCTGTGAACTAAGACGTGGGTCCTCACAGACACAAAACCTGCCAGCACTTTTACTTGGACTTCCCAGCCTTCAGGATTGTGAGCAATAAATTTTTGCTACTTACTAGCCACCCAGTCTGCCAACAAATATGCCAAAAAATTTGGAAAACTCAGGAGTGGCCACAAGACTGGTCAGTCTTCATTGCAATCCCAAAGAAAAGCAATGCCAAAGAATGTGCAATCTACTGCACAATTGCACTCATTTCAGACGCTAGTAAAGTAATGCTCAAAATTCTCCAAGCCAGGCTTCAACAGTACGTGAACCGTGAACTTCCAGATGTTCAAGCTGGATTTAGAAAAGGCAGAGGAACCAGAGATCAAATTGCCAACATCTTTTGGATCATAGAAAAGGCAAAAGAATTCCAGAAAAACATCTACTTATGCTTCAGTGACTACGCTAAAGCCTTTGTCAGTGTGAATCACAACAAACTGGAAAATTCTTCAAGAGAAGGGAATACCAGACCACTTTACCTGCCTCATGAGAAACCTGTATGCAGGTCAAGAGCAACAGTTAGAACCGGACATGGACCAGCAGACTGGTTCCAAATTGGGAAAGGAATATGTCAAGGCTGTATATTGTCACCTGCTTATTTAACTTCTATGCAGAGTACATCATGCGAAATGCTGGACTGGATAAAGCACAAGCTGGAATCAAGATTGCCAGGAGAAATATGAATAACCTCATATATGCATATGATATCACCCTAATGGCAGAAAGTGAAGAAGAACTAAAGAGTCTCTTGATGAAAGGGAAAGAGGAGAGTGAAAAAGTTGGCTTAAAACTCACCATTTAAAGAACAAAGATCATGGCATCCAGTCCCATCACTTCATGGCAAATAGATGGGGAAATAATGGAAACTGTGACAGACTTTATTTTCTTGGGCTCCAAAATCACTGCAGTTGGTGACTGCAGACATGAAATTAAAAGACTCTTGCTCCTTGTAAGAAAAGCTATGACTAACCTAGACAGCATATTAAAAAGCAGAGACATTACCTTGCCAACAAAGGTCCATATAGTCAAAGCTATGGTTTTTCCGGTTATCATGTATGGATGTGACAGTTGGACCATAAAGAAGGCTGAGCACCGAAGGATTGATGCTTTTGAACTGTGGTGCTGGAGAAGACTCTTGAGAGTCCCTTGGACAGCAAGGAGGTCAAATCAGGGAATCCTAAAGGAAATAAATCCTGAATATTCATTGGAAGGACTGATGCTGAAGCTAAAGATGAAGCTCCAATACTTTGGCCACCTGATGCAAAGAGCTGACTCATTAGGAAAGACCCTGATGCTGGGAAAGATTGAAGGCAGGCGGAGATGGGGATGACAGAGGATGAGATGGTTGGATGGCATCACTGATTGGATGGCATCACTGATTCAATGGACATAAGTTTGAGCAAGCTCCGGGAGATGGTGAAGGACAGGGAAGCCTTGTATGCTGCAGTCCATTGTGTTGCAAAGAGTCAGACACAACTGAGCAACTGAACAACAACAAGCCACCCAGTCTGTAATATTCTGTTATAGCCGCCTGAACAGACTACTGAAGGGCTGGACTCTGTCTTTCCATCAGTGATACTGTAAGAGTAACCCTTCAAACTTTAACCCACTAGAATTCAAGGCCTCTCTGAATCAGTTTTGTCTTATTCAGGGGGCCCTAAGGCCTGAGTGGCAGTTGTTTGGAATTGCATCAGCCAATCTGTGAATGCTACAGCAGGGCTTGACAGACAACTGCCTGTGACAGGGAGCTTTCCTATCCTTCCCCATTTTCAACCTTAACCTTGAAGCATTCTCTACTCAACTCCTGACTCTACAAGGCTCACACAAGGACTCATTGAAGAGCATTAAGATAAAGATAAAAGGGAGCCAACATTGAAAGCTGATTGAAAATATCATATCATCATTGACAATATAGGTTTGAGGATAGAGATACAGTGGGAAGTGAAATATTTTTACAGGCACACCAAGTTAAGTCTGCCTGTAATATCTTGAAAAGGCTCAGGTTCAAGGCACCCTGGAATGTCAGCAGAGAACAACAATGGACCATGGTTAGGATACCTGACCTTGACCCCTGGTATCCAAGTGGAACTTGGTACGTATGTGCGTGCTAAGTCACTCTGTTCTTTGTGATGTTTTGGACTGTAGCCCATCAGGCTCCTCTGTCCATGGAATTTTCCAGGCAATAATGCTGGAGTGGGGTGCTATTTCCTCCTCCAGGAAATCTTCCTGACCCAAGGATTGAACCTGTGTCTCTTATGTCTCCTGCATTGATAGGTGGGTTCGTTATCACTAGCACCACCTGGGAAGCCCAGAAACTTGGTAGAGGACAATGTAAATACCCACGGATCTGTTACAGGTGGTGATCAAGATAGAGGACATACAAAACTGGGGGATGTGAGAATTGGGGTCCCTGAAGGAAAATGAAAGGCACTCAGTAGTGTCTGAGTCTTTGTGACCCCATGGACTTCATGGACAGACAACTATACAGTCCATGGAATTTTCCAGGCCAGAATACTGGAGTGGGTAGCTTTTCCCTTCTCTAGGGGATCTTCCCAACACAGGGATCAAACCCAGGTCTCCCACACTGCAGATGGATTCTTTTCCAGCTGAGCCACCGGGGAAGCCAAAGAATACTGGAGTGGGTAGCCTATCCCTTCTCCAGTGGATCTTCCCAAGCCAGGAATTGAACCAGGGTTTCCTGCATTGCAGGTGGATTCTTTACCAACTGAGCTGTGAGGGAAGCTGGTCCCTGCCAAACCCCAATTGCCAGACCACTGAATACAGATCTTCACTCGTAATCAATTCATTGCAGAGCCTCAGTCCTAGCATTTCACCCCTAAAATGAGGAATAATAACAGACATTTACTGAGCCTTCCCCATGTGCCAGATATTATGCTTAGTTTTTTCTTAACAGCTTTCTTGGGGTAGAATTTACATACCACAGGATCTTTTAAATCTTTCGTTTATTTGTTTCTGGCTGCACTGGGTCTTTGTTGCTGCACGTGGGCTTTCTCTGGCTTCAGTGAGCCGGGGCTACTCTCTAGTTGTGGCGAGCAGGCTCCTCATTGTGGTGGCTTCTCTCTGTGGAGCAGGTTGCAGTAGTTGCAGCTTGAGGGCTCAGCAGTTGCTTCACGCAGCCTCAGTAATTGTGGCTCTCAGGCTTCGCTGCTCCACAACATGTGGAATCCTCCCAGACCAGGAATCGAACCTGTGTCCCCTGCATTGGCAGGTGGATTCTTATCCACTGTACCTCCCGGGAAGTCCCATGCCATAATATTGACCCATTGTAAGTGTACAATTAAATGATTTTCAGAAAATACAGAAAACTGTGCAATCATGATCACAATCCAGTTTTAGGCTATCCCATCCCTTGCCAACGCTCTCTCAAACCTGGGTACAGTAAGTGCCCACTCCCACACTCGGGCCCAGGCAACCACAGGACTTCCTTTCTCTACAAATTTCTCTTTTCTGCACATTTTATGGAAAGTGAATCATACAATACATAGTCTTTTGCATTTAGCTTCTTTGACTTAGTGCAATGCTTTTGAGGTTTGTCTGCATGGTAGCATATCTCAGCACAGATCTTCCTTGACTTTACAATGGAGCTATATCCCAGTAAACCCACTGTAAACTGAATATATCATAGGCAGAAGGTTCATTTAATACACTGAATCTACTAACAATCATGCCAGGCCTACCTTAAACGTGCTCAGAACACTTATATTCATCAACAGCTGGGCAAAATAGTCTAACACCAAGCCTATTTTATAGTAAAGTAGGTAAAGTATAGTAAAGTTGACTAGCTCATGTAATTTAGTGAATACTATCATTTGTCCCATAGAAGCTGCCAGGACTGCCTTGCACAGTGTTAGCACAAGGCCTGCTTATGTCTTGCCATGTAAATGACTTCTGGTGAACCGGTTGCTGTGGCCTGAGGCTGTTTATCCTGTGTTTTATTCATGGCTTTGAGACCTATACCAGGTGGAGTATGGATGAAAAAAGATAAATATCCTATAGAGCTCTAGAGTTCAGGAAGCCCCCTCACTCTCAGCCCCTAACAAAACCCTGTGAGCTGATAGTTTTCCCACTTGTACAATGGGGTTAATGGTGAGTCTGGAGTTAGGAGGCTTAACCTGCATCCAGCAATCAAGAAGATGGCACAGGTGGTCTTGTACCTCATTGTCTGCCCCCACCCCCAGATCCCATGCTCTTTCCGAGACAGAATCATCAAGACTGGAAATGGATTATGTTACTTAAACCAGTCTTCCCCTCCCCCTAAACTGTCCTCCCAAGTAGAAAGAAACAGGACTGGTTTTATGTTTTTACTGGTTTTATGTATTTGAATTTCTGTTAAGGCATTAACCCGGGTGTTTTGATTAAAATTTTAACTGCCACATTAAAATTTTTAGCTTTTCTTTTGTGAGGAGGGGGATAAGGAATATAAATGAGTAAATCTGTGCTTTATTCTTTAGTTGTTTTTTTTCAAGAAGCATCACAAGGCAAAACATCACAAGCTTACCAGGAACTCACAGTTCAGTTGGGCATTTCCAAGTTTACTTGGTGAAATTGGAAAAAGTTTTCAAATACAGTAGCTAAGCCAAAGGCTTCTCGGGTGGCTCAGTGGTAAAGAATCTGCCTGCCAAGGCAGGAGATTTGGGTTCGACCCCTGGGTTGGGAAGATCCCCTGGAGAAGGAAATGACAACCCACTCCAGTATTGCTGCCTGGAGAATTCCATGGACAGAGGAGCCTGGCAGGCTACAGACCATGGAGTCTCAGAGTCAGACATGACTTAGTGACTGAACACTCCACCATACTGAAAGTGAACAGTCGGATGGTTGTGTGGGTGAAGAACAGTTGTAAGTGTATTCGTTGCTCACCTCGCAGTCACATGGTTCACCAGAAGCTATGGTCAAGCATCATACTGTAAAATTCAAAGTATAATTTCTAAAGAAAGCATATCACTTATGCACCACTGTAAAACTGAAAAATCACAAGTCAAATATCATGTTGGGATTATTTGTATTTTGTTCCTTTTTTATTGCTGAATAGTGTTCCATTGCATGGATATACCACATTTTGTGTATCACAGACATTTCATTGTTCCAACTTCTTGGCTATTATGATATAAAATAATGCTGCTGTGAACATTCACATACAAGTCTTTGTGTGGAGATATGTTTTCATTTCTTTGAGGAAGATAAAGAGTTGAGTTGCTGGGTTGTACAGCTTATGTTTAAGTTTTTAAGAAATTGTCAGGCTTTTTTCCAAGGCGGCTGCACCATTTTCATTCCCACCAGCAACATATGAGGCTTCTAGTTTCTTCACATCTTTGCTAACACTTGCTATTGTCTGTCTTTTAATTTACAGCCATTCTTGTATGTGTACAATGGAGCTTAATTTTGTTACATCTAATCCTCCCACCAACCCTGTATTAGTCAGGATCGGCAAGGTTATGCTTGGTGAGAAACAATCCTCAAACTTCATTGGCTCAAGACAACAAAGGTGTATTTCTCCTTCCTGTTATGTGTTCAGTGGTGATTTGAAGTGGGAGGAGGGGCTGTGTTCATCAAAGACCCTCAGGGACCCAGGCTACTGGAAATGCATGAAGTTAAAAACCAAACTTTGTATCAATTCTATTTTTTTTTTTTTATTTTTTGCACAGCACATGGGATCTTAGTTCCCCTATCAGTGATCAAACCCACATTCCTTGCATTGGAATCACAGGCTCTTAACCACTGAACCACCAGGCAAGTCCCTGCATGTCAATTTTTTTTTTTAGAGTTCCATGTGCTATACAATAGGTCCTTATTGGATGCACATCAATTCTTAAAGCTTCCCTCTGGTAGTGAGAAGTCGCTTTCATTCTTATTTTGCTAAACAGCAAATTACATGGCCATGATTAACTTCAAAGGGGATGAAAAGTATAATAATAATTTTATTATGTGCTTAGAGGGGAAGAGGAGTTAGAATATTTGTCAATAGACTAATAACTTTCTTAAATACCAAGAGGAAGATACTACATCACCATTTTACATGTTAGGTAACCAAAACTCAGTTTGGTTAGAGGATGCATAGCTAATGAATTGAACCAAGGAATCTGACTCCCAAGCCTGTGTTCTGAACTACTGCACTGAAGTTTTCTTCTAGATAGTATTAATGATAAATAGTCTTTTGAGACGTCTCTGACTTCTCTGGTGGCTTAGATGGTAAAGAATTTGAATGCAATGCAGGAGACCTGGGTTCAACTCTTGGGTTGGGAAGATCCCCTAGAGAAGGGAAAGGCAACCCACTCCAGTATTCCTGCCTGGAGAAATTCAATGGACAGAGGAGCCTGGTGGGCTACAAGGTTGCAAAAGAGTTGTACCCCACTGAGCAGGTACCTACACATTTTAGTGAACAGGGCATAACAGCAGGAAACTCCCTGAAGGCAACTCCCAGCCATGCGGGGAGGGCAGCTGTGAGGTTCTAGGGACTCTAGCTAGGAGCACAGCTCCCGGATCACACCTAGTTTGGAATCTGGCTCTGCTGGCTGCCTATACATCCCTGGAAGGTGCTCCTCCAAGCCTCAGTGCCCTCCTGGGTAAGTGGGGCTAACACTCAGGAGGATTCATTGCACAGGGTGGCTAGGATTTGATCAGAAAGCATGCATAAAGCACTCATTCTGGGGCCTGGGACTTATGAGTCTCAGTGACTGTGTTAATTATACCAATATCATCATAATCACCATCAAAACACTCAGCAGATGGAAATAGGAAACTCTCCAGATTTGGTGCTTAAGAATTTTCTATTCTTTGAATCATAGTCGTTTTTTTAAAAAATTTAATTGAGCTACAGTTGATTTACAATACAGTGTTAGTTTTGTGTACAGCAAAGTGATTCAGATATGTGTATTATTTGTATGTATATTCCTTTTCATATTATTTTCTGTTAAAGGTTATTATAAGATATTGAATATAGTCCCCTGTGCTATACAGTAGGTCCTTGTTGTTTATTGAATGATTGATGACTTCAATCACCTGATTGAAGTTATCCTTGAATAACCTTACCTACAGAAGCCCTGCTTCTGTCAACATGGGTCCAGGGTCATTTATAAGTTAAGGAAGGAGAAGGGAATTCAAGAAGATGATGAATAAGGTAAGAATAGGATGAATGGAAGAACAGGATAAAAATAAGCCAGTGAGGAACAGAAGAGGCAGTTATTTCTTGGAGGGCAGAACTGGCTTAGCAATAAGAACATGGTTCTGCCTTTTTCACTGGCTCTGGGACCCTGAGTGGGTCACTTGACCTGCCTGGCCTTCTGTCTAGAGAACTTAGGGGGTGAGATCACAGAGGCAACTTTGGTCTTGCCTCTTCTTGTCTCTTTACAATTTCAGTGGGTTAAGTCCTTATCTTGGCATGGGATGTCAGTTCAGGTGGGAACCAAGACCTTCCTTTCACTGGTAGTTTTTTTTTTTTAAGTTCTATGATTCCTGAGTCACAAATTAAGTCTCATTTCCAAAATCTCATCCAATTATTAATAATACCTAAAACTATCATTAAAGATGAGCCTCTTTTTCCTCTTCTTCCATCTGCAACCCACCATCACATGCTGCTGGCCTCTGGGGAAGAGAGAAATAGACACTCACCGTCTTCCCCCACCAAACACAGACAAAGAGTAGAAGAAAAGAGGGGTGGGGGAGGAAGGTACAGGCAGACCTCGGAGATGTCGTGGGTTCGGTGCCAGCTGACCACAATAAAGCAAATATCACAATAAAGCGAGTCACAGGAAATTGTTGGTTTCCCAGTGCATATAAAAGTTATGTTTACACTCTATTGTGAGTCTATTAGGGGCTTTCCTGGTGGCTCAGGCAGTAAAGAATCTGCCTGCAATGCAGGAGATAAAGAAGCTGCCTGCAATGCAGGAGATGTGGGTTCAATCTCTGCATCAAAAGATCCTCTGGAGGAGGAAATGGCAACCCACTCCAGTATTCTTGCCGGGAAAATCCCATGGAAAGAGAAGCCTGATGGGCTTACAGTCCATAGGGTTGCAAAGAGTCAGACATGTAGTCTAGTAAGTGTGCAATAACATTGTGTCTAATAAATATGCATACATAATTTACATACATATATAATTTTAAAATACTTTTCTGCCCAAAATGCTAACCATCATTTGAGTCAATCTTTTTGCTGGTGGAGCATTTAAAGTATCATGAAAATTACCACGATGTGACAAAAACACAAAGTGAACAAATACGGTTGGAAAAATTTCGCTGATAGACTTGTTCAAACACAGGGTTGCCATAAATCTTCAATCTGTAAAAGAAAAATGCGGTATCTGTGAAGTATCATATAACAAATATGCCTGTACTTACTTTGGCTTTTAGAATCAAAAGATAACATTGTCTCCTCTGGGTTTGCTCAAGTACCACACAGGGTCATGGCCAGATCATGGTCATGGGTATTGAAGAGTTCCCAGCGTGGGTTAATGCAGCTCATACCACCAGCTGCTCCACCAGAATCTGGTGATTCATCTCCAGCCTCTCCTGACGAGGACTGGTTGCCCTTCTCAGCCACCCTGAGACAAAATCCATCAGTCAGCTCGCTCATGTGAGGTCCGTTGACAGTTATTAGGAAAACCTCCCTCTCTTCTTGGCTTTCTAGCCCTCTTTCATCCTGTGGATTGCTCAGGGGGTCACGTCCACGTCCCGAGATACAAGGGCCGCCCAGCAAACTCCCCGTAGAACCTCGAGAAGCTGCTCTCGCGAGACCTGAGGCGCAGGAACAGGTTAACCGCCCCCCCACCCCCAACCTTCTGCGTGTGTGTTCGTTAGGAGGTAAATGACTGCATGGGATTCGGCCCTCCCACCCAAGAAAAAAAAATCGTCCTAAAATTCTCTCTTAAGGCCTATTGATTCTTTTTTATCCTCTTTGTGGATTAGGGATTTGCAAAATCTGAGGGATTAGAATTGTGAACCTAATTTGAAAGTACTGGCTGTGAAAATCTACATCCTCCTCTGGTGCCTCCCATTGCAATTTCCTATCTATTTGATCTCGATGTCTCTCTGTAACTTCCTATTTAGCCATTCTCTTACATATAAAGTGGAGATATTATCTGTCCTTACCCCGTGGGGGGTTTTAGGAGGTGCAATGACATAACCGATGCATGGAAAAGTGCTAAGCATAGTGCTGGGCAACTTAGACAGAACTTAGATATATGCTGATATGATTCCCCCTGAATCCCTAGCACTTAAGCTGAGTATATGACACGTAGGAAGCTTTCAATAAATGTTAATGAATGATTTCTAAATAGCTAACTGTATTGCAAGGCAAAATAAAAATAAGGGCTAAGTAAGTGTATAAGCTTATCATGGCAACCAAGTGAGGCAGTAGGTAATCGTGAAGGACGCGTCAGAGGAAGCCTCAGTAGGAAAGCAGTATTTGGGATTTCAGTAAGCAGAGAATGGGGTCATTGAGCACGCCTGTGGTCTCAGGATGGCATGTGTTTCTGGAAGAGCCTAAATGCGAGAAAGGGGAGTGCAAGATGAGCTCTTTCTTAAGAATGGGGCTGGAGGGTTACTTTGCCCAAATGATGTTTTCTTATGGGCCAGCCTGTCTCAGTGGGGGATCTTTCAACAACAAGTAATAGAAAATCAACTCTGATGGGCTTCACCAACAAAGGGAAAACACTGGCTCATCAGAGTGCAAAGTTGAGGAGTAGGTTCCGGCATCAGGTCCAGCTGGATCAAGGTTCACAGGATGTCAGCAGCATCTGTTCTTCAGCTTGGCTCTTGCTCAGTGCTGTTTTCGTTCTCAGCAAGGCTTCCCCAGGAGTGGTAGGATGGCCATGGGACCTCCTGAGGCTGCCTTCCCCTCCAGAGGGAAATTCAGCTTATCTTCATCCTAACATTCCTGGCAGAAGTCCTGAGATTCGCTGTCATTGGCCTGTCCCGGGTCCCCTGTTGATGGGGTGTTATGGGCTTGGGCCTGCACCAGGCATGTGCAGCAATAAATGGTTACTCCAAGAACTCAATTTCAACTGCAGGAGACCAGGCTTTGGAGCTAAACTGCTTGACTTCCTATCTCGATTTCCCAGCTGTGTGACCTGGAACAGGGTCCATAATCTCTGGGTGCTTCATTTCTTTCATCTGTAAAATCAAAATAATCATGAGGAAAGGGTTTTTTGAAAGATTACATGAGCTTTTTTAAAAAAAAAAATTTATTTCTTCGGCTACATCAAGTCTTAGTTGTGGCATGTGAGATCTTTGATGCATCATGCGGGATCTTTCATCATGGTGCATAGATTCTCTAGTTGTGGCGTGCAGCCTCAGTAGTCGTGGCACTCGGGCTTAGTTGCCCCAAGGCATGTGGGACCTTAGTTCAGCCGAGGGTTGAATCCTCATCCCCTGTGTTGCAAGGCAGATTCTTAACCACTGAACCACCGGGGAAGTCCCTACATGAGCTTTCACAAATAAGTGTAAAACAGAATATCTTGAAGACCTGGCCAAATGCTGGACCCATGGTGCATGCATGCTAAGTCACATCGGTCATATCCAACTCTTTGCGACCCTATGGACTGTAGCCCACCAGGCTCCTCTGTCCATGGGATTCTCCAGGCAAGGATAATGGAGTGGGTTGCCATGCCCTCCTCCAGGGGACCTTCCTGACCCAGGGATCGAACCTATATGTCTGATGTCTCACTTATTGGCAGGCGGCTTGTTTACCACTAGTACCATCTGGGAATCCATTGTAGCTCTTGTTATTACTATAGTGACTTGACTTTGTGGCCTCATTGCTTGATGTCTATTCACAGTTATTCCAGAAGTTTCCACCTCCACAGGTCTCTCAGGGAGAAGTGATTCCCTTTCAAGCATAAGCTCAGTGTAACTCCAAGCAGAGCTCCGCCAGGCCTGGAACACATACTTCCCACCATGAAGCTGGCCATGCTTAAAGAGGGTCCTTTTTAATTCACAGCTGAAGGTCTGAAACCCTAGTCATCCCTGTACTTGGCAGAATAGGAGAAATCAAGAAGAAATCTTAGCACTTGGTCCCTTCCCTTAAGAAGTTGGCAATCTAATCTTAAAGAGCAGAACACTCTGTCAAATACAGCCTGCACCAGGATCCATTCCCAGAGGGACCTGCCAATCTGCCCAGCCAGGGTGTTTATCGAACGACATCCTTCTTCGGGGGCTCCTTCTCGGATATAACGGGGGTGAGCATTTAGAACAGGTGATGAGGAAGACAGAAACAGGGCCCATTCCCAAGGTCTGACTCGCCTGTTGTTCTTTTCCCCCCTCCCTTAAACCACACTTACAAAGAAAAAGGGCAACCCTTCCCCACGTAGTACCAGCAGGGTAACCCGAGAATGTCCATTTAGCGTGTCTGTCCCTGTGAAAAGAACCTTTCAGTGACACCGAGCTGAGTGTATCCCGCTCTATTTATAGGCACTGTTTGTTTAATTCGAGTCCCGTCTCTAAGAATAAATAATGAACTCATCCTGGGGGCCAGCCAGAGCCTACAACTCTGTGACGAACCCGTAAATCCCTTTCTCTTTCCTTCTGGTTCTGGAAGGGGTCCTCTCAGTCGGAGGTGAGCCACTTCCGTTGGCTGGGCTGGGGTGGGCTGGAGACCCAGGCGTGCTCGGAAGTTGGGCTTGATGGTGCTTTTTCATCATGGTTTTGGGGGAGGTTTTGATGTTTGATTTTGGGTTGGTGATCCAAGAGCCGACCTTGAACCTCTCTCCCCCTCAAAGGAGGGACCCTAACCTGATATTTGCACCCCTGGTTGCTTAAACTTCAGACACAAAGAGACCCATTTGGACTCAGATCCCTCAGTAAGGAAGATGTGGCCGTGGAGAAAGAGGACCCCCTTCCATACCCTCCCGACCTGGTAGCAGGGCCTGGGGCCAGACTGTCTTACAAGGTACAGTACCATCCCTGGGTGTGGTTTGTTTTTTTTCAGGGTGTGTGATGAGGACCAAGAGCCATAATGCACTTGAAATATGTAACCCCTGAAGGTGGTACAGGCCAGTCCAATAGAGCACTGTCTCAAGAAAAAATAGTTTGGTTTGCAATCCCCCTGTCCCCATGCTGACCTGCCGGTTTAGCGACTCCTAGAACCAGACCCACTGAGTTTGAAGGGAATGACCTCAATGGTATCTTGGGTCTAATGCAGGACATTGACACCTAAATATTCAATGTCCAGTAACATCACTGAATAACATCCTGCCTTTCCAGGACTTTATCTTAAGAAGGTAACCAAGCTTCTCAGGGAAGTGTCCATGTGTTTATTCTCCCCATATCTGTTGATCCACTTCTCTGTGCCAGATGCTATTCTAGGCACCAGAGATGCCTTGATGAGGAAGACAAGGTAGTCATGAGATGACAAGGTCTGATTTACTCTGAAAAAATTCGGCATCTGCTCCCTTTCAACTGAGTCAGTCTGACTGTGAGTTGTCTTCCCAGCAGGCACTGAGCTGCTCATTTATCCATTCCTCCATTCAGAAAGTACATGGGAGGCATGGTCTACATGGTAGGCACAGCTAGAATGCCTAGGTATCATAGTAAACTCGAGATCTCTCCCTGCCCTTAAGAAGTTTGGAGTCCAGTGGGGAAGATGGCTATTAATCAAATTATTACTGAAATATGGATTATTTATTATTATTATAAATGTTGGTGAGTTCTATAGAGCAGGGATCCCCAACCCCTGGTACCGGTCTGTGGCCCATTAGGAACCTGGCCACACAGCAGGACATGAGTGGTGGGCGAGTGAGTGAAACTTCATCTTTATTTACAGTCACTCCCCATCACTCGCATTACCACCTAACTCCACCTCCTGTCAAATCAGTGGCAGCATTAGATGCTCATAGGAGTGCAAACCCTACTGTGAACTGTGCATGCGAGGAATCTAGGTTGCACACTCCTTATGAGAATCTAATGCCTGATGACCTAAGGTAGAGCGAAGGCAAGGAGTGACTGCCACTGTCTCCCATCACCCCCGAACGGGACCGCCTAGTTGTTCAGGGCTCCCGCCGATTCTGCATTATGGTGAGTTATATAATTATTTCATTATATATCACAATGTAGTAATGATAGAAATAAAGGACACAGTGAATATAATACGCTTGAATCATCCTGAAACCACCCCCTCTTCTCCAGTCTGGGGAAGAATTGTCTTCCACAAAACTGGTCCCTGCTGCCAAAAAGGTTGGTGACCACTGCTATAAGGTGAAGTTCAGGGTGCCATGAGCAAAGTTCAGAGCCTAAGAGAGGGATCGACTCCAAGGGTTGGTGAGCAGTGAATTAGCAATGACTAAGAATCCTTGAGTTGCCCCAGATGGTGAATTGTCTGTGGAGTAGTGAAACAACGATGTCTGTCTATAGGAAGTGTGTCTTCAAGTTTCCATTAGCTGCTCTGGGTCATCCACACCATCACCTGGCTGTCCTGAGGACTGTCACAGGCCGGTAGGTCTCGGTAACCTTAGGGAGAGTTTGTGTCCATGGGGATTCTTTTCGAGGTATCAGCTTGCTGAGGTTTTGACATTGACTTATGGGTCTGCCATGGACAGGGTGAAATCTTTTTCCTATCGGACGTTCTTCTCACTCTGTCTCATTGGGTCAAGGTGTAAAGAGTGTCATCATCACATGTTGTTTTCCTGGTTTTACTTGTGAATGGTAGTCTGGCCACTGTACTTAGAGATCTAGATCAGAAGATGGCCACACATTCCCCTCTGTAGTTTTGTGCCTTCAGATGTTCACAGGCACTGGCTTTGGAAGTGGAATTTCTCACAGAGGCAGTTGGTACTCCCAGGTATCTTTCTGGATTAATTTCGGTGCAACTTTGAGCAGATCCTTTCAGCAGTAAGATCTTTATTTGAAAAGTAGTATGTATATTGTCTCTTTTATGCCGAGCGTTTTGGTAGGAACCAAGTTTAAAGAGCCTCTTGATGAGGGTTAAAGAGGAGCATGGAAAAGCTGGCTTAAAACTCAACATGCAAAAAACTAACATCTGGCATCCAGTCTCATTGCTTCATGGCAAATAGATGGGGAAAGAGTGGAAATGGTGGCAGATTTTATTTTCTTGAGCTCCAAAATCACTGCAGATGGTGACTGCAGCCATAAAATTAAGATACTTGTTCCTTAGAAGAAAAGCTATGACAAACCTAGACAGTGTATTAAAAGGCAGAGACATCACTTTGCCAACAAAGGTCTGTATAGTAAAAGCTATGGTTTTTCCAGTAGTCATGTAGGGATGTGAGAGTTGGACCATAAAGAAGGCTGAACACTGAAGAATTGATGCTTTCAAACTGTGGTGCTGGAGAAGACTCTTGCGAATCCCCTGAAATCAACCCTGAATATTCATTGGAAAGACTGATGCTGAAACTGAAGCTCCAATACTTTGGCCACCTGATGAGAAGAGCTGACTCATTGGAAAAGACCCTGATGCTGGGAAAGATTGAGGGCAAGAGGAGAAGGGGGTGACAGAGGATGAGATGGTTGGATGGCATCACGAATGCAATGGACATGACTTCGAGCACACTCCAGGAGATAGTGAAGGACAGGGAAGCCTGGTGTGCTGCAGTCCATGGGGTTGCAAAGAGTCGGACATGACTGAACAACTGAAAGTGAAAGTCACTCAGTCATGTCCATCTCTTTGCAACCCCAAGGACTGTCCATGAAATTCTCCAGGCCAGAACACTGGAGTGGGTAACCTTTCCCTTCTCCAGGGGATGTTCCCAACCCAGGGATTGAACCCAGGTCTCCTGCATTGTAGGCAGATTCTTAACCAGCTGAGCCACCAGGGAAGCCCAAGAATACTGGAGTGGGTAGCCTTTCCCTTCTCCAGCAGATCTTCCTGACCCAGGAATTGAACCAGAGTCTCCTGCATTGCAGGCAGATTCTTGACCAACTGAGCTATCAGGGAAGCCCCCAAGTGACTGAACAACAACACAAGTTAAAGCCAAGAAAAAAATATAAGAATGTGCCCTTAAAAGTTTCCAAGGGTTCAGAAAAGTATTTTCATTCACTGGTCCCAAAATATTTATTGAGCATCTGCAGTGTGCCAGACACAGAACCAGGAAGGTATACATATCAACAGGACCAGTACAGCCCACGGAGCTTGCAACTAGTGAAGGGAGAGAGCTACTCAAACCATCAGGGACAGGAGAATTTCAGATCGTTTTACATACTAGGCTGGGCAGAGAAGACCTCTCAGAAATCGTGACATTTGAGCAGAACTTGAATGATGAGATGGAGCCAACTGTGAAAAGTTTTAAGGGAAGAGCTTTGTAAATGGAGAGAAAGAACAAATAGGAAAGCTCTGTGGCACAAGAAAGATTGGTTTGTTTAAGGAAGAATAGGAAGTGAATGTGGTTAGGGACTCCCCTGGTGGTCCAGTGGTTAAGATTCTGCGCTCCCAATGCAGGGGGCCCAGGTTTCATCCCTGGTCAGGGAACTAGATTCCACATGCTGCAACTAAAGATCCCATCACAGCCAAATAAATAAATATTTTTAAGAAAAGAAGTTTCTGTGGCTGAACCTGTATCAAGGGGGTGAGTGATAGGTAAGCCAGGGTGTGGAATTTTAGTTTGAATTCAGGGGAAGCATTTGGTAGGTAAACGGATGGCATTTCAGCCTGAACCTATATACCTACCTGTACCTATGTACCTACCTGGGGAAGATTTCTGTTGCCTTGGTGAAATTTTGAAAGTGACAGACCTCAAAGTCTTAGAACTCAGAACTGCACAGAAACCCATAGATGGAACCAGAAGAAATTAGTGTTGGCCTGTTTCTGGATAAAAACAGTCACCCCTAATCTCAGAGGCTTTGCTGGGCAGGAGAGGATGAAAGTCCAAAGTGAATAAACCATGAAACAGTCTCCTGCTTGTTGTTCGACATCCATTCCATTACCTTTTGGGGTCAGTGCCTGAAACCTCCTTTGGGAAATCATTGCTTCCCTGTTCTTGGCAATCTGGTTTGTCTCAATCTAATCAGTGTTTTCTTCGCATCCCACCCCGGCACCCAAGGGATTGACTCAGGGATGGGCACAGAACCCAGTCTGAGCCAATGAAACATAAGAAGACATTTCATGGCACCTTCTGGCAAAAAAGAATTTCCTCTCTCTTCCTTAGGAGCACCAGTCTATGGCTATGAGGTCTAGAACCACTGCAACCATTTGTGACCATGCAGGAAGATTCTGGAACTGCTATAGGTTGTGGGGAAGCCCAGAAAGGTGCCTGAAGAGGAAGCCAACACCACAGAAGGCAGAGCCAAGAGGAGAAAAAGAAGTTCTTGTGATGGCATCAAGTCCCTGGATCAAGCCTCACCTGAAGCCTAACCTATTGCTGGTCTTTTTAGTGGCCTCAGCCAGTTAAATGTTCTTTATTATATAACCCAATTTAAATAAGGATTTCTATGTCTTGCAACATAAAGGGCCCATGTATAAGGAAACCTTAGAATAGGTACCCAACAGTGCCAAGGGCCTCCTCTGCACCCCAAGCCTCTAGGAGGAAGTGAGCCTGTTCCAGAACCCAAATAAAAGGTCTCTCCTCCCACTTCTCTATTTCAGGGTTTCCATGCCTCCTGTCGCCATAGCACTGTGACTCTCTTGGAGAGGCAGAGAAACAGGAGGAGAAGGGGCCTGTTTCCAGGCTGTGTTGCCACGTGTAGTGGCTGGGGATGGTGGGGGGCTGGGCAGCGAGGTGGCTCCAAGCTTGACATTTCAGGATACAGATAAGAGGGTAAAAATAAACCCCCAAGCGCCTGTAGCAGGGCTCGTTTCTCTTGCTTCACAGCTCTTATCTCTCTCTGCTTTGGGGACAGAAAGGTTCCTTTCAGGTCACCGCGCAGCTTGCCTCCCTCCAGCCCTGGACAGGAAGGAGGAGATGTAGGTGGTTGGTTTACACCTGTCCACACCTGCCCATCCACCTCTGGGAAGTCAGATGACCCCCCTTCTTCCTGCAGCCCTGCTTGTTGTTTTGCAAATAGTCTTCACGCCTTTGCCTTCATCTGATGCTCCAGTAGCTGGGTGGGACAAGTGAACCTGGGGGCGTGGGTCTGCATTTTCCTGATGAGAAAAGCAGTGGGGGTGGGAATGATGAAATGTCCAAGTCACCCAGCCAAAGAGTCCAAATGCATTCTGATCTAAACCCAGGGCTTCTGCGTGTCCATCGGTGGTCAGGGATAAAAAGAATCTGACTCCCTTTCTGCAGCTCCAGCCCTCCCCGTCAGCCATGGAGCCTGGGTACCACACGAGGGGGGGTACTCACATGACCTGTAACAGAAGCGTGAAGCAGCGTTCTGAGCTGCCTGTTGGCACCGCCCCCTCGGTTCCCTCCCAATCACGCGGTCTCAGGGTTTTGTCCATTCCAGGGAGAAAACTGTTTACTATGGAGGGGTGGCTGGGACTACAGAGTACTTTTTAAAATTATTTTTATTGCATTATAGCTGATTTACAACGTCATATTCGTTTTTGCTGTTACACATATACAGGTATCCACTCTTTTAGATTCTGTTCCCATATAGATCATTACGGAGTATTGAATAGAGTTCCCTGTGATATACTGTAGGTCCTTATTAGTTATCTATTTTACATTTGGCACTGTGTGTATGTAATCTCAATCCCCCAATTTAAGGAATAAGCTTTTTTTTAAAATATTTATTTAATTTTATTTTTTGGCTGGGCTGGATCTTTGTTGCTGCACGCAGGCCTTCTCTAATTGCAGCAAGTGGGTGCTACTCTCTAGCTGCGGAGGAGAGTGGGTTTCTCCTTGTGGTGGCTTCTCTTGTGGAGGAGCTTGGGCTCTAGAACACGTGGGCTTCAGCAGTTGTGTTGCACAGGCTTAGCTACTCCATGGCATGTGGGATATACCCGGACCAGGGCTCAAACCCATGTTCCCTGCATTGGTAGACTGATTCCCAACCACTGGACGACCACTGAAGTCCTGAGGAACAAGCTTTGATCACACACTAAGGTGCAAGGAGGCTTCCTGAAGCTCAATCTTCTCATCTAATGATGATAAAAATATTTAGACGCACCAGGACTGTTACAAGGATTAAACAAGGTGTTGCCTGCAAGACTCTCCCACGATGATCTGAAATTTGGAGCTCCATGGTACAACGACAGCCTTTCCTGTGCTGATATTTCTGTAGAGTGACAACGCCACTCACCCACGTCCGTACAACATACCCTTTGAGTTCTTTTTCTCTCAGTGGCCAAGGATTTGCATGAGCCATTTCATCAGTTAAGACTCCTGTGGTTGCAAGTGACCGAAACTCCGATCCTGACTGGATGACATGAAAGAGGAATTTGTTGGCTCAGAGGGGAGCTGTTAAGGCGGCCAAGGGTAGAGGCTAGCTTCAGGCACAGCTGGATCCAGGGATGGAAGCGATACCATCAAGATCAGGTTTCTCGCTCCCCCAGTCTCTCAGCTTCGTTCCCTCACTGTTGGCTCCCTCCCTTCTTCTTGTGGCAGAAATGGCTGTAGAAGCTCCTGGCTCATCTTCTTAGAATCAAGGCCAGCAGGAAAGAGCCAGCCCCAACGCTCCCAGCAAAAATCTCTATGCATCCCACTGCCCGTCCCTGAACCATTATGGTCAGAGGAATGAGATGCCCAGAGGGAGAAAAGCCCAGATGGCCTCCCAGCCCTGGAGCCAGGGTAGTTCTGCTCCACTCAAAGCCCAGGTCTGAGAGGAAAGAGCAGTGCTGTCCAGAGGGGAATCACGTATCTGGTGACTGGCAATTGCCCACACTTGACAGCCTGGTATCCCAAAGTGGACGTTGATGAGTGGACTTCTTTAATCCTAGGGAACAGAACGAACTGCAGCTGGGCTGCAAAGCCAGGCGGACTGGTTCCAACCAAAACTGAAAGCTCTCATCTGAGGCTCCCTCAGTGCCAGCTGCTGACCGACTGGACCAGCTGACCTCAGACAGGATCCCTTCCCTGAGCTGCAGCCTACCAGCTGCAAATCCAGCATCCCGGATGGGAGGCAGACAACCTGGAGGCCGTTCCAAAAGCCTGATCCGTCATTAATCCTGTTCCACCTGCACTGTGATTTACTACCTGTTTATCTTTCTTCTAAAAAGGAACCAGCCATCAATGCAAAGCTCCCCTGACAGCGCCCCCAAAATAAACACCATGCGGAGCAACACCATCATTAAATTGCAGCCTGTTGCTCTCACGTGCTCCAAGCTTGAAGTTTGCCGTTAAAAGGAAGGTTAGCGAGTATCAGGAAGGCGTTAAGGACCCCCCCAGCAGCAGCTCGAGACTTGGTGAAATTAAGACAATTAAAACAAATTAGAAAGGGAATAACTTCCCACTAGGTAATTCCATGGCGTTTATTGCTTTAAAAGTGTTATTCGTGTTCCTCGCTGACACATGGAAAATTCTCATTGCCAGGGAATGGGCTAGGCCTCCCGCTTTGTCTAATGTTTGATGCTGGTCAATCTGCAACCCCAAAGGCACTCTCGAACTTTCCCCTCTCCCAGCTCCTCTGCAAGCCTGCAGCAATGATGGAAAAGAAGAGGATAAGAGAGAACGAATGATTTTTTGAAAAAAATAACTTTGGTAATTATGTATGCATTTCCAATGGGAGATTCTGGGAATTATTCCTAAAAGGCTGGAAAGAATTTCTTCTTTTGATCTCGGTTCTGAGCCAGAGAAAATCAAATTAAGAAAGAAAACCAACAGAGAATTCTCAGCGGGGAGGCAGGAGCTGAATCAGGTCCTGGGGAAAAGAAAATGAAAAGAAAAGTCCCCAGACACCTTCGTGTCATGATGTTGAAGCCTAGAAGGAGAGACGCCCAGTGGAGCCGAATGAAAGCTGGGAGGAGAGCAAGGCCTTCTCCCACACCCTCCTGCGAGCCTTCCTTCCCTTCCCTTGAGGGGCCGGAAAATGTTCCCCCGGTTCCTGTGGCTTTTCCCAGCGCACACGTGGCCACCAGCCTCCCTCCGACAGCCCTGACTTCCAGAGGACCCCAACTCTGAGCCGTCACGACACAACCAGCCAGCGTGGGCGTGTGAGCAGTTCCTTTATATATATATATATTTAAAAAAAAAAAAATCCACCCTTAGAGGCACCAGGAGAAATGGTCCTGCCACTTCCCTAAATCTTCAGTGGTTGCTAAGCAGCCCGCCTCCGCCCCTTTCCACTTCCCTCTGCTCCGTGCCTTTGTCTCTCCCCACCCTCCACCCCCACACCAGCTCTTCCCTGCCTTCCTGCCGGGGCTCAGAAATCAGAGAACAGTCCCCGAACGCCTCCCAGCAGCGCGATGGCACGAAGCCTCCCTCCCTGCTCTGCTGATCTCGCTCTTACGGCCTCGCTAGAAAGACCCTCGCTGGACCCTTCCCTTCTTTCTTCTGTCCTCCCTTCCATCCTTCCTTTCCTTCCTTCCTTTCTTTCCTTTTCTTCCTTCCTTCCTCCCTCCGTCCCTCCTTCCACCAATAACACCAAACACTTACCATTTGTCAGGATCCCTTAGGACGCAGGCACAAGCAGCTGGCACTCATGGGAAGCCCTAGGAGTCTCTCAGCTGACCCTGGGCGCAGCTCATCCGTCCATCAGTGGTGGTGCTCTGGTGCCTCTTCCCAGGGCCCCTTGGAAGCATCTGTCTACCCACCCCTACATGTGGGTGATGGCTGTAGGTTTTCCTGAAGATGTCACAGGAGCATCCGAGGAGGAAGTTGGCAGCCACCTCTCCAAACATCCCTTCCCCATCTCTCTTCCCTTGAAGATCTTCTCTACCTGAGTCCTCTCTCTCTCTGATCCTCTTCTGACAGCCTGTCTCCCTCCTCCGCTCCTGCTCTCATCCCCCTTCTCTCCCACATCATCCCTCCCCCACTTCCGTCTCCCCTTGCTGGTTTTTGCGCTGTGTGGCTTATTGTCCTGCAAGTTTGTGCCTTCAAAGTTGCAAGAAGTTTTACCCACTGCTTCCCATGCTCATATTGCCACCACCCATCATAAAAGGGCTGGTGCACTGGAATGACCCAGAGGGATGGGATGGGGAGGGAAGTGGGAGGGGGATTCAGGATGGGGAACACATGTAAATCCATGGCTGATTCATGTCAATGTATGGCAAAAACCACTACAATATTGTAAAGCAATTAGCCTCCAAGTAATAAAAATAAATGGAAAAATAAATAAATTAAAAAGTGGTCATTGTAAGCAAAAAAAAAAAAAAAAAAAAGAAAAGGGGTCGTCTGGTTTTCTGGACCAGACCCGGGGTTTGTGTGGTGGTGTTGGGTGTGAGCATGTACAAAATAGCACTCCAATATCATTTAGGGATCGATTAAAGAATAAAGAAAGACACATAAATGGTAGCCCTCAGTTTTAATAAATCAGTGGTTTCCTCTGATGGGGAGTGTGGGAGGGTTGTGACTTTGAGGAAGGGGTATGCACAGAGGTGAGGGGAGAACAGGGTCACTCTAGGGTGACCCATCCTGATTTGCCCAGGACGGAGGGGTCCCAGGATCCAGAACTTTCAGTACTAAAATCAGGAAAAGCTGGGCAGATGGGGACAACTTGGCCACCCTAGGCTGTGCTGTATCTGCAATGCTTCGTCTTTTAAGGATGGGTGGTACAGACCACTTGGCCATATTTTCTGTACCTTTTTATGTCTTTTTTTTTTTCATTGTAAAAAGAGAGAAGAAAATCATCTCTCCTGAGAGATGTGGCTGGAAGCATCCAAGAGAGAGTGACTGATTGTATGGGGGAGATCAGGAAAAATTGGGAGGACATACTATTTGAGGTGAAGCTTGAAATAAAAGGGAGACCTCCTCTGGCACTTACTCCTTAATTTGGAATTGCTTGTCTTCTCTCTGAATACCCTGCTGAGTTGTAGGCTCCAGGAGAGCAGGGGTTGGCTGTGATGGGTAGTTTTATTCAACTTAACTGGGTCATGGAGAGCCCAGACATTCGGTCAAACACGATCCTGGGTGTGTCTGTGCTGGTGACTCCAGATAAAGTTAACATTGGAATCAGGAGACTGAATAAAGCAGATTGACTTCTCCAATTTGGGGGAGGGGCCTCACAATTCATTGAAGACTTGAAAAGAGTTGAGTAAGAATTCCCTCTCTCTGCCTGACTGTCTTGAAGCTGGGTTGTCGGTCCTCTGCCTTCGAACTTGGACTAGAACTTGTGCCACTGGCTCTTCTGGGTCTCCAGCTTGCTGACTGCCAATCTGGAACTTCTTGGCCTTCATAATTGCAGCAGGAGACCCCGGTTCAATTCCTGGGTCGGGAAGATCCACTGGAGAAGGGATAGGCTACCCACTCCAGTATTCTTGGGCTTCCCTGGTGGCTCAGCTGGTAAAGAATCCACTTGCAATTCGGGAGACCTGGGTTCGATCCCTGGGTTGGAAAGATCCCCTGGAGAAGGGAAAGGCTACCCACTCCAGTATTCTGGCCTGGATAATTCCATGGACTGTATAGTCCATGACGTCACAAAGAGTCAGACACGACTGAGCGATTTAAAAAAAAATAATAATTGCATGAGCCAGTTCCTTATAATAAGTTCCTATCTGTCCATCTATCCATCTATCTATCTGTCTTATTAGTTCTCTCCCAATTTTTGCTGGAGAACTGAGACTGATACACTGGATCTTACTATCTTTCTATCCCCGGTACCCTGCCCAGATCCTCCATACATAATAGATGCTCAATATACATCTGCCAAATGAAGATAAAGAAGTACAAATAGTGACAACTACATGGGGACAGAGTTATGTTGGTTGTTGTTTTATTGTTCAGTCGCTCAGACTCTTTGCAACCCCATGGACTGCAGTACGCCAGGTTTCCTAGTCCTGTTATGTTGGTAGCTGGCTTGTTTGGTGAGCAGAGGGATTGGGGCAGCCAGTGTGCTAGGGGGTAGGGCTGAGGGGAGGGAGAAAATGGAAGGGTGAGCAGGAAAGCAGACAAAAGTCATGCCATCTAGTGCCCTCCTCCCCCAGCCTGCACCGCAAGCCTTTGCCTGGAGGATAGACAGGCAACTCAGGAGCATGCAGTTACCAGGCAGGTGATGTAATAAGGAAGGATGCTGGTTGTGAGGCAATAGAGAGTGGTAGAGACTGTGCCCCAAGGAGCACCTGCCTAGGCAGGCATTGTGCTCAGCTCCAGCCAACTGTACTTATGAAGGAATAGGACCCATATCTCAAGAAAAGTTGGAAAAGCCAGCTTTTCATGCAAAACTTCCAGGTTTTTAAAAAACTCAATATAGGCCAAGCAAAAACCCATCTGGGTGCCTTCAGTCCATGGAGGGAGCCAAGCAAGGTTTTTAAGGCAGGTCTGTGACACAGCAAGAGGCTTCCCTGCTGGTTCAGACGGCAAAGAATCTGCCTGCAGTGCAGGAGAGCTGGGTTCAATTCCTGGGTCAGGAAGATCCCCTGGAGAAGGGAATGGCTACCCATTCCAGTATTCTTGCCTGGGAAATCCCGTAGACAGAGGAGCCTGGTGGGCTACAGTCCATGGGGTTGCAAAGAGTCGGACACAGCTGAACAACTAACACTTCTGTGACACAGCCCCATTGGAGTTGTAGGTGGATGGTTTTGGCGGTAGAGAGTAAGAGGGGCAGGAGGAAGGCCTGTGGCTGTGGGCGGCAAGCTGTGACTCCCAAGAGCCCCTCGGAGAAGTGAAGGGCTTGGTGGCAGTCTGGGAGCTTGACTTCTGGAGGGCCCTTTTTAGCAGGGAGAGTAGCCTAGTTCGACTCCAGAGCAATGATCGGGAGTGGGAGGGATGAACTGTCACTTTTCCCTTGTTTCCCAAAGCCACCCGTCCCATTCCATCCTGGCCCACTGTGGGCCAGGCTGACCACAGGTTAATAAGGGCCGGTCACTGGACAGATGTGGTCCCAAAGGATCATGGGAGAGCTGCAGCGATGCAGCATTTTCCAGGCTAAGTCGTGACCCCAGCGAATCACAGTGGGGGTAACTGCAGGTCAATCGGAAGTGGAGTAAACAGGGCCTGCGCACTGATCTGTGTGAATGACGTTCGGGGGAGGGGGAGTGACCAGGCTCTCCATGCTGGCCAGGACACTGCCCACCAGGCCCCCCTACCCCATGACCCTGCCACCCCGCTCCCCTTTCCCTTCAACCACAGACCACAGATGGTGTTGAGACCCAGGTGCAGAGGCTACAACCCTCTGCAAACCAACCAGCCGGGTCCCAGAGTGGTCAAAGGCATGGCCCTGTGCCAGATGTCTGGCTGGAATGGACATTTGGAGGCTGAAGCTTCAGCTGAGAACGCACTTCCCAGGTTGTGTTCAGTGGCTGGACTCACCTCCACGGAAACCATTCCCCAGCAGCTCCTACGAGAAACCAAGTGACCAGCCAGCCGGTTCAGCTCCTGGCACAGCCCAGATCCCGCCTGCCCGCCTCGCCCTCAGGCCTCCTTTGTGAGGCCCCGCTGTCCCTGCAGTGCTGGGCTGATGCTGGCAAGGAGGGTTGAGATGCACTTGGGTTTTACCTACCAAAGGCCTGGACCAAGACATCCAGCTGTCCAGCCTCCAAGATGAGCTGATGGAGCCCACCCACTGTATGGAGCTGTATGGGGGAAGTTTCCAGACAACCACACACACGCACCTTCATCCCCGGCCTCAGCTGCCCAGGGATTGGCCCTGTCTGTGAGCCTCTGGGAATGGATGAACAACAGCTGGGAGTACAACAGTGACCCGGGGAGAATGACACAGCCAGCTTCTTTATACATGTCTTCATTTTTAAGAGCAGTGAAGCGAAACCTTTCAAAGTAATGAGCCAGAGAGAAAGGAAGCCTGGCTCTCAAAGTCGGTTCCATTCAGCGGTTTTTGACTGACGGCTGATCGCACACCCAGCAAAGGAGTGAAGGAGGGAACACATGGGAAGCGAGTGGGGCTCAGATGGGAGCCTCAGCCAGAGCAGGGGGCAGCTGGGTGCTTGTGCAAGCTTGTGTGTTTCATCCACACCAGTTTTAAGGAGTAGGTGGTATTTTTCCCATTGATCAAATGGGGAGGTAAAGCTCAGAGAGATCAAGTAATTTGCATAAGATCAAGACCCTACTGGCGGCAGAGCAGACACTCAAACAGGGACTGACTGGCTGCAGAGCTCCAGCTCTTTGCTGCAGAAATGCCAGCCAGAATGCTCCAGGGATGGAACCCTGTTTGACTGCATTTTTTAAAAGTGTCTACCAAGTGTGGGCCCAGTTCTGTTCGGCCCAGCCCTGTGCTCACCTAGTCCAGGGCTCCTGAGACCAGCCTCCCACCTCACTGCATCAGACACACATGGTCAACTTCCAAAATGCTGGAGAATGTCTATGAAAGCTGTTTACAAAGGATTTAAGCAAACAAGCGTATGTACAATGGAATATTCAGTTCAATTCAGTTCAGTCACTCAGTCGTGTCTGACTCTTTGTAACCCCATGGACTGCAGCACACCCGGCCTCCCTGTCCATCACCAACTCCTGGAGTTTACTCAAACTCATGTCCATCGAGTCAGTGATGCCATCCAACCATCTCATCCTCTGTTGTCCCCTTCTCCTCCTGCCCTCAAATCTTTCCCAGCATCAGGGTCTTCTCCAATGAGTCAGTTCTTCACATCAGGTGGCCAAAGTATTGGAGTTTCAGCTTCAGCATCAGTCCTTCCAATGAATAGTCAGGATTGATTTCCTTTAGGATGGATTGGTTTGATCTCCTTGCAGTCCAAGGGACTCTCAGCTGTTAAAAAGAATGAAATAATGCCATTGGCAGTAACATGAATGGACCTGGAGATTGTCATACTGAGTGAAGTAAGTCAGACAGAAGAGAAATATGTATGACATCCTTTATATGAGGAATATAAAAAGAAATAATACAAAGGAACTGTCAAAACAGAAAGAGACTCACAGACTTAGATAATAAATTTACGGTTGCTAGGGGGAAGGGTGAGGGGAAGGGGTACTTAGGGAGTTAAGGAGGAACATGTGCACATTGATAGATTTAAAATGGATAACCAACAGGAACCTACTGTGTAGCACATGGACTCTGTGCAATGTTATGTGGCAGCCTGGATGGGAGGGGAGTTTAGAGAAGAATGGACACCTGTCTCCATATGGCTGAGTCCCTTCACTGCTCACCTGAAACTATCACAACACAGTTAACTATACCCCAACACAAAACAAAAGGTTTAAAAGACAAACTAACAACAACAACAACAAAGAGGTATATGGAATAATATCAGAAACACCCAATTGCCAAGCTTAAGAAATCAATGTTACAAATACAGTAGAAGCACCCTGCATATCCCTCATCCACTAACCATCCCTCTCTGGCAGTGACTACCATCCTGAATTTGTGTTTCTCATTCACATACATGTCTTTATGTTTCCTCTGCATTTGTACGTATTCCTAAAAGAAGAGTGTGGTTTGCACATGTCTGTATTTTGACAAATAAATGATATCATGTTATGTATCCATCTGCAATTTGCTTTTTGTAATCAGCTTTATTGATACCATACACTCATTTATGATGTACAGTTTAATGTATCCATGTATAGATGTTTAGTATATTCATAAGCTGTGTGTCTATCACCAGAGTCAACTTAAGCTACAACAGAACACTGCCACCCGCTTAACCATGACCCCCTATCTCCCCATCCTCTCTCAGACCTTGGCAACCACTAATCCCCTGTCTCTATAGATTTGCCCTTTCTAGACATTCCATAAATGCAATCTCTGGCCTTTTGTGTCTGACTTCTTTCCCTTAGCCTAATGTTTTCAAGGTTCATTCCATGTTGCAGCATGCACCAGTTTTTCATTGTTGATAAATAATACTCCATTGTATGGATATGCCACATTTTATAATTTTTTTTTCATCTATCAGCAGATGGGCATTTGGGTATTTTCCACTGTTTGGGTGACCATTATGAATAATGTTGCTGTGGACATTCATGCATAAATTTTTGTGGGGGTATCTTTTCATTTCTTGTCTATGTATTGGGTTGGCCAAAAATTTCATTCAGGTTTTTGCTCAATAAAAAACCCAAATGAACTTTCCGGTCAATCCAATACCCAGGAGTGGAATTGTTGAGCCATGTGGTAGCTCTATGCCTAACTTTTGGAGAAACTGCCAAACTCTTTTCAAAAAGTGGCTGAACCATTTTGTATTCCCATTGGCAGTGCATGAGTGTTCCAATTTCTCTGTATCCTCACCAACACTTGTTATTGCCTGTCTTTTTAATTATAATCATCCTATTAGATGTGAACTGTTATCTCATGGTACTTTTGATTTGCATTTCCCTGATAGCTAATGATGGTGTGCATCTTTTCATGTGTTTATTGGCCATTCATTTACCTTCTTTGGAGAAATGTCTACTCAGATCCTTTGCCCACTTTATAATTGGGCTGTCTTTTAATTATTAAGTTGTAGTACTTCCTTATTTACTCTAGATTCAAGTCTCTTATTAGATATATGATTTGCAAAAATTTTCTCACATTCTGTGGATTGTCTTCATTTTCTTGATATTGTTTTTGAAATTAAAAAGTTTGTCATTTTGGTTAAGTTCAATTTATCAACTTTGTCTTTGGTTGTATGTGCTTTGGTTGTTATATCTGAAATCCATTGCCTATTCCAAGGTCATGAAGATTTACTCTATGTTTTTTCTATGAGTTTTATAGCTTTAGCTCTTATATTTAGGTCTTTTTTTTTTTTTTTTAGTTGGAGGCTAATTACTTTACAATATTGTAGTGGTTTTTGCCATACATTGACATGAATCAGCCATGGATTTACATGTGTTCCCCATCCTGATCCCCTCACCCGCCTCCCTCCCCATCCCATCCCTCTGGGTCTTCCCAGTGCACCAGCCCTGAACACTTGTCTCATGCATCCAACCTGGGCTGGTGATCTGTTTCACCCTTGATAGTATACTTGCTTCAATGCTATTCTCTCAGAACATCCCACCCTCGCCTTCTCCCACAGAGTCCCAAAGTCTGTTCTGTACATCTGTGTCTCTTTTTCTGTTTTGCATATAGGGTTATCAATACCATCTTTTTAAATTCCATATATATGCGTTAGTATACTGTATTGGTCTTTATCTTTCTGGCTTACTTCACTCTGTATAATGGGCTCCAGTTTCATCCATCTCATTAGAACTGATTCAAATGAATTCTTTTTAATGGCTGAGTAATATTCCATGGTGTATATGTACCACAGCTTTCCTTATCCAGTCATCTGCTGATGGGCATCTAGGTTGCTTCCATGTCCTGGCAATTGTGCTGCTATACTCCTGCACGTGTCTCTTTCAGATCTGGTTTCCTCGGTGTATATGCCCAGAAGTGGGATTGCTGGGTCATATGGCAGTTCTATTTCCAGTTTTTTAAGAAATCTCCACACTGTTCTCCATAGTGGCTGTACTAGTTTGCATTCCCACCAACAGTGTAAGAGGGTTCCCTTTTCTCCACACCCTCTCCAGCATTTATTGCTTGTAGACTTTTGGATAGCAGCCATCCTGATTGGCATGTAATGGTACCTCATTGTGGTTTTGATTTGCATTTCTCTGATAATGAGTGATGTTGAGCATCTTTTCATGTGTTTGTTAGCCATCTGTATGTCTTCTTTGGAGAAATGTCTGTTTAGTTCTTTGGCCCATTTTTTGATTGGGTCATTTATTTTTCTGGAATTGAGCTTCAGGAGTTGCTTGTATATTTTTGAGATTAATCCTTTGTCTGTTTCTTCATTTGCTATTATTTTATCCCATTCTGAGGGCTGTCTTTTCACCTTGCTTATAGTTTCCTTTGTTGTGCAAAAGCTTTTAAGTTTCATTAGGTCCCATTTGTTTATTTTTGCTTTTATTTCCAATATTCTGGGAGGTGGGTCATAGAGGATCCTGCTGTGATTTATGTCGGAGAGTGTTTTGCCTATGTTCTCCTCTAGGAGTTTTATAGTTTCTGGTCTTACATTTAGATCTTTAATCCATTTTGAGTTTATTTTTGTGTATGGTGTTAGAAAGTGTTCTAGTTTCATTCTTTTACAAGTGGTTGACCAGTTTTCCCAGCACCACTTGTTAAAGAGGTTGTCTTTTTTCCATTGTATATCCTTGCCTCCTTTGTCGAAGATAAGGTATCCATAGGTTCGTGGATTTATCTCTGAGCTTTCTATTCTGTTCCATTGATCTATATTTCTGTCTTTGTGCCAGTACCATACTGTCTTGATGACTATGGCTTTGTAGTAGAGCCTAGAGTCAGGCAGGTTGATTCCTCCAGTTCCATTCTTCTTTCTCAAGATTACTTTGGCTATTTGAGGTTTTTTGTATTTCCATACAAATTGTGAAATTATTTGTTCTAGTTCTGTGAAGAATACCATTGGTAGCTTGATAGGGATTGCATTGAATCTATAGATTGCTTTGGGTAGCATAGCCATTTTCATAGTATTGATTCTTCCAATCCATGAACACGGTATATTTCTCCATCTATTTGTGTCCTCTTGGATTTCTTTCATCAGTGTTTTATAGTTTTCTATGTATAGGTCTTTCATTTCTTTAGGTAGATATACTCCTAAGTACTTTATTCTTTTTTTTGCAATGGCAGGGTCTTTGATCCACTTTTATTAGTTCCTGTTTATTGTGTGAGTTGGGCTTCCCTGATGGCTCAGATGGTAAAGAATCTGCCTGCAATGTAGGAGACCTGGGTTCAATCCCTGGGTCAAGAAGATCCCTTGGAGAAAGGAATAGCTACCCACTCCAGTGTTCTTACCTGGAGAATCCCATGGACAGAGGAGCTTGGTGGGCTACAGACCATGGGGTTGCAAAGAGTCGGACACAACTAAGCTACTAACACTTTCACTTTTGAGTCCAGGGAACCAGCCGGGATCAACTGAGAGTCATCAGCAGTCAATACTCCTAGCAGCTATGGGTACACTGGCTTGTGAAAACAGGTCTGCATGAGGCATCAAAAGTGTCCACCACAAGTGCTTTATTTACTAACACTTTCACTTTCATGGTGTGAGTTAAGGGTCCAACTTCATTCTTTTACATGTGGCTATCCAGTTGTCCCACACTGTTCGTTGAATTGAATTGTCTAGGCTCCCTTGTAAAAAGTCAATTGACTGTGAATAGCTTTATTTTTGAATTCTCAGTTTTATTCTATTGGTTTATATGTCTATTCTGATACCAGTTCCACACTGTCTGGATTTCTAATAAACTTTGTAATAAGTTTTGAAATCAGGAAGTGTGAGTCTTCCAACTTTGTTCTTTTTTTTTTTTTTTCAAGATTGTTTTTACTCTCCTGGATT
The DNA here is from genome assembly GCF_019320065.1 of Cervus canadensis. NCBI lineage: Eukaryota > Metazoa > Chordata > Mammalia > Artiodactyla > Cervidae > Cervus > Cervus canadensis. Next base: position 1,524,227 of record NC_057417.1, on the reverse strand, counting down.
CCTTGAATTTCCATATGCATTTTAGGATCAACTTGTCAATTTCATAGGACATTAGCTGATATTTTGATAGGGATTGCATTGAATCTATAGATCAATTTGAGGAGTACTGCCATCTTGACAGTATGAAATCTTCAGTCTATGAACATGGGACATCTTTCCATTTGTTTAGTTCTTCTTTAATTTATTTCTACAGTATATAGTAGCTTTTCAGTTCAAAAGTCTTATTCTTTGGTTAAAATTATTTCTAAACATTAATTCTTTTATGCTATTACAAATAAAACTCTTTTCTTAATTTCATTCTCAATCTGCTGATTGTCAATGTATAGAAGGAATATAACTGCTTACTGCATATTGATCTTTTATCCTGCAACCCTGTTGGACTTGTTTAGTAACTCGAATAGTTTTTTGGTGGATTCATTAGGATGTTTTATGCACAAGATTATGTCATCTTGCAAATATAGTTCTACTTCTCCCTTTCCAATCTGGATGCCTTTTTTCCTGAAAACTGGGTGCCTGAATAATTGTCCTGGCTAGAATTTCCAGTACAATGTTGAGTAGAATTGGCAAGAGCAGAAATCCTTGTCTTCTTCTTGATCTTAGGAGAAAGCATTCAGCCTTTCACCATTAAATATGGTGTTAGCTCTGGGTTTTTCCACAGATACCCTTTAACTGGCTTAGGAAATTCCCTTCAATATCTAGTTTGTTGAATGTTTGTATTGTGAAGCAAGTGATTTGTTTTTCTCTCTCGACACTGTGAGATTTATCTGTATGTCACTATAATTTGTAATGTCTACACTTGCTAAAGATTTTATAGGGGAGATAGAGGAGAAGGCTAAGTTGCATATCACTTATCTTCTTTAATGAAGTCTTGCTTATCTCTCTCACACCATTCCCCTAGTGCCTCTGCTACAAATCTCTCCCACAGGCAAACTCTCTCCTTGCTCATCCTCTTGCTCACAAAATGGGTTTCAGCAAAACAGAAATTCTCCTCTCTCTCATCCAGCTAGGGACAAGTATAGGAAGTGCGGAAGTCCATAGAAGAATTCCTTCATTCTGCTTGATGACAGAAAAAATAAATCATCAAAGGCTTCCTGAAGGGGATGCCTTTGAACCTATATTAGAAAGATGGGTAGTTTATTGCCAGGGAAGGGAGGAATATATTTGAGCAAAGGTGTCCCACATTGTGCCCTGACATTAAATGAAACTGAATGTTGCCTGTAACAAGGTCCAGGTAGTTTAGACTCAATTTTTATCACAAAGATCTTCTACTCACGTAGTAACTCACTATGGTTTCTGGTCTATAGACTGACTATGGTTTCTGGTCTCTAGAGTTGCCCTCTCCAATATGGCACCCACTAGCAACATGTGACCATTTAAATGTAAGTTAATTAAAATTAAATAGTATTAAAAATTCAGTTCCTTGGAGGGAGGTTCAAGAGGGAAGGGACATATGTATACCTATGGCTGATTCATGTTGATGGATATATGACAGAAACCAACACAATATTAAAAAGTAATTATCTTCCAATTAAAATAAATAAATTTTTAAAATTCAGTTTCTCATTTGTTCTAGATCCATTTCAAGTGATCAGTAGCCACATGGAGTTTGTGGCTAGCAGTATGGAACATTTCCATTATCATTTCAGAAAGACCTGTTGGGCATCATTGCTCTAGCCCTGGAGGAAGGAAAGATAGAATGAAAGATGGCTGAGGGATGTGAACCCTGGGTGTAAGGAAAAGGCAGCTAGGCTTGGAGGTTAGTTGGCTCAGTGCCAGTTCTGGCTCTGCCACTCCTAATTCTTGGGGAAAAATCATTTCTCCTTCCTGGTTATCTCATGGCCAAGAAAATGAAACTGTTGGGCAATGTAATCCTAGGAGCCCATCCAATGTTTTATAGATTCTATGGCTGTTTAGCAGGCAAGGAATATATTAAGCCATTTCTTGCAGATGTGGAGAAAAGAGCCTTGACTCAGAGAGAACACAGCTGTGTTCCAGGGCTACCCAGCTGGACCATCGGGCGAATCATTTAACCTCTCTGAACCCTATTTCCGCATCTGTAAAGAGGGGGCAGTTACTGGGGGGATGAACTGAGAGAATGTAAAGGAAAGCACTTAGAGAATAGACGAGCTGCCACGAGGTCACATAAAGTGGGAGAGTGACAGTAAACAGAGCTAAATGAGTTTATTTGCTGCAGGATTCCTTTAATACGCTGATGTGCACTGTGAATCTTTAGGCATTTTGCAAAATGATATGACCCCAGAATTCCATTTTGTGTTTTAATTCTCTTAAGGAATGCTCACAGGCATTGGTTATGATTACCCGGAACACACTTGGGAATTGCCATTTGCAGAGATGGAGCCGCGGCTTGTACTGATGGCCGTCACCCAGAGTGGTCCCTGAACAGCAGATGACCTCAGGAAGAATGGGAAACATCAGGGTTGGATGACATCATAGATTGCCTGGGTTGGGGGCAGGCAGCCACAAAGGAAACCAGCAAAGGGAAGGAAGAGGGTGGATCTGGGGGAGGTGCAGAGTGGCACAGAGAAGCCATGGTTACTGAACGTTAGATGCAGACGACAAGCCAGGCACTGACCTTGACGTTTCCACGTGCATCATCTCCCATCCTCGGAGCAGTTCTGAGAGGTGGGTGGTGTCATGCCCATTTCATACTTACTTTTTATTTATTTGGCGGTATTGGATCTTAGTTGCAGCATGCAAACTCTTTGTTGGGGCATGTGGGATCTAGTTCCCCAACCAGAGATGGAACCTAGGCCCCCTGCATTGGGAGCATAGAGTCTTAGCCACTGGACCACCAGGGAAGTCCCCCCATTTCACAGATGAGGAAACAGAGGCTCAGAGAGGGGCCAGGTCTGGAGTCAAATCACTCATAATTTTGTATCCTGATGTCTATTCTCTGAGTGTGAAATATTCTCTTCCTTTGTTAAGTTTCTGGAGGAATTGCTTTTCTTTTATAATAAAAACAAACCCCATTCCTCTCCCCAACAAAAAACAATTTACACATGTTTCAACATCTAGTAAGTAGGTGAGAGAGCTGGAATTTACACCCAGGGCTGCCTGAGCACAAAGCCCCCTTCCTAACCTTTCTGCCTCGGGGAACCTAAAATGTGATGACCCTGGAGCGTTAATCTTCTAGGGAATGGGGGCCCCATCTGCCTGCAGTTTATAAACCTAGTTCTGTCATCATCTGACTTTTTCCTTATAGCTGAGTGAGCTCTTTTAAATGGAATGAGCTTAATCCATGACCCTCCCCCAGTCTCTCCAACCTTCAGAGCTGATTCAAGAGGCCTCAAAAGCAGAGCTACAGTCAGCCTTTCATCCTCATCACCTCCCACTCCTCACTCCCCTGGGAGTCGCCAGCACTTACCAGGCCAGTGTAAAGCCTGAGATTTCAGGAACTGCTTTTAAGAGTCTGACAACACCCATGTCCAGAGCCCTCTAAGTGAATCCCAGAGACACCGGCTGTTCGGATGCAAGCCTGGGCTCTCAGCAAGGACTCGGAGGCAGGGCTTCCATGAATGGAATGTGTTGGTGGATTATGCAGTCTCCATTTTGGGGACCCAATATGGATCAACTGTGATCAAAAGCAATTGTACCAATTTTTTTTTTTTTTTCACAGATCTAAGGTCTTAAGGGCACTGAACCTTTGCCTGTGTGATGATCAAGCACAAACAGCAAACACAAACCCTCATGTCATGTCACCAGGACTTTGCCGTTTAAAAACAGGATGGCAGGTTGAGGGGGTGCTTTACAAAGAGAAAAGAGGGGAAAACATTGTAAATCCTGTATCCTTGTGACCGCTTTGGCTGAACTTGAAAACAGGCGTCCTCATTTGCAGTTAATTAGATTAACTCAACTGCGATTACAGATGGAATCCCTTGCTCCGGCAACATCCAGTGTTGGCTGGACATGTGTTATACTCTTGCCTTTAAACATAACCACATGTATGACATATTTTGTTTTCTCTTGGCCATTGGGCTGGAAAACTATTAAGACAACATCTGCTTTGCTTTCCAATTGAATCAGGGGCAAAGAGCAGGCCTCTCTAGTGTCCTTGAGATTATGCCTGGGGAATCCAGTTACAGCCGCCAACCACTTTCCCACTCCTAAGAATCCAATCTGGAACGTGAGTTTTCTACTGGAAGCTCAGCTCTGAATCAGTCAAAAACCAAACTGCCTTCTGACCTTGGCTCCGGTATGTGAAGTCCACCCCGGTACATCCCATGTGTTTCCAATTCACTATTGTAACCCTTGTCCATTTTTTATTTGTTTGTTTGTTTAGTGGTTCTCAACCCAATTTGAAATTATTTTATTTTCCGTGGCCTTGTTTTTCTCCCCAGTGAGATTTTCCCAGCCCTAAATATCTTCTCACACATCCCTCTTCCTCTGGGGCCAAGAACACTTAACCAGCAACTTGATGAATATTTGTTCAAGTCATGGCATTCCCCAGTCCAGGTGGAGAATGAAGTGAGAGTGAAGCATTTGGTGAGAAAGCCATTGCCTTCCCAACATCACAGTACCTCTGATAATATCAAGGATCTGAGTTTGGTATTAGTGCAGCTAGGTGATGAATAGATTCAAGGGATTAGATCTGATAAACAGAGTGCCTGAAGAACTATGGGTGGAGGTTTGTAACATTGTATAGGAGGCAGGAACTAGAACCATCCAAAGAAAAAGAAATGCAAGAAGGCAAAGTGGTTGTCTGAGGAGGCCTTACAAATAGCTGAGCAAGGAAAAGAAGCGAAAGGCAAGAGAGAAAGGGAAAGATATACCCAATTGAATGCAAAGTTCCAGAGAATAGCAAGGAGAGATAAGAAAGGCTTCTTAAGTGAACAATGCAAGGAGATAGAAGAAAACAATAGAATGGGGAAGGCTAGAGATCTCTTCAAGAAAATTGGAGATATCAAAGGAATATTTCATGCAAGGATAGGCACAGTTAAGAAAAAAAAACAGTAAGGACCTAACAGAAGCAGAAAAGAATAAGAAGAGGTGGTAAGAACACACAGCAGAACTATACAAAAAAAGTCTTAATGACCCAGATAATCACAAAGGTGTGGTCACTCACCTAGAGCCTGACATCCTGGAGTGTGAAGTCATATGGGCCTTAAGAAGCATTATTGCAAACAAAACTAGTGGAGCTGATGGAATTCCAGCTGAGCTATTTCAAATCCTAAAAGATGATTATATGAAAGTGCTGCACTCAATATATCAGCAAATTTGGAAAACTCAACAGTGACCACAGGACTGGAAAAGGTCAGTTTTCATTCCAATCCCAAGGAAGGGCAATGCCAAAGAATGTTCAAACTACTATACAATTGCACTCATCTCACATGCTAGCAAGGTTATGCTCAAAATCCTTCTAGCTAGGCTTCAGCAGTATGTCAGTCAAGAATTTCCAGATGTAAAAATGGGGCTTAGGAAAAGCAGAGGAACCAGAGATCAAATTGCCAACATTCGTTGGATCATTGAGAAAGCAAGGGGAATTCCAGAAAAACATCTACTTCTGCTTCATTTACTACACTAAAGCCCTTGACTCTGTATCACAACAAACTGCAAAATTCTTGAAGAGATGGGAATACCAGGCCACCTTACCTGTCTCCCAAGAAACCTGTATACAGGTCAAGAAGCAACAATTAGAACCTTACATGGAACAACTGACTGGTTCAAAATTGGGAAAGGAATATGACAAGGCTGTGTATTGTCACCCTGTTTATTTAACTTATATGGGATGTACATCATGTGAAATGCCAGGCTGGATGAATCACAAGTTGGAATCAAGATTGCGGGAGAAATACCAACCACCTCAGATATGCAGCTGATACCAATCTAATGGCAGAAAGCAAAGAGGAATTAAAAAGCCTCTTGATGATGGTAAAAGAGGATAATGAAAAAGATGGATTAAAGCTAAACATTCAAAAAGGTAAGACCATGGCACCTGGTCCCATCGCTTCATGGCAAATGGAAGGAGAAAAGTGGAAGCAGTGACAGATTTTCTTTTCATGGGCTCCAAAATCACTGCTGACGGTGGCTGCAGCCATGAAATTAAAAGACAGTTGCTCCTTGTAAGGAAAGCTATGACAAACCTAGACAGCATGTTAAAAAGCAGAAATATCACTTTGCTGACAGAGGTATAGTCAAACTATGGTTTTTCCAGTAGTCATGTATGGATGTGAGCTGGACCATAAAGAAGGCTGAGTGCAGAAGAGTTGATACTCTCAAACTGTGGTGCTGGAGAAGACTCTTGAGAGTACCTTGGGCAACAAAGAGATCAAAGCAGCCAATCTTAAAGGAAATCAACCCTGAATATTCATTGGAAGGACTGATGCTGCAGCTGAAGCTCCAATACTTTGGCCACCTGATGCAAAGAGCCGACTCATCAGAAAAGACCCTGATACTGGGAAAAATTGAAGGCAGGAGGAGATGGGGGCGACAGGGGATGAGATGTTTGGTTGGTATCACCGACTCAATGAACATGAATTTGAGCAAACTCCAGGAGATAGTGACAGACATGGAAGGTTGGCGTGCTGCAGTCCATGGGGGGGTCACAAAGAGTTGGACATGACTCAGCTACCGAACAACAACCAACAATAGCATCTTTTACCCTTGCTATGCCTCTCCTCGCCCATACTACCACCCCATCTCCTTACTATCCCCTCCCGTTTTTTAATTTTTGCCGTACCACAGGACTTATGGGATCTTAGTTCCTTAACCAGCAATGGAAACCATGCCCCCGGCATTGGAAAAGCAGAGTCTTAACCACTGAACTGCCAGGGAAGCTCCCCTCTTTTCTTTTTTAACAGAATACCTCTGGGCTTAGAACTAAGGACAGCTACCAAGACCAACTAGGATTTAATGACTTTGTTTGGTTTTCTGAATGCATCATTTTTTTTCCAAATAATAGTCGTGGCTCTCCATTTATGGTGGGGGTAGTAAGTTTCCTTTAAAAAATTTAAGTTCAAGTGTATTGTTTTAGGCAAAAAATGTAAAAGTGCAGGTGAAATGAAGCCAAAATTTTGAAGACGGTACCTGTGTGATTGACATTTGGGAATGAATGAAAATTCGAATGTCTGAAAGCAGCCTAGGTGTACATTCATCCCTGGGAATAGCTGCTTTGAGTTCTGTTTGCCAGTGTCTTGTGAAAGGCAATTCAGCAAAAAGCACTCTATTTTCCTCTCTTCCCTAATATAATTTAGGTCTGTGCCATTAAACCTTACCTCCTAACTTCCTCCCCTTCTTCTTTTCCCAAGGCTGCCTTTATTGTCCAGAAAGAGACCCAGAAAGATGGGGGACTTGGAACAATATTAGGGCTAACGGGAGACAAAACTAGCCACTCAGGACCCTGGGAGGAAATACCTAGAGCTATAATCTTGCATGCATGCTTAGTCGCTTCAGTTGTGTCCAACTCTTTGCGACCCTATGGATTGTAGCCGACCAGACTCCTCTGTCCATGGGATTCTCCAGGCAAGAATACTGGAGTGGGTTGCCAAGTCCTCCTCCAGGGGATCTTCCCAACCCAGGGATCAAACTGGTGTCTCCTGCGGCTGCTGCATTGCTGGCGGATTCTTTACCACTGAGCCACTGGGGGAGCCCAGAGCTATCATCTTAGCTGAAGCCTAAACTGCAAACAAATTGTTCCCTTTTCTGGAAGGAAGGTCGCCATCAGTCATTAGAATTCAGGGTTCTAAATGTTCCCTAAGAAGGTCTCAGAAGGTCCTAGACTTTCCACCAGGAATGAATCGTGGCCGTGGAGTTCTGACCCTTGGTTTTCTGCCACACACACCTGGTCAGTTAATAATGCAGCAAGTTAATAATTAAAGTGAGGGTTATGCGATCCTTAAAGATGCAGACTTTCTTGTTCCCGTCTTCCCTTGAAGAATGCCGTCACCATCAAAATTGGCTGGATCTCCCAGACGTCTCTGTGCTTACCTGTGTCATAAGCACAGGGAACGGTAGAGGCTGCTTCTTTGTCTGTGCCCACACCAAACTTGGAGCTTATGCATACAGGGCCCAAGTCTATCTGGTTCATCTCCTACCTTCAGAATCTGTCATGTTTAAGTTAGTCCATATTTCTACCCCTCCTGTCTCTTATCTTCCCCATATCTCTTTTTAGCAACTAGGCTCAGAATGGGTAGATCCAGTGCTCTGTTTATAAGTTAGGAAGCAAGAATTCTGGAATGGCTGTGTGATTTTAAGCATGTTACTTAACTTCTCTGACTCACAGGAGTGTTGTTAAATTTAGATTGAATAAAGGAACAGATGTAAGAGCTCTGTGGGAAGTTAGAAGATTTATAAGATGAAAAAGGTCTGTTCAGAGAGCAAGATTTCAAGTCACCTTCATGACCAATAGCAGTTAGAAGCCCCTGGATTAAGACTCCTCCCAGCCAGAAATAAGATGGGGAACTTGCAGTGTTTGCAGCATTTTTAATGATTTTGTTTTTTAAAGATGGGTCCCATTTACATTTTTCAAAGCATAGTAAATACTCTTCATCGGTAACTATCCATGATGGTTTTGAGTGGTTGTTTTCACCACTCTTTTTATATGTGTAAACCACCCTCTCCCATTCCCAGTCCATGTGAATAAAATGGTCTTGATTGGCTGCAGATGTGGTCATGTGACTCAGAATTGGCCGATTAGATCATCATATCCCCCCTCCCATAAGGTATTGGCCCAGGTAGGAATATGGCATTCAGATTGGGCCAATGAGATGCAACAGTTTTACAAGAATTTCTGAGATGCCCCCATGTTCCTTTCCCATAAATCAAAACCTAGCTTCATTATGGGGCTGAAGCTGCTGAAGACCTCATGTCAGCAGGAAGAGAGAATTTGTCTGAGGATGGACAGCTAGAAGTGGAACAAGAGATAGAGACAGAGTTGTGATTTTAATATGTGAGTCCTTGCACCCAACTGCGCCTGAATCATTGAACTTTTTGATGATATGAGATGTAAGTTGTATTGTTTTTGTTTTTTTTTTCTGAAGATACTTCGGTATGAGTTTTGTGTCACTTGCAATGAAAACAGAGTCCTGACTGACTACACTATTCACATCCTTGTCAAGAGCTGTTCCTTTAAAAAAATTTTTTTCATTTTTTTAATTTTAATTTATTTTTGGCTGCACTGGGTCTTTGTTGCTGTGTGCAGGCTTTCATTGCTGTATCTCCTCTTGTGGGGCACCAGCTCTAGGCACTTGGGCTTCAGTCGTTACAGCAGCACGTGGACTCAGTAGTGGTGGGGCGTGGGCTTTGTTGCTCTTGGTGTGTGGACTCTTTCCAGACCAGGGATGAACCCATGTCCCCTGCTTTAGCAGGTGGATTCTCAGCCAGTGGACCACCAGGGAAATCCTCTGTTCCTCTCTCAATGTTCACTGTTTCCAGCCTCAAGTCCCATCTGAACCCACTGACCCATGGCAATATTTTTTAAAATGCATCTTATTGAAGTATAGCTGATTTACAATGTTGGGATAGTTTCTAGGGTATGGCAAAGTGATTCATACATATATGTTCTTTTTCATATTCTTGTCTGTTATGGTTGACCACAGGATATTGGGTATAGTTCCCTGTGCTATACATTAGGACATTGTTGTTTATCCATGTTATATATAATAGTTTGCATCTGCTAAACGCAAACTCCCAACCATCCCCCTCTTCCCCCTCTCCCTTGGCAACCACAAATCTGTTCTCTGTCTGTCGGTTTCATAGATAAGTTCAGTTATGTCATATTTTAGATTCCATATATAAGTGATATCTTATGGCATTTGCCTTTCTTTTTCTGACTTCACTTTGTGTGATAATCTCTAGTTGCATCCGTGTTGCTGCACATGGCATTTTTTTCATTCTTTTTTATGCCTGAGTAGTATTCCACTGTGTGTTTCCACCACATCTTCTTTATCCATTCATCCGTTAATGGACACTGAGGTTGCTTCCATGTCTTGGCTATTGTAAATAATGCTGCGATGAACACTGGGGTGCATGTATCTTTTCAAGTTATAGCTTTGTCCACATAGGAGTGACCCACTGAAATTATTATCTTAATTTCCAATTTTTTGCATCTATTTTAGCACCACAAAGATGGTGGGAGCCACCTATCACGTTTTTCCAGCACTTTCAAAGGATTTTCACAGGTGCTATGCCATATAAGCCTATATTATCCACTTTACAGATGAGAAAACCAAGGATCAGAAAACTGAAGTAACTTTGTGCTCTAGGCTACACAATTAACAGGTTGTATGTGGTCTCCAGCCAAGGGCTTCTGCTTCTCAAGAGTATGTTCTTTCATACTTAGCAGTGGCAGATGGTTTAAGGGTCTGAGGAGATGTGGGTACCACTCTCCCAAGAACAAGATAGTGTCTTCACAATACCCAATGTTCTTCTTCCTACAGCCTCATTCAGTTCAGTTCAGTTCAGTCGCTCAGTCATGTCCGACTCATTGCGACCCCATGGACTACAGCACTCCAGGCTTCCCTGTCCTCATTACCTGTCCCCAGAGGCTAATTTTCTGTTTGGAGAAGCAGATGCTCAATAAGCTCCTAATAGTGTCAAGACTGGGCTTCCCCGGTGGCACAGTGGTAAAGTATCCACCTGCCAATGCAGAAGAAGTGGGCTCCATCTCTAGGTCAGGAAGATTCTGTGGAGTAGGAAATGGCAACCCACTCCAGCATTCTTGCCTGGGAAATCCCATGGACAGAGGAGCCTGGCGGGCTACAGTCCATGGGGTCACAAAGAGTTGGACACGACTGAAGCGGCTTAGCTCGCAGCACACACAACTTTGAATTCTTCATGTTTCACCTCAAAAACAGTATCCTCAGAAAAGCAAATGCTAGGACTTCCCTGGCGGTCCAGTGGTTAAGACTCCATGCTTCCACTGCAGGGAGCATGAGTTCAATCCTTGGTTGGGGAATTAAGATCCTGCAGCCAAAAACAGAAAAAGAAAAGCAAATGCTGACTTCTGTCCTGAGTTACACACTGCCTTAGTCCATTCAAGCTACTATAACAAAAATACCAGAGACTGTGCAGTTTAAACAACAGAAATGTATTTCTCACAGTTCTGGAGGCTGGGAAGTCCAAGGTCAAGGTGCCAACAGATTTGGTGTCTAGTGAAGACCCACTTCCTGGCTCGTAGACAGCCACCTTCTCAATGAGTCCTCACATAGCGGGAGTGGGTGAGGGAGCTCTCTGGGGTCTCTTTTATAAGGACGCTAATCCCATTCACGAGGGCTTCACCCTCATGACATAATTACCTCCCCAAAGCTCCAGTCCAAATACCATCACAGTGGGCCTGAGGTTTCAACATAGGAATTTTGAGAGGGACACATTCAGTCCATGGTGTACACTCATAGGATCTTATCCTCTTAAATTCACCTACCTCCTCATCATAATATATGTTGTAAAAATTGTCTCCACTACAAGACTCTCAGTTCCACAAGGGCAGAGAAATCTACTTGTTTCGTTCACCCTCAGCCCCTAGCACAGTGCAGGCCCTCTGTACATAGCTCGGATAGAGGAATGAATTGAGTGAATGCAATCCTCCTAGGCTGTTGCCAGGATGTACTTTAGAGGATTTCTGTCCCAACAAGAGATGACCACACAGTCCTTTCCTGTTAGACATGGTGCTAGGGTATTTTTGAGACCAAGTGAATCCGAGTGATAATTATGCCAGAAGATCAGACCATGTCGAGGGGGAGGGAGAGGCTGTTTTTCTTGGGGAATGCAGAGGCAGTTAGCATTTTCCAGTCTTAGACGCAGAAGAAGCTGGGTGGTTGTGGAAGAGACTTATACTCGGAGATGCTCTGGGGCCACTGACCCAGCTTGGCAGCAGGAGGGGGCTGCTGGCAGGAAGCTCGTGGGAGAGCAGGATGGGGTGGGCAGGTGGGGAAAGCTCTCCAGCTTTACTGCTGGGGAGGGGGCCAGAGAACAGGAGGGAAGGTATGCCTTTCCCTTTGTGAAACCCTGTTTCGGTTCAGCTCAACCAGCCTTCTCAGATGCTCAAGCTTGGGAGCCAAGAATGGCTCTTTTCCAAAAGGTCCTTGCTCTGGGGAGAGCTGTGACTCCCTCCATCTCTCGTTCCACTCTGACTCCCTGCCTCAGCAGACAGAATGCCCAGGACTCCTTTAGCTTTTGAATCTTTTTCTCCTTTGCAAATAGGTTCATCTGTACCATTTTTCTAGATTTCACATATAGACGATATTTGTTTTTCTCTTTTGGACTGACTGCACTCTGTATGACAGACTCTAGGTCCATACAGATATAGAGAACAAATGTATGGACTCCAAGGGGGGAAAGGGGGTGTGAGCTGAACTGGGAGATTGGGATTAACATACATGCACTGGGCTTCTCTGATGGCTCAGCTGGTAAAGAATCTGCCTGCAGTGTGAGAGGCCTGGGTTCAATCCCTGGGTTGGGAAGATCCCCTGGAGAAGAAAAAGGCTACCCACTCCAGAACTCTGGCCTGGAGAGTTCTATGGACTGTATAGGCTGTGGGGTTGCAAAGCGACAGCTCAGGATACAACTGAGCGACTTTCGCTTTCACTTTCACTACTGATACTATGCCTAAAATAGATGGGCATCCTCAGTGGCACAGCCGGTAAAGAATCCACCTGCAATGCAGGAGACACAGAAGACGCAGATTCGATCCCTGGGTCGGGAAGATCCCCTGGAGGAGGAAATGGCAAGCTATTCCAGGATTTCTTGCCTGAAAACTGCCATGGACAGAGGAGCCTGGCGGGCTACAGTCCAAAGGGCCTCAAAGAGTTGAACACAACTGAGTCCTTATAAGACAGATAATTAATGAGAAGCTGCTGTACCACAGGGAACGCTACTCGGTGCTCTGTGGTGACCTGAATGGTAAGGAAACCTAAAAGAGAAGGGATATATGTGTGTGTGTATGGCTGATTTACTTCGCTGTACAGCAGAAATTAACACAACATCATAAAGCAGCTATACTCCAATAAAATTTAAAAAATAAATACACTTGTGTTAAGAAAAAATCAAGCAATTAAAGAAAGGTATGATATGTAGTATTGAGAAAGAATAGACTGCACAGTTAACAATAAACAGTGCCGATGTTTAAAAAAATAATCCTCCCTTACCCCTGCTTTCTCTAAAAGTTACTCTCCTCACCATCCCTCCCTTCCCCATCAATATTCTAGAAAGAGCCTACACCCACCATCCGCAGCTGGTTCTCTTTTTAACCTCTGACCTTCCGGCTTCTGCACCTTAGTCCATGGACCTGGCTTCTCTGGCCCAAAGTTGCACACAGTCCTAAATCAGCCACTCCTCACCTTTTTGAGTCTGTTTGGGAACTTTATGAAAGCTGTGGACTTCCTCTCCGTTGAGAACACCCTCTTGTATCCACATACAAATTTGTGAATAATTTCAAGAGACCATGTGCCTTCTAGACCCCACCCTTGATTCCCAGGATAATAACCTGTTCTTGAGTGTGGAAGCCAGAGGTCTTTCCTTCACCAGCTTTGGGGAGGAACCAGGCGCCAGAGTCAGGTCGTTGCTGCTTAGTCGCTAAGTCCTGTGTGACTCTTTGCGACCCCATGGACTGTAGCCTGTCAGTGTCCTCTGTCTCTCCAGAGTCAGAGTTTTTTGAAAATCATGGTTCCCATACTTTCTGGCTACATGCACTCGAGTCTCTGAGCCTCAGTTTTGCCAAATGATAATAAAAAGGTGGGGGGGATAATAATATTTAACTTTCCAGGGTTATGGTAAAGATTAAGTGAGTTCATTCAGGTCAAGTATTTAAAACAGTACTTGACATATATTATTCTCATGTTGATCATCATCATTATTTTAGTTTCATTGTTTATTATTCTTGCTGAGCTCATTAATTCTAGATCAGAAATGGCTCCATGTCTGACTCATATATACGTCTTGTGGGCTACACCTTATTCTTTTAAGAAATAAACTCATTGACAACATTTAGAAATTAAGAGTTCACACAAAAGTCTGACTTTTCAGTTTCTCATGGAAAATCAGATACGATGATCCTGGGTCCACGTTTTCACCTGACATCATGAGTTGGAGCTGAGTAGCTTGACTGGTTGTCCAGTTTTCCATGATCCCAATTCATCCTCAGCACTGAAACCAAGAATCCATAACCCAGGATCATCACACATATACTGATGTGTTCCTTATGGTCAAGAAATTACTCTTGTACCTGGGAAGATGAAAGCTAGACCAAGGAAGCTGGATATTTTTATTTTTTGAAAATATCTATCTGTCTGACTGCCTCAGATCTTAGTTGCAGCACTCCGTATCTCTTCAGTTATTGTGGTGCACAGGCTTAATTGCTCCTTGGCATGTGGGATCTTAGTTCCCAGACCAAGGATCAAACCTGAGTCCTCTTAACTGTAAGGTGGATTCTTAACCACTGGCCCACCAAGGAAATCCCAAGGAGGCTATATATTAACAAAAAAAAGAAAGCAAAAAATAATCTGTGTAAGTAAAAACTATGCTTCTGAGTTATGCTTTTATTTTATTTTATTTAGTTATGCTTTTTAAACAACCTCACTCAAAGAAGCCGCCTGCCAATGTATTCAGGACACCCCGGAGATGCAGGTTCAATCCCTGGGTCAAAAAGACCCTCTAGAGAAGGAAATGGCAACCCACTCCAGTATTCCTGCCTAGAAAATCCCATGGACAGAGTAGCCTGGTGGGCTACCATTCAGTTCAGTTCAGCAATCGTTCAGTAGTGTCCGACTCTTTGCGACCCCATGGACTGCAGCTCGCCAGCTCCCGGAGTTTATCCAAACCCATGTCCATTGAGTCGGTGATGCGATCCAATCATCTCATCCTCTGTCATCCCCTTCTCCTCCTGCCCTCAATCTTTCCCAGCATCAGGGTCTTTTCAAATGAATCAGCTCTTTGTGTCAGGTGGCCAAAGTGTTGGAGATTCAGCATTAACATCAGTCCTTCCAATGAAAACTCAGGGCCACAGTTCACAGGATCGCAAAGAGTCAGACACGACTGAGCACACACACACTCACTTGCTAAACTACCCAACCCTGCAGTCATTTGAGTTTCCCATCTCTGACTCTGCAGTGTGTCTACCCATTGGCTGTTGCCTGGTTCCTACTCACATCCTCTCCCCGACCAGCTTTCTTGTCCCTTCCCCAAAGCACTTCTCTCTCATCTCGTTCCTCATGAATGGGAATGACATGGGCTTTAGAGCAGAAGAAACCCCGGGTTGAATCCTAAATGCTCTGAGCATCAGTTTTGTGTCTATGAAAAAAGTGCAGTATTTTTGCCTTATAAGATGGTTTGAAAATTAAACAAGAGAGTAAACAGCCAGCCCTTAGCACAATGCCTGGCAAATAATGCTAGTTTCTTTCTCCTGATTAAATGGGGATGATCCTTAAGATTCTGTCCTCTGACCTTTGCCCTCACATCCACTCCTCTTGTTTTAGCAGTTACTTAACTATATGATGAAGTGACTGTGAACTGCATAAATTTAGCCCATTCAACCCAAACTAAATGTATCCCCAACTCAACTTCCCTTAACTAGATCCAAACAATACCCAGGGAAACCCCAGTACCCCCCCAACACAAGAGGAGGTGAGATAGGTGAGGTGGAAGGGAAGTCAAATGGAAGGAGACATTGGTCTTGATTGATTGAAATTAAACTATCATATTCTTGCAAATTTTACAGAAATGTACAATCGTGTGAGCCCCTTGCTAGGGCCTTGGCAGTTCACATGCCAATGATAAACGCTGACGCTTAGCCTTAACATACTAAACTCCTCACTCTGCTCAAACTAGGTTGACACCCATTGCTAAGACTTGGTTCTGTTAGTTCACCTTCCTGTGGACCAAATCCTTTCTTTGTCAAATACTGTGAAAACATCCTGGTCCTTTGCAATGAATTCTCTTCTATCCTCCTCTCTACCCTTATAGAATCTCATCTTTTTATCTTTTATTGTATATGGCAGACACTACCTTGCATTTTAGTCTTCCATTCATTCAGCTAATATTTGCTGAACACCCATCATGTTTCAGCTATTGTTTCAGTGCTGGGGATACCCCAGAAGAGGCCAAGTCCTAGCATTTTTGGTACTTATAGGCTAGTTGAGGTGGGACTCATAAGCACCTTAAAATGCAAAGAAGGTCATTTCAATGGGGCCATGGAGAAGATCAGAGTGACTAGGGGAAGAAAACGCTGCCTTAGCTGAGTGGCATGGAAGGTTTTTTTGATAAGCTGACCTTGGATGATGAGAGGAAGCCAGCCCCAAGAAGAGCTGAGGGAAAGACATTCCTGACATAGGGGACAGCAGGTGCAAAGGCAATAAGGCAGGATACTGCAGGACCATGGTGGCTCCAGATAAACTATATTGGAGGTGACTCTCCTTCCTGTCTCTAATGAGCCTTTAGTCCCTGCATGTCATACAGGACCCTCCCACTTCTGTCTCCTACTTAGATCTTCCCTTTAGTGCAGAATCCTTTTCTGCTTGGAATCTGTGGTTTATGCACCAAAACATGCCTGTTTTCATGTTCTAGAGCAAGAAAAGCCTCGCATGCTAAGTTGCTTCAGTCATGTCTGACCTTTTAAACACGATGGACCATAACCCGCCAGGCTCCTCTGTCCACGGAATTCTCCAGGCAAGAATACTGGAGTGGGTTACCATGCCTTCCTCCACAGGATCTTCCCAGGAATCAAACCTGTGTCTCTTATGTCCCCTGCATTGGCAGGTGGGCTCTTTACCACTAGCACCATCTGGAAGGGGACCTCCCTGGTGGCCCAGTGATGAAGACTCTGCACTGCCAATGCAGGAGGCATGAATTCCATCACTGGTTGGGGAACTAGATCCCACATGCTGTGCAGCGCAGCCAAAAGATTAAACAATTGGGGTTTCCAGGTGACACCAGTGGTAAAGAACCTGCCTGCCAATGCAGGAGATAAAAGAGACACAGGTCCAATCCCTGGGTCAGGAAGATCCTCTGGAGAAGGGCATGGCAACCCAGTCTGTTATTCTTGCCTAGAGAATCCCATGGACGGGAGCCTGGTGGGCCACAGTCCTTGGGGTTGCAAAGAGTCGAACACAACTGAAGCAACTCAGCACACACATGTTAGTTAGTGATAGACTGATAATGTATTACTTTGTCTCAGATAGCGTCGGTGGTTTTCCACACGACTTTTGGAAGAAAACAAATGCCTTAATTTCAAGATGTGCCTCTAACAACAGGAATGTCAGTCATTGTGGCAGGTCCATAGAAGAGACATTTTATTTATTTATTTGGCTGTGTCGGGTCTTAGTTGCGGTATGCAGGATCTTTTGTTGCGGCACATGAACTCACTAGTTGTGGTGTGTGGGCTTGGTAGTTGCAGCATGGGCTCAGTTACCCCACGGCATGCTTGATCATAGTTCCTGACCAGAGATCAAACCCATGTCCCCTGCATTGGAAGGCAGACTCTTAACCACTGGACCATCAGGGAAGTCCCTAGAAGAGGTAGTTTTAGACCAAAGTAAGTCCTCAGGCCCTGCAAATTACCTGAAGTGTGGTGACAGTTCAGTTCAGTTCAGTCCTTCAGTCGTGTCCGACTGTTTGCGACCCCATGAATCGCATCACTCCAGGCCTCCCTGTCCATCACCAACTCAAACCCATGTCCATCGAGTCGGTGATGCCATCCAGCCATCTCATCCTCTGTCGTCCCCTTCTCCTCCTGCCCTCAATCCCTCCCAGCATCAGGGTCTTTAACAATGAGTCAACTCTTCGCATGAGGTGGCCAAAGTACTGGAATTTCAGCTTCAGCATCAGTCCTTCCAATGAACACCCAGGACTGATCTCCTTTAGGATGGACTGGTTGGATCTCCTTGCAGTCCAAGGGACTCTCAAGAGTCTTCTCCAACACCACAGTTCAAAAGCATCAATTTTTTCAGCACTCAGCTTTCTTCACAGTCCAACTCTCACATCCATACATGACTACTGGAAAAACCATAGCCTTGACTAGACGGACCTTTGTTGACAAAGTAATGTCTCTGCTTTTTAATATGCTATCTAGGTTGGTCATAATTTCCTTCCAAGGAGTAAGCGTCTTTTAATTTCATGGCTGCAATCACCATCTGCAGTGATTTTGGAGCCCAAAAAAATAAAGTCTGTCACTGTTTCCACTGTCTCCCCATCTATTTCCCATGAAGTGATGGGACCAGATGCCATGATCTTAGTTTTCTGAATGTTGAGCTTTAAGCCAACTTTTTCACTCTCCTCTTTCACTTTCATCAAGAGGCTTTTTAGTTCTTCTTCAGTTTCTGCCATAAGGGTGGTGTCATCTGCATATCTGAGGTTATTGATATTTTTCCTGGCAATCTTGATTCCAGCTTGTGCTTCTTCCAGCCCAGCGTTTCTCATGATGTACTCTGCATAAACACCAGCTATTTAGTCTTCTATTGCTATTCTAACAAGTTACCACAATTTCAGTTACTTAATGTCTATTTATTGTATCCTTTAGGTTGTTGGCTGGATTCAGACTGAGGTTCCTGTTTCCATATGGGGGCTGGTCTTTGTGACTAGAGGTTGCCGGTATTTCTTCTCATGCTTTCCAGGCGTCCTCGCCCCAGCAGCAATGGGATGACTCTCATGCTTTGAATCTCTGACTTCCGCGCCACATCTCTCTGCCTCCAGTCAGAGACAGTTCTCTGATTCTAGGGACTTTTAAAAATCATTTGATTATATTGGGCCCACCCAGAAAATCCAGGTTAATTGCCCTGTTTTAAACTCAACATCCTTAATCACAGCTGCAAAGTCGCTTTTGCCATGTAATATAAACTCTTCACAGGTATCAGGAGTTATGGTGTGGGTATCTTTGGGGGGCCATTCTGCTCACCACACTTGGCAAGGAGGCAGATTAATGGAATTTGGGTTTCCCAGGTGATGCCCCAGTAAAGAACCTGCCTGCCAATGCAGGAGACATAAGAGACAGGGGTTCGATCCCTGGGTGGGGAGGATCCCCTGGAGGAGGAAATGGCAACCCATTCCAGTTTCTTGCCTGGAAAATCCCATGGACAGAGGAGCCTGGCAGGTTACAGTCCACGGTTTCGCTAAGAGTCATTCATGACTGAGCACACACACACACACTCTGACACTTACTGTAGCTATGAGCAAACCTGATAAGCCCCTAAGTTCCAACTTCTACCTCTGTTATGAGAGCTGAGTCTTAACAACAACCCTATCATTATCCCATTTTACAATTTCAATTTAAATAAAACTACATGTTTAAAAGCATTTAATCAATTCAGTATACATATATGTCACGGTTGTTATTATTATATCACTGGAATGGGTAGCCATTCCCTTCTCCAGGGGCTCTTCCCAACCCAGGGATTGAACCCGGGTCTCGTGCATTGCAGGCACTTTCTTTACCATCTGAGCCACCAGGAAAGCCTATTATATCACATGGAGTTACTCTTCTGTTGTATGGGGCCCCCTCTTTCACCTTCAGTAATTCTCCAGCAGGAAGGGGCAGCTTTGGGTGAGCTGATTAACAATCTGGGTTCTGGAGCCAGATTGTTTGTGCTTAAATCCTGGCCCCTCTGTTTTCTGTGTGACCCTGGGCAAGTTTTTAAGCTGCATGCTTCAGTTTCACCATCTGTAAAATGGAGAGAGAACAGTATCCATCCCATGTGGGAGTTACAATACGAGGAATAAATGAGTTTACAAGTGAAAAGTGCTTGGAACTGGGTCTGACACGTAGTGGCAGCTCCTATCATCACAATTTTTCACCCTGTCATCAGCAACCACGTCACCATATCCTGCTGGTGTCCATCAACCCTATTTTTTTTAACTGTCTGCAGCCATACTTTCTGTGTGTTTGGTCACTGTTTATTACTGGCACTGGATTTAAACTCCAGTGCTATTATGTTGAGGGGAATTGCTTATGGTTAGTTTTAAATATATATTAAGTCATCAAGAATACATTTTTATAAACAAGTGGAAACATTGGGGATAAAGCTAATGTCTACTTTGGAAACTGTGTTTCCTCCTGGTCCTTTCTCTCCTCCCTAGAGAGAAGGAGCCTAAAGCCCGACAGTATCAAGTGTTGCTGTGGGTGTGAAAAATGGAAATGCCCAGACATTGTAAATTGATATGGCCGCTGTGGAGGGCAGCCTGGCAGTGGGTGTTAAAATTAAAAATGGGCACTTCTCCTGCCTCAGCAGTTTCACTTCTCAGAAGACATCTTAGAGCCACACTGGCACATACACCAAAGAAGCCACAGAGGATGCTCGTGTCTGCATCCTTCAGAATAGCAAAACGGGGACCTAAGATTAAAAGAAGAATAAACAGAGGAACAAATAAATGAGTAAAACATAGAGTCTTCTGAGAGGTGGTGAAAGAAGTAAATGTAGAATTTCTATTTCTATTATTGAATTTCATGGGTTTTTTTAATTTAAAAAAATTTCTTTTTCTTGGCCACACTGCAGCTTGTGGGATCTTGGTTCCTTAACCAGGCATCAAATCCAAATTTCCCTTGGCAGTGAAAACACAGAATCCTAACCACTGGATCACCAGGGAATTCCCTAAATTTTATGTTTTTAATTTGTACTTTACATGTATTAATAAGAACAAACTTGCAATGAGTCAGACCCTATTTACTCATTTAATTTTCACAATAACTTTATGAGATCAGTACTGTTATTATTCCTACCATATAAATGAAGAAAGTGAGACACACAGAATTAAGTAACTCCCTCAAGGTTACCCAGTGGACCTAAATCTGAACCTAGGCAATCTGACTCCCAAATAAGTGGGATTATTCATTATGATGAACAGCTTTTCTGTTTTTGTAATGATTATTATTGATTCATATAATACCTCATATCTTAATATATAAAAAAGCCATATTCAGAGCTTTCAGTGTTCTTGATCACAAAAGTTTTGAGATAACTCTGGAGTAGTATACAACCATAAAAGATGAGGCAGGTCTTTATGGGCCAGTTTTATCTTTTTTACTTGTGTTTCTCTGGTGCTTTTCAAGGCACCTTGCACATAGCAAGAACTGAATAAATGAATAAGCTTAGTGCAATGTCTGTCCTAATCTGACTCTGAATGTAGGAAAACGCAGGCCAGATCCTGGTCTTTGTACTCCTTGCTTCCCCTCTTCCAGGCCTGTGTCCTTGGGTCCTAACTGGGCAGGTGCAGGGAGGCTCAGGTTTCATGAAGTCAGAGATGAAGTTCTTCAAGGCTAGGGGACAGAGTTAGGGATTCCTGGAATAGCAATAAGGTACCTTTAAAAAAAAACTCCTACAACAACTCTTGAGCATAACAAGGTTACAGGTTATGATGCAAGATCAACACACAAAAATCATTTTTTTATTGCTAGCAATAATAGTAATGAACCACTGGGTCCAAAATTTAAAATACACTGTCATTTACAATTGCTCCAAGCAATATTAATAAACTAATTTGGTATAAATCCAACAAAGCATGTACAGAAACTGTATGCTAAAAGTTTTTAAATATTGATGAAAGAAATGTAAAAAGACCTAAATAAATGGAGAGACATAACATGTTCTTAGATTAAAATACTCAACAAAGTATAGATGTTTTATAGGTTGAACACATTTTCTCTCAGAGTCCCAGCAGTGTTTTTTGTAGATATAGACAGTGATGACTCTAAAATTTATGTGAAAAGGCAAAGAAACTAGAATAGCTAAAACAATTTAGAAAAGAAGGAGAAAGTAGGAGGTTATAGGCTTATGCTGAGGCTAAGGCTTATATAAAGTAACTGAAATTGTGTTGTATTAGCAGGGTAGATAGATGAATGGATCAGAAGAGAGATCTCAGAAGTAGACCACACAACTATGCCCAACTGTGTTTTGACAAAGATGCAAAAGGAATTGGCCATCCATAGGCAAAAGTATAATCTTTGATCCAAGACTTACATTTTGTACAAAAATTAAAATGGATCATATTTCTAAACATAAAGCAGGAAACTCTAAAACTTGCAAGAAAATATAGGAGACAACTTTTGTGATCCAGTGTTAGGCTGAGTTCTAGATATATGACCAAAAGCACAAATATTGTCAAGTTGGATTTTATCAAAATTTAAAACTTTAGTTTTATGAAAGAACCAGTTATGAGAATGAAAAGACAGCCACAGACGGTGAGAAAGTATTTGCAAAATTTTGGATCCATAAATTTTGGATTACATAAAGTACTTGGATCCAGAAGAGACTAAAAAAAAAAAAAAAAAAAAACTTTGAAGACTCAACAGCAAAAAAACCCACCTTAATCCAATTAGAAAATGGGCAAAAGATGCGAAGAGACTCTTCACTAAGGAGGAAATAAAAGTGTAAAGTGTTAGTTGCTTAGTCATGTCTGACATTTTTCGACCCCATGGACTGTAACCCGCCAGATTCCTCCTCAGTCCATGGAATTCTCCAGGCAAGAATACTGGAATGGGTACTCCTGAAGATCTTCCTGACCCAGGGGTCAAACCTAGGTCTTCTGCATTGCAGGCAGATTCTTTATATCTGAGCCACCAGGGAAGCTCTAAAGAGGAAATACAGATGGCAAGTAATCACATGAAAAGATATGGCCATTAGGGAAATGCAAATAAAACTACAGTGAGATATGATTGCACACATATCAGAAAGGCTCAAATAAAAGAATATTGACATACCAAGTGCTGATGAAAATGCAGAGTGCTTCATTTGTTCACAGCAGCTTTATTTGTTGTCGCCCCAAACAGAAACAACCCAATACCCTTCAACAGGAACTGAATCAACCATGAAAAGAAATTAATTATTTTTTTAAATTAGTTTATATCCTTGGCTGCATCAGGTCTTAGTTGCAGCATGCAGGATCTTCCTTGTGTCCTGCAGGATCTTTCATTGTGGCACGTGTGCTAGTTACTCTGCGGCATGTGGGATCTTAGTTCCCTGACCAGGGACTGAACCCATATCCCCTGCATTGCAAGGCAGATTCTTAACCACCGGACCACCAGGGAAGTCCCCAGGAATTCATCATTGAGGCATCCAACAATTTGAATGGATCTCAAGTGAATGATACGGATGAGGGAGCAGAGGGAAACAGATCAATCTCCAAAGGTTATATGCTATATTTTATATTGTTGTTGTTGTTCAGTTGCTCAGTTGTGTCCAACTGTTTGCAACCCCATGGACTGCAGCACACCAGGCTTCCCCGTCCTTCACTATCTCCTGGAGTTTGTTCAAATTCATGTCCGTTGAGTTAGTGACACTATCCAACCATCTCATCCTCTGTCACCCCCTTCTCCTCCTGCCCTCAATCTTTCCCAGCGTCGGGGTTTTCCAGTGAGTCAGCTCTTCGCATCAGGTGGCCAAAGTACTGGAGCTTCAGCTTCAGCATCAGTCCTTCCAGTGAATATTCAGGGTTGATTTCCTTTAGGATGACTGGTTCAATCTCCTTGCTGTCCAAGGGACTCTCAAGAGTCTCCTCCAGCACCACAATTCAAGAGTATCGATTCTTTGGCACTCAGTCTTCTTAATGGACATGAGTTTGAGCAAACTCTGAGAGATGGTGGAGGACAGGGAAGCCTGACAGTGGAGGACAGGAAGTGCTGCAGTCCATGGGGTTGAAAAGAGTTGGACACAACTTAGCGACTGAACAGCAGCAATAATATCTTGAAATGACGACATTATAGAGATGGAGAACAGATCAGTGGTTGCCAGAGGTTAGGCTCAGGGAGAGTCTAATTACAAAAGGACAGAATAAGGGAGTTTCTTTGCAGCGATCAAACAATTCTTTATTCTGATCGTGTTGGTGGTTACATAAATCTATATTTGGGGTGCAGTTTATGCTAAAAAGTCAAAAGGATTGCATGTAAAAGCTGCTGAAATCTGAGTAAGTTCTGAGTTTAATTTACTATTGTACTTTAATAAGTTTCTGTAGTTTAATTTACTATTGGACCACTGTCAATTTCCAGGTTTTGAAAATATACCTTGGTCATGTAAGGTGCCATCATTGGAGAAATCTGGGTGGAGGTATATGAGAATTCTGTTCATTTTGCAACTTCCTATCAGTCTAAATTTATTTCCAAATTAAAATTTTTTTTAAACTTTAAATGGGCTTACTCATAAAAGTTTGGGGACAGCGATAGAGCAGTATACAGCCATAACAAAAGATGGAGTATCTTTATGAAGGAGTCCTATCTTATGTACTATTCTCTCCCCTACTTCTTAACCACAGTGCATGGGGGATTCCCGGTGGCTCAGATGGTAATAGAGTCTGCCTGCAATGAGGGAGACCCGAGTTCGATCCCTGGGTCAGGAAGAGCCCCTGGAGAAGGAAATGGCAACCCACTCCAGTATTCTTGCCTGGAAAATCCCGTGGATGGAGGAGCCTGTCGGGCTACAGTCCATAGGGTCGCAAAGAGTCGGTCACAGCTGAGCAACTTCACTTTCACTTTTGACCACAATGCATAGCAAGCTGCAAGACTTTTAACGAGTGCCTGGGGAATAAATGAAGAAACTTAATGCAATATGAGTCCTCATTTGACTCTGAGGGTAGGAAAAAGGAGCTCTTTGCTTCCCCTCCCCCAGACCCTGTGTCCTGGGATCCTGGCTGGGCAGGCGCAGGGAGGCTTGGGTTTCCTGGAGCCAGAGATGGATGTCTGTGACGCTGAGTGACAGAGATGAGGATTCCTGGAAGAGCAACGAGCAGGTGGGCAGAGGGCAGGCCCAGGCCTGGCAGGGGACGCTGTCTTCCCAGGGCTCCTTTCTAGCCGTTTGGTTGGGCGGATGGCCTTGCAGAGATAGAGCCTCTTTTCCTGGCACTAACTTGGGCTTTAGGCTGCTTTGAACTGCCTGCCTGCAGCTCTTCAAATTGTACTGCCCTACTTGAAGCCTCTTAGGCCTGGGTTTCCATCCCCATTGCAACTTCCTAGTTGGATGCTCTCCAGACAGGTCACCATCTCGTTGAGCCTCGGTGTTTCCATCTGTAAATTGGGAATAACATCTCCTTCACTTGCCAGACTCTTATGTGGTCACTGAGATTATTCAGGTCAAGTGCTGAGAGCTGGGCAGGAGTTCTTCGTGCCCAGGAGAAATGATGTCTTTCACTTTCCTGTTTGGAATATGCAACAGGTGCCAGTGGAGAGAGTGGGCCTGGCCTTCTGGGGAGGGTTATTCTTTCCACTGATCCACTGCACTGACTTCTCTCTGTATCCAGCTGCAGATAAGTTAAAACAATCTTAAAGGGACGTGGGAGCCTTTATAGTTCAGGCCTTCGGAGAGGGTATCAGGATGTTGTGTACTGGTGGTGTGTCAAGCTTTCAAGATTCCTTTCCTGCCTTTACTCTTTATCAACCCTCAGGCACCTTATATTTTTTAATATTTTATTTATTTATTTATTTATTTGGCTGCATTGGGTCTTAGTTGCCTCATGCAAAATCTTTAGCTGTGGCATGTGAACTCTTAGTTGCCACATGTGAGATCTAGTTCCCCAACCAGGGATCAAACCCATGCCCCCCGCATTGGGAGCACAGAATCTTAGCCACCAGACCAACAGGGAAGTCCCTCAGGCACCTTATTTAAGGTCTTAGAATCAGTTTCCCTATTTGAAAGTAGGGACTGAGGCCCTCAACTCAGAGGTCTGTGTGAGCATTAAATTTTTAAAAAGAGAAATTATGGCATGCACCGCGCTTGGCGCCCTGCCCTGCACCTGGGGATTCCCGGTTACCGACAGGGATGATAATTCTCCATCGTCCCCATTGTCTGCATGGTTTTGCACATACTCACGGGTAGGGGATGACATTACAGAATTTTCAGGTGTTTGGAGCTGCAGGCACAGCCTCCTCTTCCACCCCCGGGGCTGTCACGAGGAATCAATGGCCAACCATATCAGAGGAGCCGAGGCCGCTGGCCCTGCATGCTGTCCCCTGGGCAGCCTCCTCTGGGGACCACACAGAGAGTGGCTATCTGGGTTACCTTCAGCCTCACCCGAGTCACTCCCCGGAAACTGGGCCCCAGTGTTCTAAGCCAGATAACACCCTCCGTGTCCTCAGATGCCTGAGCCTGGGGAGGGGAGGGTGAGCAGTGGACACCCGCCTGTGATCAGCTCTCTGCAGGCACAGCGAGGAGGGAACTCGGTGTTCTGGAAGGCAGGTTTCTGCTGCCTTCACAGCCCCGCTGACTTCACCCTGGCCCCACTGCCTGGGTTTCCCTGGGTTGTAGGAGACAGCAAGAGCCTCCAAAAGCATCCAGCCCAGAGCTTTTGTTTTCTGATGAGGAAACTGAGGTCCACAGTTAGTTGGGAAGGTCCCTTCTGCACAGACAGGAGCCAAATAGCTCCCAAAACCTGGTTTCCCAGCTCCCGCTGGTGCTCTCCCCTTCTCTTCTCACCCATTGCTGCTGCTGCTAAGTCACTTCAGTCGTGTCCGACTCTGTGCAAGCCCACAGACGGCAGCCCACTAGGCTCCTCTCTGCCTGGGATTCTCCAGGCAAGAACACTGGAGTGGGTTACCATTTCCTTCTCCAGTGCACGCCTGCATGCTAAGTCGCTTCAGTCATGTCCAAGTCTGTGCGACCCTATGGACAGCAGCCCACCAGGCTCCTCTGTCCCTGGGATTCTCCAGGCAAGAACACTGGAGTGGATTGCCATTTCCTTCTACAGAGTTGATAAAGCAAGGTGCAGTTCCCAATTCCATCGCTTGTTTCCTGGGAAGGGAAAGCTGTCGAGTACATCACTCTGTACCTTCATTTTATCGCCTGTGAAATGGGATCATAATATGAACCTCAGAGGGCTGCTTCAAGGATGATATAAAACGCGCTAGGTACACAGCTGGAACCTGGCAGACAATGAAAGCTCGTGGGTATTAAGGTGACCCCCGATGTTTCCTGTTTAGAGAGGCTCAGTGGCAGACCCTGTGTAGAGGCTCTGCGTGTATTAACTCACTCCGTCCTCCCGACAGGCAGACTCAGTGCCACTCTGCAGAAGGGGAAATGAAATGGAGGCACCACGGCCTAAGTAGCTCCCCTGCCATGGGGGTTAGAGCTGATTGTCTAAGGTCATGTCGTGCTGGGCAGTGGATGTTGGCTTCTCAGTAATGGTGAGGCTCTGAGGCTGCGAATCGTGAGGGAGGGACCAGGAACTGGATAGTTTTGACCACGAGACTCCCCTAGAGTGGTTCTCAACTGAGGGCCTTGGATATGTGGGTGGGGGTGTCTGGTTGTCATGATGATAGAACCATGGCTGGCATGAAATGGAAGGGGCCTGGAGATGGGGTGTGTCCCACAGGAAAGACACAAAGAACTGCCCTGCTCCAAATGCTAGTAGCCCCCAACTGAGAAACCTGTACATTAGGAAACATCCAGGGGCCGTATGAGCCTGCAATCCCACGCTGGCCATATACCCTGACAAAACTATAATTCAAAAAAGATACATGCATATATTCGTAGGAACCCTATTTACACTAGCCAAGACATGGGAGCAACCTAAGTGTCCATCAAGAGATGAATAGATAAAGAGATGTGGTGTGTATGTATGTATATACACACATACATGCACACACACACACATATAACACACAATGGAATACTACTCAGTCATAAAAAAGAATGAAAAAATTCCACCTGCAGCAACGTGAATCGACCTAGAGATGATCATACCAAGTGAAGTCAGTCAAACAGAGACGAATACCATACGATATTACTTATACATGGAATCTAAAAGATTGCACAAATGAACTTTCACAAATCAGAAACACACTCGCAGACAGAGAACAGATTTGTAGTTGCCAAGGGGAGGGATGATGGACTGGAAGTTTGGGGTAGCAGATGCAAACTATTATACATAGAATGGATAAACAACAGTGTCCTTCTGTAGAGCACAGGGAACTATACTCAATAGTAAACCATAATGGAAAAGAATATGAATATGTATATACATATACATATATATATATGTATATAATTCTATGGACAGAGGAGCCTGGTGGGCTACAGTCCATGGGATCAAAAAGTCAGACATGACTGAGCAGCTAACACTTCACTTTGGACATGTATGAATCACTTTGCCGTATACCTGAGACTAAACACAACATTGTAAATCAACTATACGTCAATAAAATAAATTTAAAAAGAAACATCCAAGGAACAGGGGGCTGTCTTGTGAGGACAAGATGCAAAGACAAGCCTCTGATGAGGTGAAATGTTTGGAGCAGGGCATCAGAGTACCTGCAGGACGGAGCAAGGCACCTGGGGTCCTGGGCCTCTCTTTGGGTCACCTAGGAAAAAAAATTAAAGGGATAAAGGCCAGGATTAGATAAGGTTGATGCTTCGCAATCTTTAGTGTATGAAACAACATTTATCATTTCAGTAGTTACATACTTTAATGTGCACTAGAAAAATAACTAGCAAAAAAATAAATAAATAAAAAAGAAAGAAAAATAACTAGCACATCAGATCCACAATTAAATGAACATTATATTTAAGATGAGTGTAAAGGAAGTATTTAAATTTGTTTTTGAAGCAGGAAGAAATGTGCAGTAATGGGGCCAGTGCTAAGTGGGTTTGTCAGGAAAGTTATTGTTGGAGAATGCCTGATAGTTGGAAAGCTCTGGACCAGGTGTCCCCTCAAGCACTCGTGTTCTTAAAATAGGCCTCAAAACTCATGATGGAGCCCAAAGTGGTTAAAAGGGAAATCTGCCGGGACTCAGGGGACAGACGAGGGGATGAAGGGGAAGATGCCTGTATTCCACTTCCCTGATCTGTGGCTGTTTGGGCACTAACAGGTGGTCCTAGCCTTCCCCTCTTCTCACCAGGAACCACTAGGGCAGAGATGGCCCAGAGCAGGGCCTTGCCATTCAGGCCTTATCTTAGGCGCTGAGTGCTATTCTGGCCAAGTACCACCAACTGGGTGACTTAAACAACAGAAATGTGTTGCCTTACCTTCTGCAGGCCACAGGTCCAAGGTCAAGGGGTTGGTAGGGTTGGTTTCTTCCAAGGCTGGGAAGGAAACCTGTCCCAGGTCTCCTCCTGCTCTGGTAGCCACAGGCGTCCCTTGGTTTATAGACGATGCACCTCCTGTGTCCTCCCGTGGTCTTCCTTCTGTGTTTCTGTCTCTGTGTCTAAACCCCCCTTTTCCACAAGGACACGGGTCTCAGGGAATTGGGGCCACTGTCATCATGTCCCACCACACCTTACCTCTGTTTGTTGATGTTTAATCACTAAGTCTTATCTGACTCTTTCCAATCCCATGGACTGTAACCCGCCAGGCTCCTCTGTCCATGGGATTTCCCAAGCAAGAATACTGGAGTGCGTTGCCATTTCTTTCTCCAGGGGATCTTCCCAACCCAGGGATTGAACTCGCGTCTCCGGCATTGCTGGCAGACTCTTTACCATCTGAGCCACCAGGGAAGATCTGCAGACTATTCCCAAATAAGGTCATATTCTCAGGAACTGGGGATCAGGACCTCAGCCTCTTCTGGGGGACACAATTCAATCCATAACCAGCCCGTTTCAGCAAGGAGAAGGGAGGGAAGTGGCGGATCCCCAGAATGAAACTTCTGACCCTCAAATCTACTTTTATTCCAACTGATTTGCTCCACAGCATCCTTCCTGCCCTTCTTCCTTGAAAATGTAATTATTTGTTAAATAGGCAGTTTATATAGACAGTGAAAAATGAGGGTCTGCGTTTTGCCTTTTGATGGCTATGGAGCCACAGTAATGCTGTTGTAACTTCTATCACGTCTCCTAACATGCTTCATTATTATTCTATTCTAGTGTGCTCAGTCACTCAGTCATGTCTGACTCTTTACAGCCCCATCAACTGTAACCCTCCAAGTTCCTCTGTCCATGGAATTATCCTGGCAAGAATACTGGAACACATTGCCATTTCCTCCTCCAGGGGATCTTCCCAACCCAGGGATCGAACCTGGGTCTCTTGTGTCTCCTGCATTGGCAGGCAGATTCTTTACCGCTAGTGCCACCTGGGATGTCCCAGTACACTTAAATCATGTTACTAATACGTGCGCCAGACACTTTCCTAAATGTTCATCATAGACTAATGCTCAGTGACTCCATGATGTAGGTACTATGCTGACCCACTTTCCTGATGAGAAAACTGAGGCTCTGTGTTGACCTTCCTGAGGCCACACACACCTGGAATCTCGACTCAGAGTCTGTGCTCTACTCACCATGTCACTGTATCCCACATAAGCATCTGGTTGATAGACATGCCCAAAGGTATTTGACCAGCATCCACTCTTTTGCTCTTATACTGCTATGGGTTTCTTCAGACATGTGTGATTTCTTGCAAGCGGGTGAATGTGTTTTTTAGATAAATGCATCAGAGAGGAATTTGTAGATCAGAGGTGTTTATGCGTGTATTATTTTATTTTACCCTAATTCTTTGCCACTTCTAGTAGTGAGCAGAGAAGCAAGCAGGCTATAAACTAACTTTACCTTGGTTACCAACTCTTATTTGGTGTGATAAAACAAGTATGTATGGAACCACTTCTGGGTGGTCCCAGGGAAAGGATGAGCCTTGAATGCTATCCTCACAGTCTAGCAGGGGACACAGACCAATTCCTAGATAACTGGTCCCTGGATTACATACATCTCAGCCTAGGGTTTCACAGGCTGACTGTTTCAGAGTCTGGGCGGGGACAGAATCCCAGTTCCACTGAGGATGCTCCTGGTCCATCAGGAGTGGATAGAAGACATTGGCCATTCCTAGCATCCTGACATGCCGGGCCAGCCCCTGCCCTACCTCCAAACACTCTCTAGTGCTGAGTAGCAGCTGCCTCCTTTTTATTGCGCCTACTGAGTCCAGAGAAGTTAATGATTGCCTCAAGCTTATGCTGCCAAATCATCTTTCTCTTTCTCTCTCTTACTTTCTTTCTGGAGATTCCAGAAATCTGGCTTTTTATGTGAAATGTCCTGACGTTTTCATGCTAGCAACTAATTAAGATTAAAAACAAAGAAGCAACAAAAGCCCACTGCCGAGACCAAACAAAGCCCATCTGCAGGCCAGATGTGGCTGGTGGGCCTCCACTTTACCTTGGAGTCAGGCGGGCATGGCTCTGCCCCAGCTCTGCCCCTCAGGAGATGAGCAGCGACCACGTCATCATTGGAAGCCTGGGTGACCTAGTCTGCAGAAGGGCACTGATGATCCCCACTTCCCGTGATTGAGTTTGAGTGATGGATGATTCGTGTAAATTACCTGACATGTTGCTGGCGCTCAGGAGGTGGCAGATGACTGTTGTTGTTATGGTAATGACATTAATTGAAAGTCAGGGCTGTGGTAGACAGAGATTTCAAGGGAAGCTGATTCCATGTTGAACTTGTCAAGTTTTAGCTGTTGGGGAGACCCCAGATGGTGTTGTCCAGAGATAATTGGAAATGTGTGTGCAGGGAGGAGATTTTTATATGGGGGAGGGGTGTCTTCTATTGAGAGAGTTTCTCTTTCCATAGAGGTGAGACTTTTTTTTTTTTAATTACTTCTTTATATACTTTTCTGAATTCTGAAAGTTCATAGCCTTCTGGCCATCATCTTCATGCTGGATGCTCTAAAGCTTGTCATCATCAGTTCCTGGAAAACAGTACAATTCTCCAACTGGCTGCTCTTCTGATGGGAGGTGAACCTGGAATGAGAAAGTCAAACTAGAACTGGTTATTGGGAATTGCAGCCCATGAGGCAGAGGTGATGGAGACTGTGGGCAGTGGGTTCATCATGAACATGGAGCTCAAATGATGCCAACAAGCATTTTCTGGGAATTCTCACTTTTCGGAAGAACCCATGGACTCCAGTTAGGAGATATGGGCTCTCATTGCTGTTCTGCTTCGTATTCTGTCTGTGACCTTGGCCAAGTCACTTCTACCCTTTAGATCGAGGGTCTTTATTTGTAAAGCAAATATGTTAGACTGTGTTTCAGTGTGCTAGGACTACCAAACAAAGTACCATCAATAGAAAGCTTAAACAATGGGAATTTAAAAAAAAATAATTGTATTTATTTATTTATTTTTGACTGTGCTTGGTCTTCATTGCTGCTCAAGCTTTTCAGGGCTACTACTAGTTGTGGGGCGTGGGCTTCTCATTGTGGTGGCTTCTCTTGTAGTGGAGCACCGGCTCTAGGTCTCATGGGCTTCAGTAGTTGCAGCTCCTGGGTTCTAGAGCACCAGCTCAATGGTTGTGCCCGAGCTTAGTTGCTCTGTGGCATGTGGGATCCTCCCAGATCAGGGATCAAACCGATGTCTCCTGCAATGGCAGATAGATTCTTTACCACTGAGCCACCAGGGAAGCCCCCAGAAATTTAATTTCTCACCATTCTGGAGCCTGGAAGTCCAAGATCAGGGTGCCATCATGGTCAGGATGTGTTGAGAGTCCTCTCCTTGGCTTGCAGATGGCCATCTTTTCCCTGCGTCTTCCCACGGTTGCCCCTCTCTGTGTGTCCATGTCCTAACCTTTTTGTAAGGACACCAGTCATACTGGATTAGAGCCCACCCTAAGAACATCATTTTAACTCAATTTCCTCTTTAAAGACCCCATCTCCACACATAGTACATGCTGAGATATTGGGGGTTAGGATTTTAACATATGAATTTGGATAGGGGGCCCAATTCAGCCCATCATAGACCAGATCAGTGTTTCCCAAAATATGACCTCCTGCTACTGGTTGAATTAACTTTATATCAAATGCAGAAATAAGCCTTAAAGAACAATCAATCATTCTGATTACTTAAGGAAGAAAGTATTTGGCTCAGTTCTAACTGCCTCTGATGGCTTTCTGACACTTGCCAGAACAAACGGAAAGCAGGCCTCAGGCACAGAGCCATAGGAATGCGACCATATCTGCATTAGCTATCTATCACTGTGTAACAAGCTACCCTCAAACTTAGTGGGTTAAAACAACTCACATTTATTATATTATACTTTCTATGAGTCAGGAATTAAGAAACAAGCTAGCTGAGAAGTTAGAGTTCAAGGTTTCTCATAAGCCATTCCCTAAAGGCTTGACTGTCACTGGTGGATATTCATCTTGAAGGCGAATCAGCTTGGCACTGGCTGTTGCAGGGAGCCCTCAGTTGCTTGTCATGTGGCTGCTTGAGCTTCCTCACCACATGGCGGCTGGCTTCCTCCAGAATGAGCAATAGAGAAAACAAGAGCGCAAGAAGGAAGCCACGGTGTCTTTGGTGTCCTAGCCTCAGAAGTCGTTCACTGTCATTTCTAAGGGGTCCTATTGAGAGCACAAGCCCGCCCTGTTCCTTGTGGGAAGGAACCACACAAGGGCCTGAGGACCAGCAGGCAGGGATCACTGAGGGCTAGCTTGGAGACACACAGTCCTGGTTACCTTGCCTGTATCTGTAAACAGAGAAAATAGATACTGATGTTTTCTGCTCATTTAAATTATAAGTGATGTGCTATTAATCCGGAGGCTTCCCGGCTGGCTCAAATAGTGAACAGTCCACCTGCAATGCAGGCAACCCATGTTCAATCCCTGGGTCAGGAAGATCCCCTGGAGAAGGAAATGGCAAGCTGATCCAGTATTCTTGCCTGGAGAATCCCATGGGAAGAGGAGCCTGGCGGGCTATAATCCATAGGATCACAAAGAGTCAGACATGACTGAGCAAGTAACACGCACACACCAGAAACACATAATATAAAATTCACAACCTTAGTTATTTTGCGTACAGTTTGGTCATGTTAAGTCCATTCACATAGTTGTACAATAGCTGTCTAGAACTTGAATTTCACCTTGCAAAACCGAAACTCTATACTCAATTGGCCAATAGCTTCCTTTTCTCCCTCCTCCCAGCCCCTTGTATCTGCCATTCTACTATGTTTTTTTGAGTTTGGCTACTTTAGATAACTCATTTAGGTGGAAGCATACAGTATTTGTCTTTTTATAACTGGTTTATTTCCCTAGCAGAGGCCCTCAAGTTTCATCCATAGTTGTAGCATATGACAGGTTTTCCTTATTTTTTGAGGCTGAATAATATTCCGTTGTGTGGCTATACTAATTTTCTTTGTCCTTTCATCCATAGATGGATATGTGGATTGCTTCCACCTCTGGGCTATTGTGAATAATGCTGCTGTGAACATAGACATGCACATATCTCTTATTTTAATTCTTTTGGATATATACCCAGAAGTGGGACTGCTGGATCTCACAATAATTTTATTTTTAATATTAATATTTTGAGGAACGTCCATTCTGTTCTCCATGTTACATTCTCCTCAACAGTGCCCAGGTGTTCCAAATTCTCTACATCTTCACCAACACATGTTGTTTTCTGGGTTTCTTGCTAGTGACCATTCAACACTTTAATTTTACACCTTCCTCAGTTAAGAGAAGCTGGACATTTTACATAATCCCACTTGAGCAATGGAAAAAATAGAGTTCTGGGAGGCTAAGTCACTTGCCCTAAAGCCCAGAGCTAGTCAGTAGTGAAGCTGAACCAGGAGCCCAGCATTGTGTGGTCCATAGTTCCATGATCTTTCCAGTCTGTGACCGGCCTTTTAACCTGCAGTGCTTCTTTAAGAAAAGAAAGGAAGGGGGACGAGCAGCTCCTTGTTTCTGAAT
Organism: Cervus canadensis; assembly: GCF_019320065.1. Classification (NCBI taxonomy): domain Eukaryota; kingdom Metazoa; phylum Chordata; class Mammalia; order Artiodactyla; family Cervidae; genus Cervus; species Cervus canadensis. Next base: position 1,489,711 of record NC_057417.1, on the reverse strand, counting down.
TCCTGCCTGTTCTGCCTCTGACAAGTGGGGAATCTACAGAGCAGTATTGTTCTTGGATCCCCAGGCCAAGTGGCGTTACCTCCACCTAGGAGGAAGCGGTGTCTCAGCTAATACCCTGGACGGGAAATGTGTGCCCAGAAGATTAGCTCCATTGTGTGAGGCTGGCCGCTTTCCACTGACTTTGTTTATGGGACAGATTGTTTTTGTGAAGTTGTTTGCTCCGGTGAGTCTCCAGGCTCTTGAGGGCTGCTGGCCGTGAAGAAGGTCAGATTTACGGGTAGCCCGGAGTGTGGCCAGGAAAGGCCCACAAAGGCGCAGATCCCCTGGGGACTTCTGGAGTCTGTCTGGAGCTCCCTCGAAAAGCAACACTGTGACTCTGTGTTGTTTTATTTTATTTTACCTTCCTTTATTTTTCTTTACCTTACTTTTAATTTGTTTTAATTTTATTTTACTTTATTTTGTGTGTGTGTGTGTGTGTGCATGCTCAGTTATGTCTGACTCTTTGTGACTCCATGGACTGTAACCCACAAGGCTTCTGATCCATAGAACTGCCCAGGCAAGAATACTGGAGTGGGTTTCCATTTCCTGCTCCAGGGGATCTTCAAAACCCAGGGATCTAACCCGAGTCTCTTGCATCTTCTGCAATGGCAGGCAGATTCTTTACCACTGTACCACCTGGGATGCCTTACTTTTGTTTTACCTTACCTTATTTGTATTGTAATTTACCTTTATTTTATTTTACTTTACTTATTTTAATTTACCTTACTTTATTTTTATTTTGTTTTTACTTTATTTTAAAAATTGGCTGTGTAACAGAGTGCTGGACTTCTCTTCCCTCTTGGCTCTTGGTGCTAATATTTCTGTGTCACTGTCTACCTTCCACGTCAGCTCATCTCCACACACTTCCATGTTTGGGATTTTGAAGTTGTTTTCTCCCCCGAATTCTTTCTGCCAGAAGCATCACGCATCTAACAGCACACACTCCCTTGCACCCATTTGTTCCAAATCAGTAAGCAGATGGCGCCTCTGGGGCACGTGGCTCACACTCCTCGTGGAGGCCTCCAGGCAGCTCTCCTGGGTGGTCTGGGAGGACGCCTGGTGTCTGGCCAGCACAGATGCCAATTGCTAACATGTGCTCCCTCTTCATTGTTCCGTCTTCCATTCATTGTCCCATCTTCCTACCCACCCAGCCAGCCACCCACCCAGCCAGACTGCCCCGTCACCCTGAGCTTCCATTCTGTTCCCAGACCTCAAGAATTTAGGCCAGGCTCTCTGGAAGAGAAGGGTGCAGAATGAGGAAGAGACCGAAAGCTTCTTAGCTCCTCTGAGCCTCTGCTTTCTTACCTGTCAAGGGCAAGAGAAGGCCACCCTGGGGTTATTGCGAGTCAAGGACATTGGCCTCTAAAGCGCATTAGTGCTTTGTACTTGGAAAGCATCCTTTAAGTGGTTCTTGTTATTTCCTGAGTACCCGCCTGGGGCCAGACTCTAGGTTTTAAGGACACGGGGAGATGAAGAGAGACAGAGCCTTGTCTCTAAGAATTCACCTTCAAGTGAGAGAACCACAGCTTAATATAATAGTGCAGTGATAGACAGGAACACAGAGGAGGTGCTAACAAGCGGGGGGTATCAGGGAGGTCTTCCTGGAGGAGGTAACATCTGAACTGGGCCCAAAAAGTGACTCCCTCTGCTATTTAGGCGATCCTGCCAAAAGCATGCCGGAGCCTCTTATGACATCAGCTGGTGGCAATGTCCATGGAAGGCCTTTCCTATCTGCTCCAGCAATGGCTGACCTCCTTTCCTTAAGCCCCCTCAGCTCTGTGCTGGAAAAAGAAACCTACACTTAATGGTTTCTTCTCTCCTATATGTTTTCAATGCATATGACTGTCTCTAAAAATACTATCTTTTTTTTTTTTTTGGCTGTGCTGGTTCTTCATTATGGCGCGGGGGCTTTCTCTAGTTGCAGAGCATGGGCTCTAGAGTGCACAGACTTCAGTAGTTGCACCGTGAGGGCTTAGTTGCCCTGCAGCATGTGGGGTCTTTATTCCCTGACTAGGGATTGAACTCGTGTCTCCTGCATTGGCAGGTCAGTGCTTAATCACTGGACCATCAGGGAAATCCCTAAAGATGACATCTTAAAGGTTTCCATGACTCCCATCAGTTCAGTTCAGTCACTCAGTCGTGTCTGACTCTTTGTGACCCCATGAACCGCAGCACGCCAGGCCTCCCTGTCCATCACCAACTCCCAGAGTCCACCCAAACCCATGTCCATTGAGTCGGTGATGCCATCCAACCATCTCATCCTCTGTCGTCCCCTTCTCCTCCTGCCTCAATCTTTCCCAGCATCAGGGTCTTTTCCAATGAGTCAGTTCTTCACATCAGGTGGCCAAAGTATTGGAGTTTCAGCTTCAATATCAGTCCTTCCAATGAACACCCAGGACTGATCTGCTTTAGGATGGACTGGTTGGATCTCCTTGCAGTCCAAGGGACTCTCAAGAGTCTTCTCCAACACCACAGTTCAAAAACATCAATTCTTCGACACTCAGCTTTCTTCACCATCCAACTCTCACATCCATACATGACCACTGGAAAAACCATAGCCTTGACTAGATGGACCTTTGTTGACAAAGTAATGTCTCTGCTTTTTAATATGCTGTCTAGGTTGGTCATAAGTTTCCTTCCAAGGAGTAAGCATCTTTTAATTTCATGGCTGCTATCACCATCTGCAGTGATTTTGGAGCCCAAAAAAATAAAGTCAGCCACTGTTTCCACTCTTTCCCCATCTATTTGCCATGAAGTGATGGGACCAGATGCCATGATCTTAGTTTTCTGAATGTTGAGCTTTAAGCCAACTTTTTCACTCTCCTCTTTCACTTTCATCAAGAGGCTCTTTAGTTCTTCTTCACTTTCTGCCATAAGAGTGGTGTCATCTGCATATCTGAGGTTATTGATATTTCTCCCATCAATCTTGATTTCCAGCTTGTGCTTCCTCCAGTCCAGCATTTCTCATGATATACTCTGCATGTAAGTTAAATAAGTAGGGTGACAATATACAGCCTTGATGTACTCCTTTTTCTATTTGGAACCAGTCTGTTGTTCCATGTCCGGTTCTAACTCTTGCTTCTTGACCTACATACAGGTTTCTCAAGAGGCAGGTCAGGTGGTCTGGTATTCCCATAGTTTCCAACAAAGACTTTCGCTATTCATTCACTCATTCATTTATTGTGTTAATCAATCTACTAAGTCTCAATCCATACTGATTGGTGACACCAGCAGGAAGTCAGGTCCAAATTCATTCAAATGAAGCCTGTCTGTTCCTTTCCTGTCACTGAGATGCCATCCACGTCCCAGTGGCTCTAGGCATCCTTCATGGCAGCATCCATGACAAGACGGCAGGGGGAAGGACGCCTGAGTTTTGAGGGCCCATGTTTCGTGTGTGACCTTTGTCATGCTCCTTCCTGGCTCTGACCCTCAATTTATGCTCACAATCCTGGGAGGCAGCATCTTTTATTCCCATTTTTCTGGTCACTCTCCCAGCATCCGGGATTGGGACATTTGGCAGTCAGTTCAGTGCAGTCAAGCTGTGTGTCCAGTCCTACCTCAGCCTTTTCTGGTGCTGAATTTCCATCTGGGGTCTGGTTGCCACACCCATGTGCCCCTGGTCATCTCTGGTCACCTGGTGACTCTCAGTCTTAGAGCCACGTCACCTCTCCCATGGCAATTCCTATCAATCTCACCCAAGAGAACTGTCAGCTATTTTCTACATCGCTCTACAGGGCACATGGAACCTTCTGGATGCAAAATTTAAACCTTCCCTTTACCTAACCAATAGGGTGTACTGATTTTGTTTTAACGTCATCTCTTCTCAAAGTCATATGGGAAATGTTGTTTCTTCTCTCTCTTATATGAGAAATGAAGCAAAACTCTTCTGCTCTAGGCTTTTCCCGCACCCTATCTAACAATCCTCTCATATGGGTCCTGCCTAGATGGACATTCCAACACAGCTGATAGCTTCTGGCCTCTGTCCCTCTTCTATATTTTGCACTCCACTGGACTGGAAGTGGGTGACCTTTAGGAGTAGAGAGGCGAGTGGCTCAAGGAAGGAAACCAGTTGACTGATAGGAGATGTAAGTCAGCAGATATTTGAAAATCTTACCTGTTACTCTGGGCTTCTCTTGTGGCTCAGCTGGTAAAGAATCCGCCTGCAATGAGGGAGACCTGGGTTTGATCCCTGGGTTGGGAAGATCCCCTGGAGAAGGGAAAGGCTACCTTCTCCAGTATTCTGGCCTGGAGAATTCCATGGACTGTATAGTCCATGGGGTCGCAAAGAGTCAGACACGACTAAGCGACTTTCACTCTTACCTGCTACTCTACCTATCGAGGGTCTTGGGAGGGTTAAATGGGAGATGTATATACATGCTATCTGTATACATGGAAATAGATTTTAAAAGTACAGAGTGCATAGATCCTAGAATCATACTGACCAGGTTGACATTCTACCCCCATCAGTTGAAAACTGTATAACCTTCGGCAAATCACTTAAACTCTCTGAACCTTAGTTGCTCCACTGTATAATGGGGATAATACTAACCCCTACCTCACCGACCTGTGAGAAGTAAATAAAAGAATGCCTCGTATTCATTAGGATGTGTGTTTGGGTGCTAATAGCAAAAGTTGGGTGCCATTTTATTTGAGGATATGTGCTCTTTGGTGTTACTCTGAATAAAAATTAGGGTTTTTTTTTAATTACTAGGGAAGAAGAAAGCGGGTGTTCAGTAGGTTTCTTGCAAATGAGTTTTGCTGTGCTTAGTACAGTGGTCTCAGCAGAGTGCTTAGTACGGACAAATGCTAGGCAGTGCTTATATTGGTCATCCACTGCATTCAGGGGACCTGAAATTTGGACTGGCCACTGCATGGTTACAAGGCAATTAGGGAAGAAACATTGGAATCACCCAGTTGTCATCTCTACAGGCAAGGCAGGTCTTGTTGTTTCCTTGCCAGATCCCTCACTACAGGGCACAGAGTAGGTGCTTAAGAGGCATTTTGTTGCATGAATGAATGAACCCCTTTGGTTATGTTGAATCTCTGTGCGCATAACCTCCAACTGACCTCTGAGAGGCTTTGGTTGAGCTCTGGTGGCAAAGCCCAGCCCCGTTCTTCCCACGGTGCACAACAGCAAACTCTCATCTTGGATTTCATTTCCAGCATTTCCTGGCCTGAACTTTGGAATATGCCAGGCTTTATGCACTCTGCTTTTTGTGTGCCAGTGTCTCTCTCCCTCGCCACCCCCTAAAGGTGCTAATCCAGCCGCTCACAGTAAATGCTGTGAATTTCTTCCAACCGCCACGGTCATGTTTCTTAATCAATAACCCGGCTTGTCAGCACCAACTAAACACAGCTTTCATTGAAGAGGAGGAAGCCAGAGGACAGTGCTGCAAAAGCACATCGAGAAGAGAAGGCATCCTTTCTTCCGCACATTAATTAGTTCATTAAGTCAACAAATAATTGGAATCCTTTGAGTGATGATTACGTGCCAGGCCCTGCTCTGAACAATATACACGTTCAGACCCAGTTAATCCTTACAGTCTTTCAAGGTATTATGACTGTCCCTATTTTATATGTGAAGGAACAAGTAGCTTAATAGTTTTTAAAATATATCATGAGTCAGGCACCGTGCCTAGGGGATGAAGATGTAGTAGTGAATAGGAAGAGACATGAACTTCTGTCTCATGGCCCTTAGAGTCTAGGGAGAAAATATGAACAAAAAGAAAACAGCAAAGTCAACACAATCGTTTCAGACAATTGTTTCAGCTGGGATGCTCTTGACTGCAAGTACCAGATAACCCAATGGGTCCCCTGGTGGCTGAGACAGTAAAGAATCTGCCTGCAATGCAGGAGATCAGGTTCTATCCCTGGGTCAGGACAATCCCCTAGAGAAGGGAACGTGTCACCCACTCCAGCATTCTTGCCTGGAGAATTCCATGGACAGATGATCCTCGTGGGCTATAGTCCATGGAGTCACAAAGAGTTGTACACGACTGAGTGACTAACACTTTCACCAGATAACCCAATACAGTGGTATAAACCCTAGGGATTTATTTTTCTCCCCAGAAAAGATAGTAAGAAATTGTTGGTACTGGTTATTTGGCTCAAAAATTCAATATTTGCCTGGTCTTTCCCTCATGATCACAGAATGGCTGAACAGCTCCAGTCGTCACCCCCATGATTCAGCAGGAAGATGGGGGAGGGGCAGTGCCTGCATCTCTCGTTGCCCAGATCTGGGTGAGATGGCCAGCTCCACCCGGATGGTCACTAAGGGGAAGGATGCTGACAGTGCAAGTCAGGTCAGCCAGCCAACAATGTATGATGCGGGACGTGCTACAAAAGAAATCACACAGGATGGCGAGAGGGAGGGCTCCTGGTTGGAGCAGGGGACATTTGAACAGAAAGTTGATGACTAGGGGCCAACCCTGCAAAGATCTTAGAACAGAACAAAGCAAAGAGTCTTATTTGGAAATGAGCATGGTGCGATCTTGGGAGAGAGAAAAGTCTGGAGTGGCTGGAGCAGGAGAGTCCTGGGAAGCAAGACAAATGAAGGGCGATTAGGAAGCCAGGAGTTAGATCACAGAATCTCTTAGGTCCTTTAAGGAGTTTGGATCTTACTCTATAGGTGATGGGAAGTTACTGGAACCTTTTAATCAGGGGGCTGAAATGATCTGATTGTCTTAAGAAGAATTACTTGGGCAGAAGAACTGTTGTGAGAGTCATGAGGCCTAAGGAGACTTAATTCTAGTGATGGTATAGTTTTTCCCAGCTCCCTCTTCTTGGGTTTCCTTTTTCTGCCTCTTGGACCTCTTCTGCCCCCTTCTTACTTCACAGCGGCTGCTGGAGAGCTGGACTGTGTCATCTCTGTGCCCCCAGCACCTAGGTCAAGGCCATCCCTTGGTAAACATCATCTGAGGTGAATGGGATGGAGGCAAGCACTGTACTCCAGGGTTTCCAAACTTCTGCCACTCACACTCTGCTCTTGTGATTTGGGCTGGAGGAGTGGCTCTTCACTGCTGAGTTTGCCTTCCAGGGGGCCTTTGGCAATATCTGGAGGTGTGTGTGGTTGTCACAACCAGAAGGAGGGCGGGATTTGTTTCTGGCAGCCAGTGGGTAGAGACCCGGGGTGCTGCACACCATCCCACAATATAGAGTTTTCCAGCCCCAAATGCCAACGTGCTGAGGTTGAGGAAGCCCAGACTCGATCTACATAACCTATTCTATTATTTCTTTAATCTTTCCTTCTACATTAGTTCACTTTAATTAAAAAAAAAAACATTTAGAGAAACCACGTACAACTATACAAGTAAGAAACCAGTGTCAATTGCCATAAATAGAAGATAGCTGGAAAGAAAAATGCTCAGAAAACAAATATCGATTACATCGTAGTTGGACATTGTTGCTAGTCAAGGCTTTGCGTTTTCTCTTTCTTTGAAACAGGAGTTTGGGGAATTCCCTCTTGGTCTAGTGGTTAGGACTCCGTGCTTCACTGCAGGGTATGTGGGTTAGATCCCTGGTTGGGAAACTAAGGTCCCACACACAGAGATGTAATAAAAAATAAGAAGGGGCAGAGTTTGGTCAAAGTCATGAAAGATTAAGGAACTGTTTCAGATTAAATGGGAGTTAAGAGAAATAACAGATAAAGGTATATAATTCTGGAATGGATCCAGGGCCCGAAAATCAAAAATTATAGAAATAACTTTACTAAAACAATTCACTAACTTTGACTATGGACTGTATTTTAGATACTTGCTAGGTAAGGGAATGTTCTTATTCTTAGGAGATACATGAAATATTTATGAATAAAAGATCACACACACAAAAAAAGGTCACAACATTGGCAATTTATTCTCAAATGTTTTTTTAAAAGGTGTGTGTATGTGCATGTTTGTATATATATATGTATATACATATATGTGTGCATATACACACATACATATGGGCTTCCCTGGTGACTCAGATGGTAAAGAATCTGCCTGCAATGCAGGAGATCCGAGTTCAATCCCTGGGTCAGGAAGATCCCCTGGAGAAGGGAATGGCTACCCACTCCAGTATACTTGCCTTGAGAATTCCATGGACAGAAGAGCCTGGCGGGCTACAGTCCATGGGGTCACAAAGAGTTGGACACGACTGAGTGACTAACACACACACACAGAGAGAGAAAGCATAAATGGCACAAAGGTAACCGATTGATAAATGTAGGTGAAGAGTCTAAGAGAGTCTATTTCACTGTTCTTTCAACTGTGCTATAGGTTTGGATTTTTGCAAGATAAAAACTAAAAGCGGGGACTTCCCTGATGGTCCAGTGGCTAAGACTCTACATTCCCAGTGCAGGGGACCTGGGTCCACTCCCTGGTCAGGAGCTAGATCCCACATGCCGCAACTGAGAGTGTGCATGCCACCAGCAACTGAAGATCCCACACGCCATGGCTAAGACCTGGCCCAGCCAAATAATAAATATTTTTTAAAAACCTAAAAGCAAGGAGACAAATGAAGCATCTCTCCTGGACGTGCCTCTAACATCACAGCGTTCTCGAATTTTTGAAAACCTCAAAAGGGCTTCAGTGTTAGTTTCTAATAAGTTGGACACTTCCTATTTCACTTCCAAAATAGTTAACAAATATTAAGATGTCTACCAAACAGGGAAATGACACTTTCCCTGCCTTCATATTTATGTCGATAAGATAGCCAAATTAACTTAAGAATGGTGCTAGGGTTAGGGTGGCGTTCTAATGTTGTGACATCATGTTTCTGGAGAAGTTAGTTATGTAGAGCTTTGAGAATGTCTTCTCAGCCAGTGTGCCTGATGAGGCTGTGATGTTCTGGGTACCCATTGATTGATTAGTAAAGGAAAAATTGTTCTTCACAAAAAGATTAGTAGGTGTTGCCTGGGTGTTAAGAGACTGCCAGCTAGAGACTTCTTCAGTAGAAGGACTGACAGTGGAACGCTTTCCTCCCTCGGTGATTCCAGGGTTTCCAGCCCTGGGTGAGCCCCCCAGAGGCCTCCGGAGGCTCTTCAGTGCCATGAAAGTGTTAGCGGTGTTTTCAGCTGCAAAATGGAGATAACACACACACGCCAGGTGCCGATTTGGAGGTAGGTCGTCCTGCCGTCTGAAGTCTCTAGACAGTACTGACCTGACTTGCCACCCCCACCCACATTCCAAACCCCAGAGCAATTGCAGTGTCCTCGCAAAGATGTCTTCGGATTCTCGGGGCCTGACGCTGTCACCCGGGCCTCAACTGCCTCCTGTCACAGCAGACTTTTCGTTCTCCCCCTGGGTCTTGTGGCAAATCCTTTGTCTTCACTCTGCAGGCACTCAGCCCCTTGCCGTGATTTCCAGCATGCACACAGACACAAAGGCACACAGAAACACAAACCAAGGCACATGGAAACAGACATGCCTGAGCGGTCATAGAGATACACATAGACTCAGTAACGCTCACAGACACACAGAGATACACAGAGCATTCACACACACACGCACATAGATTCATCTAGACACACATGCAGTTACACACATGATGGATGCACAGACACGTGTCCAGACACAGACCTGAGTGTGTGGTAGACTTTACACGGGTCTTGGGGCCTGGAAGCAGTTTTCAATACAAACAACTGATAAATGTGTACTTGATGTCTTCCATCCAAGTCCCCTGAACATCCTTCTCTTCCCCTCTTTTTCCCCCACCCCACCCCCAATATTCTTCTTCTTTTTTTGTTTTTTCCTTCAGCTGTGTTGTACGGCATGTGGGATCTTAGTTTCCTGACCAGGGATCTAACCCATGTCCCCTATGTTGGAAGTGCAGTCTTAACAGCTAGACCGACAGGGAAGTCCCTGCACTATTTTTTTTCCTAAAAAGAACAGCTTCTTCTCAGCTTCCTAATCTCAAGCTCTGCTCTGGATGTTACCTCGCATGTCTCTTCTCTCACAGACATGCTCTGCTAAGGAACAGACTTTCCAAGCTGGCCTCTTCCTCTCAGATCAGATTTTGTGAAGGAAAAGAGCAGCAGAGAGATTGATTTCACCCCTGATGTGAATTATTCCCCATGCCCTCACACAACCTTACAATACTGTCTTCACCTGTTCTGGCCACTATAAAACAAACATACCATAAACTGGGAGGCTCCCAAACATTTACTGCTCACAGTTCAGAAGTCTGGAAGTCCAAGACCAAGGTGCTGGCTGACTCAGTGTCTGGTGACAGCCCACTTCCAGGTTAACAGACACTGACTTCTCACCGTGCCCTCATGTGGTGAAAGGGGTGGGGGAGCATAACAGGGTCTCTGTTATCTGGGCACTAATCTCCTCCTTGGGGGTTCCACCCTCATGACCTAATCACCTCCCAAAGGCCCACTCCCTAACAGCATCCCATTGAGGGCTAGGTTTCAGTGTATGAATTTGGGAAGTGGGGGAGACACAAGCATTTAGAACACAGGTCATGATTATACTCACTTGTTACATTTGGTGGAGGGGGGAGGTTTGACCTGGTGGTAGAGGTGGTGATGGTTTTATTCACCACCGTTGAGTAGGGGCATTGGGAGGACCAATGTGAAATGCAATGGTAGTTGCAGTGACGGATGATGCCATGGATTTAGGATTCTCTTCCAAGTCAATTTAGGATTCTCTTTCAAGTCCTGGTGGTCGATGCCCCATCTCCTCAAACACCCAAGCTCTCTGCCGGCTCAGGCTTTTGTACATGGTGTCCCCTCTGCTTGGGGTTCTTCTCCATTTTTAGTGTGTTTATCTCCTTCTCATCCTTTGTAATTAGTAAACATTTGGAGGGAAATACTTTGAGACCATCCTGTTTCTCCTCATACTTGTGCCTGCTTAAATTTTAGTATCAGCCTGTGAACTTTACCTGAGACAGTTATTATTGTGGTTTTTTTTTTCCAAACAAGGAGTTTAGTTTAATTTTCTCTGGGTATTTGCAAAACACTTGGGGCCAACATAGAAAAAATAAAAGTAAAACCTCTTACAAAAGAAAGGCCTGAGCAGGATTAGTGCCTTAGCCCCTTGGAGCTATAGCCACTCTGATTGGTCCAAGGAAGTGAATAGATATTGGGAGGCTACAACAGGAGGAGAGACAATGAGAAATCACTGAGGGAGAGGGCCTCAAAGTGGGCCTTGAGGGGGAACTGGAGGCTGGGGAGTGGGTCTGGGTGGAGGGAGGGGTCTCTGCTGGTAGTTGTAGGGTGGAGGTCGTGAAGGGCCAGTGTATCCATGAGAGGGCATCAGTGGAGGAGGTCCATGCATACCATGCAGAGGCATAGGACCTGGGTGACCCATGGGAGAGCCAAACGGAGGCCCTTGGTGGGGTATGCCCACTGGAGGAAGTCCAGGATGAGGCATTCCAGGTGGTGGTCGGGGTGGTGGCTGTCCCCCAGAGCCAGGGGGCCCAGCATGGGGGTTCCTTAAACCATGAGGGCCATGGTGGGGCCAGCTGCATCTGCATCCCTGGTTGGGGCATCCCACCCAGTGGGAGTGGGTGAGGATGTGAGTGTCCGTGTCTAGGATGTCCAGCTTCTGGGGTTCCTGCTGATGGGGGGCCATGTCCTCCAGCCCCAGGAGGCATAGGTGGTGGTGGCATGGCTGGGGGGTATCTCAGGTGGAAGGGCTCCAGGAGGCAGGAGGCTCCTGGAAGGAGGCAGGAGGAGGCATGCCTGGTAGAGGAAGCCCAGACCCCAATGATGATACCACAGGATTGGGAGCAGACAGAGGAGGGGTTGCATCTGCAAACACCTGACAAGGGCGGTCAGCCTGGGAGAGTGGGTTCTGTGCTGCCAGAAGTTGTTTAGTGCCTGAAGCCATGATGCTCGCCCTTGGAGGCCTTCTTGAATGTGTAGGCCACCGTGATTGGGTGGTTACAGAGGTACTGCCTATCCATGGCCTCAATTGCTACATCCAAAGCATCAAATGAGACAAAATTAATAAAGGCATAACCTTAGGAGTTGCCTGTGTCAGGGTCCTGCATATTCTTGGGGGTTTGTAAAATAACCCCAAAGGTGCTAAAGGTATCATAAAGCAACTTATCAATCTTTGGGTCCAGGTTCCCAGTGAAAATGTTGGCCCCCACATCCAGATTTTTGTTGTGAGCTGTTGCCTTTTTCACCCTTGTTGGCTTCCCATCAAGTTTGATCATGTTCATGATCTTAATGGCATAGTCAGCATCTTTCTCATTCAAGAATTCCACAAAGCCGTAGCATTGGTGCTGACCAGTGACACTATCCTTTGGCATATTCGTGTTCACTACTGGCCCTGCCTGGAGAAATAGTTCCCACAGCAGTGGTTTGCTAACCTTCTCATCGGGGGCTCCCACGTACACAGTGGCATCCTGGTTCCACTCAGAGATTGGCCTGGCCGCCATGGTGAAAGTGCTCCCGCCATCTCCAGGCAGTGATCCCACCCCCTGATTATTATTGTGGTATTCTAGTGGTGGTTTTTTATCTCCCTCATACCTTCTACATTTATTAATTGTAATTCTTCTTTAAGGTAAGACTCCCTTCCTTCCACCAATATGGACTCATGGGTATTTATTTTATTCTGTGGCTTATAATCCAATACTATCATTATTTTATTGCTCCAATCATTCCAGCTTTGACCACTGAGAGCTATTCAGGCTGGCTCCTGTATCCTTAATAAGCCCCCAACCTGGTGTTTTTTTGTTGTTTTTTTTTTGAGCAATTCTCTATTTTCTGGCAATACATGGTGTTCCAGGCTCATCTTGTATTTTCCTTGCTCCAGCTTTGGAATCAACCACTTCTCCAAGGAGCCCTGGTTCCTTTCACTGAAGAATGGTGTTTAGAAACCAAGATCTGGGTGGTAAGTGTGCTCATTGCTACTGGGGATTCTTTGCTTATAGGTCTTTTCAGTTCAGAGTTTGGAGATGTATTATCCACTCATACACACTTCTATATTTATATTTGTATCTATTTTTTTAAACTTTAGTTCATACTGATACTACTGATTTCAATTCATCACCATAGGGTCATTCATGTCTCCCTCCTTATTTGTAACTTTCCTGAGTTGTAACTTCATTTGTTTTTTTTAATCGAAGAGCTTGATAAATTGTGAAAAAATATTCCCTTCTCATCCCTGTGCTCTTCTTTTCTCCCCTGGAAATGACCGATGTGAATATACAACTGAATGCTAGATGTTGCTGTTAGAAGCTAGACCAAGAGAACCCAGTAGAATTCATGGTCCTTCTTAACGCAAAAAGCACTAATTACACACTTTATCAGCAGTGGGGTGCAAGAGGGTCAGCTGAGGCTCTGGAATGTGAGCTCATGGTCCCAGTCAAATGAGTCAGATGGGAATGCAAATTTTATTCGAGCAGTTGTATGGTTTTGGGGGAAAAAAAAAAGTTTGCCTATTTTCTTTCCCTGTCTGGAGAAAACGCTCACCCCATGGTCCTCCGACCCTGAGCACTGTCCTTGCTCCTGGAAACTCTTTGCCTGTCTCTGGCTGCCCTCTTACCTCCTCGCTGATTTCTGCCCCCTGCCCCTCCCAACACATAATGCTGCCCCCTTTCCCTCTGACTTCTTAATCTGTATTTCCACTTTCACAGACTTTGTGAATTTTCACTTACATGCAGATCCCAGCAGAAACCATTCATGGCTGGGTCTTCAGAACCTTCTCAATCAGAAAAGCCAACTTTACATTTTTAAAAATTTTGTTGTCTGAGGTTTGGTTTTCCTCTTCCGTTCCCTGTTCCTGTAACACGTCGGGTGTGGGGGAATGTTCTGTTTTTCCGTCCTTTCATAACAGCCTGGAGTTGTTCAGCATGAAACCTCAAGGAATTCTTTGCTGAAAACCCATGTTTTGCCCTCCACCCTCCGAACATGTAAGGAAGAGCAAGGGTGGCTCACTCTGATGGCATATGAAGCACTTTTTAATTTGAAACTCAAGAGCCTGACTCTTTTAGCTCCCTCTGGGGAAAAACAAAAGCCTGTTGGAAGTATTATTCCTTTTAGTGTTATCAACAATTCCAGCAGCCCACAGGCCTATTTGACTGGGATTCTGCCAATCTCACGGCCAGGGGAGGGCACACCTTTGCAGTGGTCTGGTCTAACCCGAAATGAAGCCAGAATGAACCCAGAGGGGGCTGATGTCAAGTCAGTGAGAGAGAGCCTCAGGATAGCCCTTATTTTCTTAGCTGTATCCAGGAAGCCTGGATAGAAGGGTACTGGCAGCCATAGACTTCTTCAAGAGTCGACTAAGCAGAGGGTGCCCAGGATGCTAAGTCATTGAGGGCACAGAACCGTCAGTGGGACAATGAAGAATTGCTTTCAAGAATTCTAAGGTTACTGTCTGTTCTTGGAAGGAATGCTCAGCAAAGTCACTTAGGGCTGGTGGGAACGGAGGAGGATGTGGTGAGTAATAATACTAACAATGATAGCCATGGGGGCATGCTGAGTTGTAATAGTAATAGTAATAACAAGGAGACGATGACGGCAATGATAACAATGATGAAATCGACTGGAAATTAATCCAGTTCTTCTTTATGAGCCAGGCGGTATGCATACATTTTAAAAATTTATTTATTACTATTATTTTTTGAATTTTTGGCTGCGCTGGGTCTTCACTGCTGCATGGGGGCTTTCTCTAGGTACAGAGCTCAGGCTTCTCATTGCGGTGCCTTCTCTTACTGTGGAGCAAGGGCTCTAAGGCGCTCCAGCTCACTAGTTTTGGCTCACAGACTCTAAAGCACGGGCTCAGAAGTTGCGGTGCAGGGCCTCAGTTACCCTGTGGCACGTGGGATCTTCCCAGACCAGGCATCGAGCTCGTGTCCACTGCGTTGGCAGGCGGGTTCTTAACCACTGGACCACCAGGGAAGCCCAGTTGTACATAAATTTACTGTAGACATTGTATCTCATTGAGTTCTCACAACTATGTGAGGCAGGTACTGTCATTAGTCCCATTTTTCATCTAAGAAACTGAGGCTCACAAGATATTACAGATGGGGATTGTAGTCACAAAGCTACAAAGTGGCTAGATTAGAACCCCAAACCTACTTTCTGAAATACTTCGCTGTGTGGTCTTCTTTTTTTTTTTTCGCTGTGTGGTCTTCTTTGGTCTGACTTGTAAGCTGCAGTGCTTTGATTTCCCTGAGCTAGGTATTCAGGTGGTTGTGGCTGAAGCTTTAGCACAAGGGCCCACAATGCTGATCAGACAGCCTCGGGAAAGGAAGCGAAGGGCCTTCCTTCCACAGGTTGCAATCTAATGGAGGAGGCACTTGCAGGGTAGAGCCTGTAGAGCCACGCTGTGGGGAGTGGTCAAGTGTGGAGGCTGGGTCCTTCAAACTGGGGATGCAAAGATTTGGCCAGTATTGGGAGGCAGGGTGGTTGGAAGAGAGGAAAGGCAAGCCAGGCAGAGGCACCAGCGGGAGCCAGAGGACCAAGGTATGAAATACAGAGTGGTGAGCACAGCAAGAAGTTTGGTGTGGCTAGAAGCTAGGGTCCTAGGGGAAGGGGAAGAGAGTTCTAGGTGAACAGCTATAGCTGAACAGGCAGAGGCCTTGCGTGAACCAGCTATACCCAGTGTTTAAGAACGTGGGCTCTAGATACAGAAGAACCTGGGTGTGGATTCCAGTTCAGCCTTGTTACTAGCTGTGTGACCACGGGCAATGTTTTAGAAACATCTTGAGTTTCGATGTTCATATTTGGAAAACAGAGACAAATAATGCCGTATATATTAGGATGAGGAAACAGGGAGTCCAAGTACCCCATCTTGGGTCACACCATTGATAGATGAATTTTCCAGGATGCACACTTACTTTCTATTACACAGACAACTGTATAGTTCACAGTGGTGCCGGTTTAGTCACTGAATTGTGTCTGACTCTTTGCGACCCTATGGACTGTAGCCCTCCAGGCTTCTCTGTCCGTGGGATTTGCCAGGCAAGAATACTGGAGCGGGTTGCTGTTTCCTTCTCCAGGGGATCTTCCTGACCCAGGGATTGAACCCAGGTCTCCTGCATCTCCTGCACTGCATGTGGATTCTTTAACCTACAGAGTCACCAAGGAAGCCCCGCCTAGTTCAGAGAGTTCCTATATATACTCACTTAATGTTACAGATTTTAGATCACAAAACCATATTTGCATTGTAACTTTTCTCTCTGTAGCTGTCGTCTCTAGTCTATGTGGACCTCAAGGGTGAGGACCCTGCCCTACTCTACCATCATATGGTGGGGCAATAGTAACGCAAGGGTCTCAGACTTGCCAGGGCATCAGAATCTCTGGGGGGATAAAAGCAGAGGACTGGGCCCCCTCTCAGATATACTGCACCCGAACCTTCAGGACTGCTGTCTGCACTTTCTGTCTTGTCCATTTGGGGTTTGAACCACAACAGAGAAGTGTTTCTAGAGTAAATGAGAAAATGACCATATTGTATGTGTCGATCACTATGGGCTAGTATGTGCTTTGACAACCATCAGTTCAGTTCAGTTCAGTCGCTCAGTCGTGTCCAACTCTTTGCAACCCCATGAACTGCAGCACGCCAGGCCTCCCTGTCCATCACCAACTCCCGGAGACCACCCAAACCCATGTCCATTGTGTCGGTGATGCCATCCTCTGTCATCCCCTTCTCCTCCTGCCCTCAATCTTTCCCAGCATCAGGGCCTTTTCAACAGCCAACAATACTGGTTTGGTTTTTGCTCACATCATGTGTCCATGATGGATAGGCTGCGGGCTCTGCTCAATAGAGCAGCAACCCAGAAGTGACACATATTCCCTCCATTCACATTCTTTGGCTGGGACTACTCATGTGACCCCAACCCAGGGGTCCAGGAAGTGGGTTCCACTGTGTGCCAGAAGGTGGGGAGCCAGAGGTCTTGGGTGAACCATACAGATGACTGCCAGATTCTATGAGGCTGGCATCATTAACTTCATTTACATCTGAAAGTACGTCTTAAGAAGCTTGCTCAAGGTCATATAGCAAATATGGAGCTGAATTTGAGTTCTTTGTCTGTTGTTTTTTTCCCCTGGCTCAAGGCCACACTCTTTTTTTTTTTTTTAATGGAATGAGACTGGATGGGGCATGGCATTAAACATAGTGGTTAAAAGTCTGGGATCTGGCTTGCCTCCAGAACTTCAGCTCTGCCACTTACCAGATGTGTGAGCTGGGCAAGTGACAGAACCACTTGGTGCCCTTCAAAGAGACAGTCCAAGGCTGGGATGGGCAGTGTAAGAATGTGTTTTCTGGAATGAAGTGTTTGGGGCCAGGTTGGTGGCTCAGCTGGTAAAGAATCTGCTTGCAATGCGGGAGACCTGGGTTTGATCCCTGTGTTGGGAAGATCCCCTGGAGAAGGGAACAGCCACCCACTCCAGTATTCTGGCCTGGAGAATTCCATGGACTGTATAGTCCACTGTGTTGCAAAGAGTCGGACACGTCTGAGCGACTTTCACTCATGCTCACTCAGGGCTTGCCTGAGTGGGACTGATATTGGGGTTGAAGGAGGCTGGTAGACAAAGGTTCCCTGGATTTGGGTGGTTCCTGACACACCCAGGAAAGATGCGTGTCTATTCTCCATAAGTTGCTTCTTTCTTCCCTGCATCATTGTGAATGTTTGATCTGCAAAGAACAGAGAAGCCAACTCGGGTTGATTTGACCTCATGCATTAGCTCAGGGAGGGGCTTACCCAGGTGGCTCAGTGGTAAAGAATCTGCCCACCAATGCAGGAGCCACAGTTTCGATACTAGGGTTGGGAAGATCCCCTGGAGTAGGAAATGGCAACCAGTTCCAGTATTCTTGCCTGGGAAAATTCCATGGACAGAGGAACCTGGTGGGCTACAGTCCATGGGGTCGCAAAGAGTTGGACACAACTGAGTGACTGAGCACCATCAGCGCAGAGAAGGAGATGTCCAGGGCCTTACAGGTCTGATATCAGTCTAGCAGCTTGGTGATGTAGTCAAGCACTCAGATCTTTTGGTTTCTCTGCTGTGCCAAGCAGACCTTATCGTATCCCTCAGTTGTGGAAACTATTGATGGCAACTGAGATTCCAAACCAGGCAGGGAGTGTGTTCCGTGATATTCAGTGTTGGCTATGAGTTCGTGATCTTCAAAGGGAAGAATTCACTCTGAGACCAAAGGAACACAGTAGCTTGGGTCTTTGCAGCAGTTTAACAGTTTTGTTTAAAGTCAGAAAGTAACAGAGAGAGCTTCTGGCACAGACACCAGAAGAGACCCACATACCCAAGACATCTTATTATATAACTTTTGACCTGTTACTAAAAAGAGCTTTTGTAGCGGACTGGACAGTTAATATTAGGTCATTTTGTTTCCCTTAGATCTTGTAATGAAGGTCAATCTCCTGACATCAAGGAGATTGTTCCTATGGCTCCTTTATTATCAATTAACCACTTTCCCAGCTCTCACTTCTGTTGTGGGTAACCGGCCATAGATTCCAAATGGCCATAAATTCCAAGACATAGGTGACTACATGACTGGGTCCAATGGACTCCCTGCCAACCTGCCTAAGGAATGCTATCAAGATTGAGCTGGTTTCCTGGGGCTCTTTCTTCCAACAAAGAAGGTTCCTCTCACCACAGCCCCAGCGAGTCTTTCTCCAAGTCTCATTGGCTCCAGCCAGCTTCGGCCTGTGAGAGGTCAGCATTCTTGGTGGAAATGCTGGCTGATTTAAGCAGAAAGGGGAATGTAATAAAGGATGTTAGGTCTCCCACAGAATCATCAGGAGGGCTGGAGGAAAGAAATTGAGGCTAAGCTTCTAGGAAAAATGCCCCAAACCACATTGCACGCCTGGCCCAATCAGCAAACCATCAGGCCGCCTGAGTTTGCCGTCACCACGACCACCACTGCCGTCAGCTCTCATGTGGCTTCTCCATTGGGAGCTCGGCCCTGCACCCGCCACCCCCAAAGCCGGTCACTTTGGCCACTGGTCACATCAACAGAAATGAAGCTCAGCTTCACATGGTACCTCTGGCCAGCAAAGCCTGTGTCATACCCCTTGTCCTGGGTGCAAGGGAGGCAGGATATTTGCATCCTGATTTCTAACACTCGGGTGGTGGGATGTATTCATATGATGTGAGATTTCCTCAAATACAGATTGGCTGGAGATAATGAGCTTGGATTGCCCAATGGGGAAGGATGGGTATGTGGAGACCAATGGCATTGTCCGTGACACTCTCATCTCCAGGTGGGTTCTCTCCTCTCCACTCTTCCCATGTGCTCAGAGTATGTACCTGCCTGAGATGCCTTTTTAAAAAGATATATATGTGTGTGTGTATATATATATTCATTAATTTGGCTGTGCCAGGCCTTTGTTGGGGCATGAGGGATCTCTAGTTGCAGCATGTGAACTCTTAGTTGTGCCATGAAGGATCTAGTTCTCCGACCAGAGATTGAACCCAGGGCCCCTGCATTGGGAGTGTGGAGTCCTAGCTACTGGACCACCAGTGAAGCCCCTGAGATACTTCATAAGGCCCCAGTCCACATTAATCTCCCAGTTTCCCTCCCTCATCTATTCCTTGCTGAGCCATTCTTATCTCCTATTCCTTGTTCTCCTCTTTCCTCATTGCCTAGTTATGGGCAATGATAACCCATGATAATGCACCCTCCAGAACTCAAATTCAAGTCAAGTTCTTTCCTACCCTTCCATTCAGGCTTTTTTTTTTTTTTTTTAAACCTGGTCATTTGCTCTTCTTTTTCATTCTGTTTATCACATAATATTTCAACATGTATTGGTTCAGTTATTAAATTAACATCCCTCTTCCCTCTAGGCCATCAATGTGATGAGAGCCTAGACTGTGTCTTGCTCACAGCTACTAACACAGTAATTGGCATTTAAGTGTTTAAGTTTTTATTGAGTGAATGAGCATGAAACAAATCCCTTTATGAGCATTTATAAAGTTACTCTTGGATCAAAGACATTTTAATAGTGATTTCTGGAAACCACAGGTTAAACCCTTAGAGGTGTCAATACTTTAGAATCACCCAGAATTTTTTGGTCCATCTGTAATGCCCTTCACAGATCCTGTTACATCCATCCCTGCCCTGTGAGGATCACTTCGGGGTGAGCTGAGCTGTTGTCATTGATGGGAACCTGTGACGTGCCTTGTGTCAGGGTAGAAACCTAACCGGGAGTACTGTGGCCTGAGGGTGGTGGCAGCTTCAGTTCCTATAAAAACTTTCCTCATGATATCATACTGGTTATATTAACCCCCAACCTCACCAAAATTCTCTTACCAAGTTTCAGCTTAAATGTTTCTTTTTTCTTTTTGTTAACAACTTAAAATATTTGGGTGGCTTTTCCTGTATAAGGGGAACCTTTTATAAAACAGGTTGCCAGTCACCCAGGAAACTGGGGAGGGAGAGCACATCAAAGCTCCAGGAAGAGTCTTCAGGTCTCTTTCCACCATCAGGAGGAAGGGTGGGGGTAATTTCATCCACTAAAAAGCAGTGGATTGTTTAAGGTGTGCTAGAAACTAATTTTATTCCCATGTCTGAGCAGATAGGGCCACATCCTCCAAATTGATTTGGAATTTATATTGAGAGATGGGGAAAGAATAAAATAAACAGCCTACCAACGTAACAATAGCTATAATTTACTGAGTGCTTAAGGCACTTTTTTGACATGCTTCACATACATTAACTGGATGCATATTCCCAATAGCCCATTTACATCTTTATTTTAGAGGAGAACATCAAGGCACAATCCACCTGGATATAAATGGTATCTTAGATTGGAGTCCTGATCTCAGGAGATATCTAACTTTTCAGCTGTATGAAGATACAGGCTTTTGAATCTGGGGAGAAACTTGTTGGTCACTGAGGCCAAAGTTTGTTGGCCTGGGACAGACTGACCTGGTGGAACCCCAGCCCTCCCACTTAGCACCTGTATGTACCCTTAGGCCCTTGTTTCCTTATCTGCAAAATGGGAACACAGACCTCCCTCCCAATGGAAATCAGCTAATGAATGGACAGCACCTGGTGCAGCGCTTGGTAACTTGTCACTGCCCATCATCTGTGATTTCCCTTCCTCTCTTTCATTCATTTCATTCATCAGGTGGATCTGGTGATGTTTGAACCTGGAGGGCATCTATAACCTCTGGCCTGCAGTGTTATTTCTAGAGGGAGTGGGCAGGCTTGCAGGGTGGGCAGGCCAGTGTTTGCTGAGATGGATTTGACTGTCAGATGGGCTGGGCAAGCCCCTGCAGACCCTCATGCAAGATAAAGGAATAGCTAGAACCTCCAAGGCTTTCAACAGCTTGTTTTTTACAACAAGCTGTTTTTTTACAACAGCTTGTTGGCCCAGACATGCTAGCTCATGAGACTTTAGTGAGAGGCAGTACTGGGTTCTGGACTCAGACTCAGGTTCAAACCTCATCTTACAGTGGAGACGAGCCAATTTCTTCATCTCCTTGAGTCTCCATTTTCCTATGACTTGACTAGGAAGAATATTGGTAGTGACCTTGAAATGCCCTCAATAACTGCTAGCCCGTCGTTTATTAGAAACAATTATATAAGGTTAAGATTTTATCCCCAGGAAGAAGTCACACCCTCCTCGGAGCCCCCTAACACCCATGTAAATACATTCTGGTTCTATGTCTTGTGTCCCATCCTACCGTGCTATCATCAAAACGCCACCAGTCTAAAGAGGAGACACGGTCTGGCACAGGGGGCCTTAGGAAGTTCGGGTAATGAGGGAGAAGCATTTTGCTGACCGCAGCTCTATAAAACCAGAAGGACTGTAGCAACTGCCCTCCTAGGAGCGCGTGAACCGTGGGAGGGAAGTAAAGAAGGGCTGAGATTTGGCGCCCTCAGCGGAAGAAGGAACAGGGACAGGGCCTGGGGATCGTCATGGAGGCGGGAAATCGGGGCTTCGGTTTAAGCAACAGACAACCCCGGATGCCCACTCCTAGCTGCGTGACCCAGCGGTAGTTCTTAACCTGGCCAAGCCTCCGTTTTATCGCCTCTGGAACGGAGAGGATGGTAATACCCACTTCTTGGTGGAACTTGTGAGGACCCAGGAAGTTTTAGAAGTACTCGGCACCCAGGAAGCATTCCAAGACTGGCTGAAGGGATCACTGTTGTCGCTGTGCTCAGAGCTTTTGCAAGGGCTCGAAGGTCCAGGGCCCCGGGCGCGCGCATGCGCACGCGCACCCGGCCGGCCAGGTGAGAAGGAGGCGGCCGACCCGCACCTGGCATTTAACCCTTCACCTTCACGGAAGTGGGCGGGACGGGCGCAGGGACCAGGACGCGGGGTCGCGAGCCCGCCTAGACTTAACCCCGAGGCGAGGGGGCTGCTCCTGAGGAGGGCGTCCAGCCGTTTCCAGGCCGGGGTCCGCGCGCGGCGCGGGGAGGGCGGGGAAGCGCGGAGGGGAGCGAAGTCTCGCGAGATCGCGCGCGGCGGCGGTAGCGGCGGCGGCGGCGGCGGCCCGGGAGGTGAGCTGCGGGCGGCGGCGGCTGCCGTTGGGGCTGAGGAGCGGGTGAGAGCGGCGGAGGCCGAGGGCCAGGCAGGGGAGCCGGCCGGGCGGGCGGGCGGCCCGCGTTCTGGGCGGCCGCCTCAGTCGGCCCCGCGGCTGCAGCGGAGTCGCCCGGTCCGCGCTGTCCCGGGACCCGAGCGGGCGCGGCGCGGCGGGGCGGGGCGGCCGGGCCGGGGCCGCGGGGCTGTCGGGCCAGTCCCCTCGCAGCCCGCGTCCGCTCGCGGGTGCGACCGCGGGACGCGCCTCCGTTTCCCCCGGCGGCGCGTTGGCGCTGGAGGACGCGGCGCTGCCGGGGCCGGCAATACAGTTCAGTGAGCCTTAACCGTCTGCCCACACTTAGGCGGTTCCGCTCGGGGCTGCACGCAGAGGTGAAGCGCCCTGCCCAGGGTCACGCCGCTGGGACGCGGTGGAGTCGGGGTTCACACCCGGGCACGGCGACTCCAGCGCCCCGCCCCGTCCTTGCCTCCCATCCTTCTCCCCGCCCCCACTCGCGGAGTTTTAGGGCTCGAATTCTCCTCAGGTCCCGATTGAGCTGCAGAGGGTGTGTCTGCCCCCCCCCCCCCCTCCCCCGGCCTCCTAATTGAATGCAGCTTGGCACAGGAGTTTCTTGGGGGAGAGTCCTCGGCCTTTGTCAGCTTCCCCAAAGGGTCCCTGTACCCGAAATGAACAAAAACTTTTCTTTGGCCCTGTGTGAGGGCAAAAGTGGGCTTAAAAGCAGCGATGTGTGTCTGGGGTGGGATGTCCGATTGAATGGAAGTAGAATATTGGAGCCCAGGGCTTGCTTTAAGCAAAGGAAACTTTTTTTGTTGTTGTTCAGCACGTGATTCCACACTTTGGAGCAGTGGTGCTCAACTTTGTCAGAACCAAGGCCCCTCCCCTTTGCAGCAACTGTTTCTAAAGCCCCCTTTACAGCTCCAGTGAAATTCATCAGAAATAAAAGCTGCCTACGTACGTAATTGAAAACCACTGTGATGCTCCGATTTAAATGTTAGAAATAAAAGAACAATACATGACATGCATTGCCACATCACGTCTCGCACTTGCCTGCTGTGCCTTGGACTGGACTGCTCCTACCTGCTTCTAGTGAATAAGCTTGGGTTGAAGAGAGGTAAAAATGTCAGGAGCTATTTCATACAAGGAAAGGAAAGATTAGAGGTTTAGGTAGACATGGGAGTGGAGGACACCTTAAGTGTTGGAATAACTTATTTATGATTATGAAGATACACGCCTAGATTGAGTTAGGAGTAACAGGACTAGAGAAAGTACAGACCATCTCAGACAACATATAAATAATACTAATATAGCCCTTTCTTAAATGCCAGACTTTCAAACAACATTGTAGGGCATCTTTTGTGCCGCAAGCTTTGAAATACTGCCGCTTTGAGGCACCGTGCTGGATTCCTACTGCTTCTCTCTGATAATGAATAAAATATTAGCTAGATTGAAGGGTTTTTGTTTGATTCGGTAGCAGTATCTCACATAGTGTAGATAAGCTCATTGTTCTGACACTGCAGTTATATGTTGAGTTAATGTGTGGTGTGTGGAAATAGTCACTCATTTTCAGACCCTAGTCATTCAGTCTCAACTTGCCTCACTTTAGCTACCTTCTCTTAAATTACTAGGGTTTTTCCCCTAATTTCTTGTAAAATATTTAGTACTATGTTCTGAAGTAAAGCCAGTTAAGGTGACTAATCTGGCTGGTCATTGAAAAGTCTCAGGACCAGGCTAAATCTTCATTATGCGGATCTAGCCCAC